>NC_086445.1:168159636-168527685 GCF_028390025.1 Pseudophryne corroboree
TCACACTCCGGTCACTGAGGGTGCAGGGCGCTGGTGGGGGGGGCGCCCTGAGGGCAATATGACACCTTGGCTGGCAAATCTACATCATATATAGTCCTAGAGGCTATATAGATGTAAAATTACCCCTGCCAGTATTCCAGAAAAAGCGGGAGAAAGTCAGTTGAAAAAGGGGCGGGGCTTCTCCCTCAGCACACTGGCGCCATTTTCTCTTCACAGTGCAGCTGGAAGACAGCTCCCCAGGCTCTCCCCTGTAGTTTTCAGGCTCAAAGGGTTAAAAAGAGAGGGGGGGGCCACAAAATTTAGGCGCAATATTGTATATACAAGCAGCTATTGGGAAAAATTCACTCAATATAGTGTTAATCCCAAAATTATATAGCGCTCTGGTGTGTGCTGGCAAACTCTCTCTGTCTCCCCAAAGGGCTGTGTGGGGTCCTGTCCTCAGTCAGAGCATTCCCTGTGTGTGCGGTGTGTCGGTACGGCTGTGTCGACACGTTTGATGAGGAGGCTTATGTGATGGCAGAGCAGATGCCGATAAATGTGATGTCGCCCCCTGTGGGGCCGACACCAGAGTGGATGGATAGGTGGAAGGTATAAACCGACAGTGTCAACTCCTTACATAAAAGGCTGGATGACGTAACAGCTATGGGACAGCCGGCTTCTCAGCCCGCGCCTGCCCAGGCGTCTCAAAGGCCATCAGGGGCTCAAAAACGCCCGCTCCCTCAGATGGCAGACACAGATGTCGACACAGAGTCTGACTCCAGTGTCGACGAGGTTGAGACATATACACAATCCACTAGGAACATCCGTTACATGATCCCGGCAATAAAAAATGTGTTACACATTTCTGACATTAACCCAAGTACCACTAAAAAAGGGTTTTATGTTTGGGGAGAAAAAGCAGGCAGTGTTTTGTTCCCCCATCAAATGAGTGAAGGAAGTGTGAAAAAGCGTGGGTTCCCCCGATAAGAAACTGGTAATTTCTAAAAAGTTACTGATGGCGTACCCTTTCCCGCCAGAGGATAAGTTACGCTGGGAGATATCCCCCTAGGGTGGATAAGGCGCTCACACGGTTGTCAAAAAAGGTGGCACTGCCGTCTTAGGATACGGCCACTTTGAAGGTACCTGCTGATAAAAAGCAGGAGGCTATCCTGAAGTCTGTATTTACACACTCAGGTACTAGACTGAGACCTGCAGATAGTGCTGCTGCAGCGTGGTCTGTAACCCTGTCAAACAGGGATACTATTTTGCGAACATAAGACGTCGTCTTATATATGAGGGATGCACAGAGGGATATTTTGCCGGCTGGCATCCAGAATTAATGCAATGTCCATTCTGTCAGGAGGGTATTAGAGACCCGACACTGGACAGGTGATGCTGACTTTAAAAGGCACATAGAGCCTTACAAGGGTGAGGAATTGTTTGGGGATGGTCTCTGGGACCTCGTATCCACAGCAACAGCTGGGAAGAAAATTTTTTACCTCAGGTTTCCTCACAGCCTAAGAAAGCACTGTATTATCAGGTACAGTCCTTTCGGCTTCAGAAAAGCAAGCGGGTCAAAGGCGCTTCCTTTCTGCACAGAGATGAGGGAAGAGGGAAAAAGCTGCACCAGTCAGCCAGTTCCCAGAATCAAAATTCTTCCCCCGCTTCCTCTGAGTCCACCGCATGACGCGGGGGCTCCACAGGCGTAGCCAGGTACGGTGGGGGGCCGCCTCAAAAATTTCAGCGATCAGTGGGCTCGCTCACAGGTGGATCCCTGGATCCTTCAAGTAGTATCTCAGGGGTACAAGCTGGAATTCGAGGCGTCTTCCCCCCCGCCGTTTCCTCAAATCTGCCTTGCCGACAATTCCCTCAGGCAGGGAGGCTGTGCTAGAGGCAATTCACAAGCTGTATTCCCAGCAGGTGATAGTCAAGGTGCCCCTACTTCAACAAGGACGGGGTTACTATTCCACACTGTTTGTGGTACCGAAACCGGACGGTTCGGTGAGACCCATTTTAAATTTGAAATCCTTGAACACATACATAAAAAAATTCAAGTTCAAGATGGAATAGCTCAGAGCGGTTATTGCAAGCCTGGAGGAGGGGGATTACATGGTATCCCTGGACATCAAGGATGCTTACCTACATGTCCCCATTTACCATCCTCACCAGGAGTACCTCAGATTTGTGGTACAGGATTGCCATTACCAATTCCAAACACTGCCGTTTGGACTGTCCACGGCACCGAGGGTCTTTACCAAAGTAATGGCAGAAATTATGATACTCCTTCGAAAAAAGGGAGTTTCTCTGACGTCCTAGTGGATGCTGGGAACTCCGTAAGGACCATGGGGATAGCGGCTCCGCAGGAGACTGGGCACAAAAGTAAAGCTTTAGGACTACCTGGTGTGCACTGGCTCCTCCCCCTATGACCCTCCTCCAAGCCTCAGTTAGATTTTTGTGCCCGGCCGAGAAGGGTGCATTCTAGGACTCTCCTGAGTTTCTAAGAAAAAGTTTAGTTTTAGGTTTTTTTATTTTCAGTGAGACCTGCTGGCAACAGGCTCACTGCATCGAGGGACTAAGGGGAGAAGAAGCGAACCTGCCTGCTTGCAGCTAGCTTGGGCTTCTTGGCTACTGGACAACATTAGCTCCAGAGGGACCGAACACAGGCCCAGCCTCGGAGTCCGGTCCCAGAGCCGCGCCGCCGGCCCCCTTACAGAGCCAGAAGCAAGAAGATGTCCGGAAAATCGGCGGCAGAAGACATCCGTCTTCACCAAGGTAGCGCACAGCACTGCAGCTGTGCGCCATTGCTCCTCAGGCACACTTCACACTCCGGTCACTGAGGGTGCAGGGCGCTGGGGGGGGGGGCGCCCTGAGCAGCAATAAAAACACCTTGGCTGGCGAAAATACCTCACATATAGCCCCCAGGGCTATATGGATATATTTTAACCCCTGTCAGAATACAGCAAAAAGCGGGAGAAAAGTCCGCCGAGAAGGGGGCGGAGCCTATCTCCTCAGCACACTGGCGCCATTTTCCCTCACCGCTCCGCTGGAAGGACGTCTCCCTGACTCTCCCCTGCAGTCCTGCACTACAGAAAAGGGTAAAACAAGAGAGGGGGGCACTAATTGGGCGCAGTATTAACATAACAGCAGCTATAAGGGGAAAAACACTTATATAAGGTTATCCCTATATATATATATATATATATATATATATATATATATATATATATATATATATATATATATATATATATATATATATATATATATATATATATATATACACACAGGTTGAGTATCCCATATCCATATATTCCGAAATACGGAATATTCCGAAATACGGACTTTTTTGAGTGAGAGTGAGATAGTGAAATCTTTGTTTTTTGATGGCTCAGTGTACACAAACTTTGTTTAATACACAAAGTTATTAATAATATTGTATTAAATGACCTTCAGGCTGTGTATACAAGGTGTATATGAAACATAAATGAATTGTGTGAATGTAGACACACTTTGTTTAATGCACAAAGTTATAAAAAATATTAGCTACAATTACCTTCAGGCTGTGTGTATAAGGTGTATATGAAACATAAATGCATTCTGTGCTTAGATTTAGGTCCCATCACCATGAAATCTCATTATGGTATCTAATTATTCCAAAATACGGAAAAATCCGTTATCCAAAATACCTCTGGTCCCAAGCATTTTGGATAAGGGATACTCAACCTGTACATATAGCGCTCTGGTGTGTGCTGGCATACTCTCCCTCTGTCTCCCCAAAGGGCTAGTGGGGTCCTGTCCTCTATCAGAGCATTCCCTGTGTGTGGGCTGTGTCGGTACGATTGTGTCGACATGTATGAGGAGGAAAATGATGTGGAGGCGGAGCAATTGCCGGTAATGGTGATGTCACCCCCTAGGGAGTCGACACCTGAGTGGATGAACTTATGGAAGGACTTACGTGATAGTGTCAGCTCTTTACGAAAGACAGTTGATGACATGAGACAGCCGGCTACTCAGCTTGTGCCTGTCCAGGCGTCTCAAAGGCCATCAGGGGCTCTTAAACGCCCGTTACCTCAGATGGCAGATACAGACGCCGACACGGATACTGACTCCAGTGTCGACGGTGAAGAGACAAATGTGACTTCCAGTAGGGCCACACGTTACATGATTGAGGCAATGAAAGATGTTTTACACATTTCTGATAGTACAAGTACCACTAAAAAGGGTATTATGTTTGGTGAGAAAAAACTACCCGTAGTTTTTCCTGCATCTGATGAATTAAATGAAGTGTGTGATGAAGCGTGGGTTTCCCCCGATAAAAAACTGATAATTCCTAAAAAGTTATTGGCATCATACCCTTTCCCGCCAGAGGATAGGGCACGTTGGGAAACACCCCCTAGGGTGGATAAAGCGCTCACACGTTTGTCAAAACAAGTGGCACTACCGTATCCTGATACGGCCGCCCTTAAGGAACCTGCTGACAGAAAGCAGGAGAATATTCTAAAATGTATATACACACATACTGGTGTTATACTGCGACCAGCAATCGCCTCAGCCTGGATGTGCAGTGCTGGGGTGGCTTGGTCGGATTCCCTGACTGACAATATTGATACCCTGGATAGGGACAGTATATTACTGACTATAGAGCATTTAAAAGATGCATTTTTATATATGCGTGATGCACAGAGGGATATTTGCCGACTGGCATCAAGAGTGAGTGCGCTGTCCATTTCTGCCAGAAGGGGGTTATGGACGCGGCAGTGGTCAGGTGATGCGGATTCCAAAAGGCATATGGAAGTATTACCTTATAAAGGGGAGGAGTTATTTGGGGTAGGTCTATCAGACCTGGTGGCCACGGCGACTGCTGGGAAATCCACATTTTTACCCCAGGTAGCCTCTCAACATAAGACGCCGTATTATCAGGCGCAGTCCTTTCGGCCCCATAAGGGTAAGAGGGCAAAAGGCTCCTCTTTTCTGCCCCGTGGCAGAGGAAGAGGAAAGGCTGCAGCAGACAGCCAGTTTTCAGGAACAGAAGCCCTCTCCCGCTTCTGCCAAGTCCTCAGCATGACGCTGGGGCTTTACAAGCGGACTCGGGTACGGTAGGGGCCCGTCTCAAGAATTTCAGCGCGCTGTGGGCTCACTCACAAGTGGACGCCTGGATCCTTCAGGTGGTATCTCAGGGGTACAAATTGGAATTCGAGACGTCTCCCCCTCGCCGTTTCCTAAAATCTGCTTTACCGACGTCTCCCTCCGACAGGGAGGCGGTATTGGAAGCCATTCACAAGCTGTATTCCCAGCGGGTGATAATCAAGGTACCCCTCCTGCAACAGGGAAAGGGGTATTATTCCACACTGTTTGTGGTACCGAAGCCGGACGGCTCGGTGAGACCGATTTTAAATCTAAAATCTTTGAAGACTTACATACAGAGGTTCAAATTCAAGATGGAGTCACTCAGAGCAGTGATCGCGAACCTGGAAGAAGGGGATTATATGGTGTCTCTGGACATCAAGGATGCTTACCTCCATGTCCCAATTTACCCTTCTCATCAAGGTTACCTCAGGTTTGTGGTACAGAACTGCCACTATCCGTTTCAGACGCTGCCGTTTGGATTGTCCACGGCGCCCCGGGTCTTTACCAAAGTAATGGCCGAAATGATGATACTCCTTCGAAAGAAAGGAGTTTTGATTATCCCTTACTTGGACGATCTCCTGATAAGGGCAAGATCCAGGGAACAGTTGGTAGTCGGAGTAGCACTATCTCAAGTAGTGCTGCGGCAACACGGTTGGATTCTCAATATCCCAAAATCGCAGCTGATCCCGACGACACGTCTTCTATTCCTTGGAATGATCCTGGACACAGTCCAGAAAAAGGTGTTTCTCCCGGAAGAGAAAGCCAGGGAGTTATCCGAGCTAGTCAGAAACCTACTAAAACCAGGCCAAGTATCAGTGCATCAATGCACAAGGGTCCTGGGAAAAATGGTGGCTTCCTACGAAGCAATCCCGTTCGGCAGATTCCACGCAAGAACATTCCAGTGGGACCTGCTGGACAAATGGTCCGGATCGCATCTTCAGATGCATCAGCGGATAACCCTGTCTCCAAGGACAAGGGTGTCTCTCCTGTGGTGGTTGCAGAGTGCTCATCTTCTCGAGGGCCGCAGATTCGGCATTCAGGACTGGGTCCTGGTGACCACAGATGCCATCCTGCGAGGCTGGGGAGCAGTCACACAGGGAAGACATTTCCAGGGCTTGTGGTCAAGCCTGGAGACATCACTTCACATAAATATTCTGGAGTTGAGAGCCATTTACAATGCTCTAAGCCAAGCTAGACCTCTGCTTCAAGGTCTGCCGATACTGATCCAGTCGGACAACATCACGGCAGTCGCCCACGTAAACGGACAGGGCGGCACAAGAAGCAGGAGGGCGATGGCAGAAGTTGCAAGGATTCTTCGCTGGGCGGAAAATCATGTGATAGCACTGTCAGCAGTGTTCATTCCGGGAGTGGACAACTGGGAAGCAGACTTCCTCAGCAGGCACGACCTCCACCCGGGAGAGTGGGGACTTCACCCAGAAGTCTTCCACATGATTGTAGACCGTTGGGAAAAACCAAAGGTGGACATGATGGCGTCCCGCCTCAACAAAAAACTGGACAGGTATTGCGCCAGGTCAAGGGACCCTCAGGCAATAGCTGTGGACGCTCTGGTAACACCGTGGGTGTACCAGTCAGTGTATGTGTTCCCTCCTCTGCCTCTCATACCCAAGGTACTGAGAATTATAAGACGGAGAGGAGTGAGAACTATACTCGTGGCTCCGGATTGGCCAAGAAGGACTTGATACCCGGAACTTCAAGAGATGCTCACAGAGGACCCATGGCCTCTACCTCTAAGAAGGGACCTGCTCCAGCAAGGACCCTGTCTGTTCCAAGACTTACCGCGGCTGCGTTTGACGGCATGGCGGTTGAACGCCGGATCCTGAAAGAGAAAGGCATTCTGGAGGAAGTCATCCCTACCCTGATCAAAGCCAGGAAGGATGTAACCATAAAGCATTATCACCGCATTTGGCGGAAATACGTTGCTTGGTGCGAGGCCAGGAAGGCCCCTACGGAGGAATTTCAACTGGGTCGATTCCTACATTTCCTGCAAACAGGAGTGTCTATGGGCCTCAAATTGGGATCCATAAAGGTTCAGATTTCGGCCCTGTCGATTTTCTTCCAGAAAGAACTGGCTTCAGTGCCTGAAGTTCAGACGTTTGTCAAGGGGGTGCTGCATATACAGCCTCCTTTTGTGCCTCCAGTGGCACCTTGGGATCTCAATGTCGTTTTGGGGTTCCTAAAATCACATTGGTTTGAACCGCTTAAATCTGTGGATTTAAAATATCTCACGTGGAAAGTGGTCATGTTGTTGGCCTTGGCTTCGGCCAGGCGCGTGTCAGAATTGGCGGCTTTATCCTGTAAAAGCCCTTACCTGATTTTTCATACGGACAGGGCAGAATTGAGGACTCGTCCTCAATTTCTCCCTAAGGTGGTTTCAGCGTTTCACCTGAACCAGCCTATTGTGGTACCTGCGGCTACTAGGGACTTGGAAGACTCCAAGTTGCTGGACGTAGTCAGGGCCCTGAAAATATGTTTCCAGGACGGCTGGAGTCAGAAAATCTGACTCGCTGTTTATTCTGTATGCACCCAACAAGCTGGGTGCTCCTGCTTCTAAGCAGACTATTGCTCGTTGGATTTGTAGTACAATTCAGCTTGCACATTCTGTGGCAGGCCTGCCACAGCCAAAATCTGTAAAAGCCCATTCCACACGGAAGGTGGGCTCTTCTTGGGCGGATGCCCGAGGGGTCTCTGCTCTACAACTTTGCCGAGCAGCTACTTGGTCAGGGGCAAATACGTTTGCTAAATTCTACAAATTTGATACCCTGGCTGAGGAGGACCTGGAGTTCTCTCATTCGGTGCTGCAGAGTCATCCGCACTCTCCCGCCCGTTTGGGAGCTTTGGTATAATCCCCATGGTCCTTACGGAGTTCCCAGCATCCACTAGGACGTCAGAGAAAATAAGAATTTACTTACCGATAATTCTATTTCTCGTAGTCCGTAGTGGATGCTGGGCGCCCATCCCAAGTGCGGATTGTCTGCAATACTTGTACATAGTTATTGTTAACTAATTCGGGTTATTGTTATTGTGAGCCATCTTTCCAGAGGCTCCTCTGTTATCATGCTGTTAACTGGGTTCATATCACAAGTTGTACGGTGTGATTGGTGTGGCTGGTATGAGTCTTACCCGGGATTCATGAATCCTTCCTTATTGTGTACGCTCGTCTGGGCACAGTATCCTAACTGAGGCTTGGAGGAGGGTCATAGGGGGAGGAGCCAGTGCACACCAGGTAGTCCTAAAGCTTTACTTTTGTGCCCAGTCTCCTGCGGAGCCGCTATCCCCATGGTCCTTACGGAGTTCCCAGCATCCACTACGGACTACGAGAAATAGAATTATCGGTAAGTAAATTCTTATTTTTAATTATCCCGTACTTGGACGATCTCCTTATAAAGGCGAGGTCCAAGGAGCAGTTGTTGGTCGGAGTAGCACTATCTCGGGAAGTGCTACAACAGCACGGATGGATTCTATACATTCCAAAGTCACAGCTGGTTCCTACCACACGCCTACTGTTCCTGGGGATGGTTCTGGACACAGAACAGAAAAAAGTGTTTCTCCCGCAGGAGAAAGCCAAGGAGCTGTCATCTCTAGTCAGAGACCTCCTGAAACCAAAACAGGTATCGGTGCATCACTGCACACAAGTCCTGAGAAAAATGGTAGCTTCTTACGAAGCAAAATTCCATTCGGCAGGTTCCATGCAAGAACCTTTCAGTGGGACCTCTTGGAGTTCATTCCGGGAGTGGACAACTGGGAAGCAGACTTCCTCAGCAGACACGACCTACACCCGGGAGAGTGGGGACTTCATCCAGAAGTCTTCCAACTGTTGGTAAACCGTTGGGAAAGGCCACAGGTGGACATGATGGCGTCCCGCCTAAACAAAAAACTAGATATTGCGCCAGGTCAAGGGACCCTCAGGCAATAGCTGTGGACGCTCTAGTGACACCGTGGGTTTATGTATTCCCTCCTCTGCCTCTCATACCAAAGGTACTGAGAATAATAAGAAAACGAGGAGTAAGAACGATACTCGTGGTTACGGATGGGCCAAGAAGAGCTTGGTACCCAGAACTTCAAGAAATGATATCAGAGGACCCATGGCCTCTACCGCTCAGACAGGATCTGCTACAGCAGGGGCCCTGTCTGTTCCAAGACTTACCGTGGCTGCGTTTGACGGCATGGCGGTTGAATTCCGGATCCTAAAGGAAAGAAGTAACCGCAAACCATTATCACCGTATTTGGCGAAAATATGTTGCGTGGTGTGAGGCCAAGAAGGCCCCAACAGAGGAATTTCAACTGGGTCGTTTTCTGCACTTCCTACAGTCAGGGGTGACTATGGGCCTAAAAATAAGAATTTACTTACCGATAATTCTATTTCTCATAGTCCGTAGTGGATGCTGGGGACTCCGAAAGGACCATGGGGAATAGCGCCGCTATTCCCCATGGTCCTTTCGGAGTCCCCAGCATCCACTAGGACGTTAGAGAAAATAAGAATTTACTTACCGATAATTCTATTTCTCATAGTCCGTAGTGGATGCTGGGGACTCCGAAAGGACCATGGGAATAGCGGCGCTATTCCCCATGGTCCTTTCGGAGTCCCCAGCATCCACTAGGACGTTAGAGAAATTGGGTTCCATTAAGGTCCAGATTTCGGCTCTGTCGATTTTCTTCCAGAAAGAACTGGCTTCACTGCCTGGAGTTCAGACATTTGTAAAGGGAGTGCTACATATTCAGCCCCCTTTTGTGCCTCCTGTGGCACCTTGGGATCTCAACGTGGTGTTGAGTTTCTTAAAATCACATTGGTTTGAGCCACTTAAAACTGTGGATTTGAAATATCTCACCGTGAAAGTGGTCATGTTATTGGGCTTCGGCCAGGCGTGTGTCAGAATTGGCGGCTTTGTCATGTAAAAGCCCTTATCTGATTTTCCATATGGATAGGGCAGAATTGAGGACTCGTCCCCAGTTTCTCCCTAAGGTGGTATCAGCTTTTCACTTGAACCAACCTATTGTAGTGCCTGCGGCTACTAGGGACTTGGAAGATTCCAAGTTACTGGATGTAGTCAGGGCCTTAAAAATTTATATTTCCAGGACGGCTGGAGTCAGGAAAACTGACTCGCTTTTTATCCTGTAGGCACCCAACAAAATAGGTGCTCCTGCTTCTAAGCAGACTATTGCTCGCTGAATTTGTAGCACAATTCAGCTGAAGCATTCTGCGGCTGGATTGCCGCATCCTAAATCAGTAAAAGCCCATTCCACGAGGAAAGTGGGCTCATCTTGGGCGGCTGCCCGAGGGGTCTCGGCTTTACAATTTTGCCGAGCTGCAACTTGGTCAGGGGCAAACAGGTTTGCTAAATTCTACAAAATTGATACCCTGGCTGAGGAGGACCTTGAGTTCTCTCATTCGGTGCTGCAGAGTCATCCGCACTCTCCCGCCCGTTTGGGAGCTTTGGTATAATCCCCATGGTCCTTACGGAGTTCCCAGCATCCACTAGGACGTCAGAGAAAATAAGATTTTACTCACCGGTAAATCTATTTCTCGTAGTCCGTAGTGGATGCTTGGCGCCCATCCCAAGTGCGGATTGTCTGCAATACTTGTATGTAGTTATTGCCTAACTAAGGGTTATTGTTGAGCCATCTGTTGAGAGGCTCAGTTATATTTCATACTGTTAACTGGGTGTAGTATCACGAGTTATACGGTGTGATTGGTGTGGCTGGTATGAGTCTTACCCGGGATTCTAAATCCTTCCTTATTGTGTCAGCTCTTCCGGGCACAGTATCCTAACTGAGGTCTGGAGGAGGGTCATAGTGGGAGGAGCCAGTGCACACCAGATAGTACCTAATCTTTCTTTTAGAGTGCCCAGTCTCCTGCGGAGCCCGTCTATTCCCCATGGTCCTTACGGAGTTCCCAGCATCCACTACGGACTACGAGAAATAGATTTACCGGTGAGTAAAATCATATATATATATATATATATATATATATATATATATATATATATATATATATATATATATATATATATATATATATATATATATAAAATGTCCATGTATCTAGGGTCCCTGGCACTCCGGACTTACGTTCACCTTGCTCCGGTGCCCTCCCTGCAGATCAGCGTCTGTGTATAAATCCTTTGTGTGGGCAGCACTCAGAGACTTGCAACCAAAATTTAAAGTGCAAAAAAAGACCCCAATGGGCCAATTTATTGGTAACGTTTCGGGGTGTTGCTCCCCTTCCTCAGAGAATTTAACACATCAACAACAGTGAAATTTATAGACCAACAAATAATCAAACCTGTGACTCCTGTGCCCTCCAGTGTGCGCCCCACGCTCCCAGCCGCCGTCCCTCCGAGGCACTTCCGGTCGCGGGACTCCCGTCGCACCGGAAGTGGTGTCACCCGCCCGGTCGTCATGGGAACACACTGTTAAGACAACAACAGCGTGTTGTGATCGTGCAAAATAAAACAAACCATTATAGCAGCACTCCACTGCTTCTTAACATAAACAACAATGTGCAAACAAGCAGCCTAACATATATCCTTAAATGTTGCATACTAGTGAAATCGAAAAATAGTTGTTAAACAATCTCCATAAAGTGCTATGTGACACAAATACATTAAAACATGATGAATTTATCAACAAAAAATTTCTCCAAAAAGATCATTAATACCATTCAAGTGTATATATAAATAATTGATATATTGTAAATTAGCAAAAACTATCATACTATTGAGGACTGCTGCCATCTAGTGGCTGGATCCCAAATCTATCATCTTTGTTTAAAATACTAATTCCAGTCCTCTATTTAATGCACACCATACTGACATGAGAAGAGTCTAATAAATTTACCTTATAAAAAATGAGCTAAACCCAAAGTTTCATTAAGACCCTTAGGGGCTAGACAATCCAGCCTAAAGATCCATCTTGACTCGAGTTGTAAAAGCTTTTTACCCCGATTGCCGCCCCGCCGAGAAGCTGGCACACAATCGATTGCTTTATATTTCTCAGACGTCCTAGTGGATGCTGGGTACTCCGTAAGGACCACGGGGAATAGACTTGCTCCGCAGGAGACTGGGCACTCTAAAAGAAAGATTAGGTACTATCTGGTGTGCACTGGCTCCTCCCTCTATGCCCCTCCTCCAGACCTCTGTTAGAATCTGTGCCCGGCTCGAGCTGGTTTCACACTAGGGGCTCTCCTGAGCTTCTAGTAAAGAAAGTATTTATTAGGTTTTTTTATTTTCAGTGAGATCTGCTGGCAACAGACTCACTGCTACGAGGGACTTAGGGGAGTGAAGCGAACCTACCTGCTTGCAGCTAGCTTGGGCTTCTAGGCTACTGGACACCATTAGCTCCAGAGGGATCGAACACAGGCCCAGCCTCGGTCGTCCGGAGCCGCGCCGCCGTCCCCCTTGCAGAGCCAGAAGACGGAAGATTCCGAGGAGAAAATCGGCGGCTGAAGACTCCGGTCTTCATTAAGGTAGTGTACAGCACTGCAGCTGTGCGCCATTGCTCCCCATGCACACCACATACTCCGGTCACTGATGGGTGCAGGGCGCTGGGGGGGGGGGGGGGGGTGCCCTGGGCTGCAATTAGAGTACCTTAACATGGCAAAAACACACATAATATAGTCTAATAAACTATATATGTGTAAAAATCCCCTGCCATAATATTAATAAAAGAGCGGGATAAGCCCGCCGAGAAGGGGGCGGGGCTATCTCCTTCAGCACACTGGTGCCATTTTCTCTTCACAGTTCCGCTGGAAGACAGCTCCCCAGGCTCTCCCCTGCAGTTTCCAGGCTCAAAGGGTTAAAAAGAGAGGGGGGGGCACTAAATTTAGGCGCAAACTATACATGTTAAGCAGCTATAGGGAAAAATCACTTTCTGTAATAGTGTAAATCCCTAATTATATAGCGCTGTGGTGTGTGCTGGCATACTCTCTCTCTGTCTCCCCAAAGGACTTTGTGGGGTCCTGTCCTCAGTCAGAGCATTCCCTGTGTGTGTGCGGTGTGTCGGTACGGCTGTGTCGACATGTTTGATGAGGAGGCTTATGTGGAGGCGGAGCAGGTGCCGATAAATGTGATGTCACCCCCTGCGGGGTCGACACCAGAGTGGATGGATATGTGGACGGTATTAACCGACAGTGTCAACTCCTTACAAAAAGGATGGATGACGTAACAGCCGTGGGACAGCCGGCTTCTCAGTCCGTGCCTGCCCAGGCGTCTCAAAGACCATCAGGGGCTCACAAACGCCCGCTACCTCAGATGGCAGATACAGATGTCGACACGGAGTCTGACTCCAGTGTCGACGAGGATGAGACATATACACAATCCACAAGGGGCATCCGTTGCATGATTACGGCAATGAAAAATATGTTACACGTTTCTGACATTAACCCAGGTACCACTAAAAAGGGTATTCTGTTTGGGGAGAAAAAGCAGCCAGTGTTTTTTCCCCCATCAGATGAGTTGAATGAAGTGTGTGAAGAAGCGTGGGGTTCCCCCGATAAGAAACTGGTAATTTCTAAAAAGTTACTGATGGCGTACCCTTTCCCGCCAGAGGATAAGTTACGCTGGGAGATATCCCCCTAGGGTGGATAAGGCGCTCACACGGTTGTCAAAAAAGGTGGCACTGCCGTCTCAGGATACGGCCGCCTTGAAGGAGCCTGCTAATAGAAAGCAGGAGGCTATCCTGAAGTCTGTATATACACACTCAGGTACTATACTGAGACCTGCAATTGCTTCAGCATGGATGTGTAGTGCTGCTGCAGCGTGGTCTGATACCCTGTCGGATAATATTGATACCCTCGACAGGGATACTATTTTGCTAACCATAGAGCATATTAAAGACGTCGTCTTATATATGAGGGATGCACAGAGGGATATTTGCCGGCTGGCATCTAGAATTAATGCAATGTCCATTTCTGCCAGGAGGGTATTATGGACCCGGCAGTGGACAGGTGATGCTGATTCTAAAAGGCACATGGAGGTTTTGCCTTATAAGGGTGAGGATTTGTTTGGGGATGGTCTCCCGGACCTCGTATCCACAGCAACAGCTGGGAAATCGACCTTTTTACCTCAGGCTCCCTCAACCTAAGAAAGCACCGTACTATCAGGTACAGTCCTTTCTGCCTCAGAAAAGCAAGCGGATCAAAGGTGCTTCCTTTCTGCCCAGAGGCAGGGGGGAGAGGGAAAAAAGCTGCACCAGACAGCCAGTTCCCAGGAACAAAAATCCTCCCCTGCTTCTACATGATGCTGGGGCTCCACAGACGGAGCCAGGTGCGGTGGGGGCGCGTCTCTCGAACTTCAGCGACCAGTGGGTTCGCTCACAGGTGGATCTCTGGGTTCTACAAGTGGTATCTCCGGGATACAAGCTGGAATTCGAGGCGTCTCCCCCTCGCCGTTACCTCAAATCAGCCTTGCCAGCTACTCCCCAGGACAGGGAGGTAGTACTGACGGCAATTCACAAGCTGTACCTCCAGCAGGTGATAATCAAAGTTCCCCTCCTTCAACAGGGACGGGGTTACTATTCCACAATGTTTGTGGTACCGAAACCAGACGGTTCGGTGAAACCCATTCTAAAATTGAAATCCTTGAACACTTATATAAGGAAGTTCAAGTTCAAAATGGAATCGCTTAGGGCGGTTATTGCAAGCCTGGAAGAGGGGGATTACATGGTATCACTGGACATCATGGATGCTTACCTATATGTCCCCATTTACCCACCTCACCAGGAGTACCTCAAGGTTGTGGAACAGAACTGCCATTACCAATTCCAGACGTTGCCGTTCGGGTAGCACTATCTCAGGAAGTGCTACAACAGCACGGCTGGATTCTGAATCTCCCAAAGTCGCAGCTGGTTCATACGACGCGTCTGCTGATATTGGGCATGTTTCTGGACATAGAACAATAGAAGGTGTTTCTCCCGGAGGAGAAGGCCAAGGAGTTGTCATCTCTGGTCAGAGACCTCCTGCAACCAAAACAGGTGTCGGTGCATCATTGCACGCGAATCCTGGAAAAGATGGTAGCTTCTTTCGAAGCAATTCCCTTCGGCAGGTTCCATGCAAGGGATTTTCAGTGGGACCTGTTAGACAAGTGAGGATCGCATCTTCAGATGCATCGGCTGATCACCCTGTCCCCGAGGGCCAGGGTGTCCCTGCTGTGGTGGCTGCAGAGTGCTCATCTTCTCCAGGGCCGCAGATTCGGCATTCAGGACTGGGTCCTGGTGACCACGGATGCAAGCCTCCGAGGTTGGGGAGCAGTCACTCAGGGAAGAAACTTCCAAGGACAATGGTCGAGTCAGGAGACTTCCCTACACATAAATATTCTGGACCTAAGGGCCATTTACAATGCCGTAAGGCAAGCAGAACCCCTGCTTCAAAACCAGCCGGTGCTGACTCAGTCAGACAACATCACGGCTGTCGCCCATGTAAACCGACAAGGCGGCACAAGAAGCAGGATGGCGTTGGCAGAAGCCACAAGGATTCTCCGATGGGCGGAGTATCACGTGCTAACACTGTCAGCAGTGTTCATTCCGGGTGTGGAAAACTAGGAAGCAGACTTCCTCAGCAGGCACGACCTCCACCCGAGAGAGTGGGGACTTCATCCGGAAGTCTTCACGCAGATTGTGAACCGTTGGGAACGGCCACAGGTGGACATGATGGCGTCCCGCCTCAAGAAAAAGCTAAAAAAGTATTGCGCCAGATCAAGAGACCCTCAGGCGATAGCTGTGGACGCACTAGTGACACCGTGGGTGTACCAGTCGGTTTATGTGTTCCCATACACAAGGTACTGAGGATAGTAAGTAATAGAGGAGTAAGAACTATACTAGTAGTTCCGGATTGGCCAAGAAGAACTTGGTACCCAGAACTACAATTAATGAGGACCCATGGCCTCTGTCTCTCAGACAGGACCTGTTACTGCAGGGGCCCTGTCTGTTCCAAGACTTACCGCGGCTGCGTTTGAAGGCTTGGCGGTTGAACGCCGGATCCTAACGGAAAAGGGCGTTCCAGATGAAGTGATTCCTACGCTGTTAAAGGCTAGGAGAGACGCTGCCTGAAGTTCAGACGTTGTTAAGGGAGTACTGTATATTCAGCCCCTTTTTGTGCCTCCAGTGGCACCTTGGGATCTCAACGTAGTGTTGGATTTCCTAAAATCACATTGTTTTGAGCCACTTCAGAACGTGGAGTTGAAGTATCTCACGTGGAAAGTGGTCATATATATATATATATATATATATATATATATTTGGCTTCGGCTAGGCGTGTGTCAGAATTGGCGGCTTTGTCGTGTGTAAGCCCTTATCTGATCTTCCATACGGACAGGGCAGAATTGAGGATTCGTCCCCAATTTCTCCCTAAGGTGGTATCAGCGTTTCATTAAACCAACCTATTGTGGTGCCTGCGGCTACTCGGGACTTGGAGGCCTCCAAGTTGCTGGATGTAGTCCGGGCCCTGAAAATCTATGTTTCCAGGACGGCTAGAGTCAGAAATACTGACTCGATGTTTATCCTGCATGGACCCGACAAGCTGGGTGCTCCTGCTTCTAAGCAGACTATTGCTCGCTGGATCTGTAGCACGATTCACCTTGCACATTCTGCGGCTGGACTGCCGCATCCTAAATCAGTAAAAGCCCATTCCACGAGGAAGGGGGCTCTTCTTGGGCGGCTGCCCAAGGGGTCTCGGCATTACAACTTTGCCGAGCTGCTACCTGGTCGGGGTCAAACACGTTTGCAAAATTCTACAAGTTTGATACCCTGGCTGAGGAGGACCTTGAATTTGCTCATTCGGTGCTGCAGAGTCATCCGCACTCTCCCGCCCGTTTGGGAGCTTTGGTATAATCCCCATGGTCCTTACGGAGTACCCAGCATCCACTAGGACATCAGAGAAAATAAGAATTTACTCACCGGTAATTCTATTTCTCGTAGTCCGTAGTGGATGCTGGGAGCCCGTCCCAAGTGCGGATTGTCTGCAATACTTGTATATAGTTATTGCTTAACTAAAGGGTTATTGTTATGAGCCATCTGTTCAGTGAGGCTCATTTGTTGTTCATACTGTTGACTGGGTATAGTTATCACAAGTTGTACGGTGTGATTGGTGTGGCTGGTATGAGTCTTACCCGGGATTCCAAATCCTTTCCTTGTAGTGTCAGCTCTTCCGGGCACAGTTTCCCTAACTGAGGTCTGGAGGAGGGGCATAGAGGGAGGAGCCAGTGCACACCAGATAGTAACTAATCTTTCTTTTAGAGTGCCCAGTCTCCTGCGGAGCCAGTCTATTCCCCGTGGTCCTTACGGAGTACACAGCATCCACTACGGACTACGAGAAATAGAATTACCGGTGAGTAAATTCTTATTTTTAAACCGGATAAATTATGTCGGGCCTGTACAAAGTGCCGTGCCACTGGCTGCTCACTTGTACCCGATAAAAGTGCATTTCGTATGGCAGATCTGTGCTGGGTAAGCCTCACCTTTAGCTGACATTCGGTTTTACCTACATAGTATAAGCCACAAGGGCACACTATGACATAAATTACAAAACGGCTAGTGCATGTGAGGGGCCATTTGATGCTAAGTCGTTTGCCCGTATGAGGATGTGGAATAGAGTCCCCAGTAAGCATATATGAACACGTCGTACAGCCCAGGCATTTATAGCATCCATTCTTACGACTGAGGAAATTTTGAGATGTAGTAGGTTCCAGAAAACCGGTCACATCGGTTTTAACTAGCAGATCTTTTAAGTTCCTCCCCCGCGAATAACTGGGCATGAGTCTGGTTCTATGAAAACATTTTAGCTCTGGGTCAGTTCTCACCATTTGCTACAATTCCTTGGCTTTCTGTGAAGTTCGGGGATTTGTTCATTGTATTCATTTACCCATGCAATTGTATCCGTTAATTTTTTATTATTCTTACCAGTTAAAACGCCCTTAGGGTTCTGTCGAGTTATCCTTAAAGCTTTGTCCCTAGCTTTTTTTAATTCACTTAAGGAGTATCCTCTTGCCCTAAATTTCTCCATCATGCTATCAAGTTGCCTCAGTGTCATTTCTTGGTCACTATTTGTCCTGCATACTCGGACAAATTGTGAATACGGTAGCCCGCGGATGGTGTTTTTGGGATGAAAACTATCCGCATGTAGGATCGTATTACGATCCGTGGGCTTCGTGTATAACGAGGTATGTATTTGATTGTTCTTAATCTGTATTTTAATGTCCAAGTAGCAAATTTCACTAGTACTCCTCGCCATTGTGAATTTAATAGGACTAGTGGAGAAATTTTGAGCTTTGACAATGGCCTCTAGTTTACCTATGTCCCCTTTCCACAAGATCAACAGGTCATCAATATAGCGGTAATACATGAACAATGAATCAGCAATACCTTGATCCTCAAAGAAGATACCTTTTTTAATTTCCCACATATAGCAATTTGCAAAAGAAGGGGCCACAGATGACCCCATTGCACAGCCCGTAACCTGTTTGTAAAATACACCATTAAACATAAAATAATTATGCTCCAGAGTAAATAATAGAAGTGTCAAAAACAAATCTGTCTGGCCCTTGATAAAGTGCATTACCATATAGCAACTTACAGATTCCACTCCTGCCCCATGAGGGATGCAGGTATATAAACTGGTGATATACCTGCATCCCTCATGAGGCAGGAGTGGAACCTACTACATCTCAAAATTTCCTGTGTCGTAAGAATGGATGCTATAAATGCCTGGGCTGTACGACGTGTTCATATATGCTTACTGGGGACTCTATTCCACATCCTCATACGGGCAAACGGCTTAGCATCAAATGGCCCCTCACATGCACTAGCCGTTTTGTAATTTATGTCATAGTGTGCCCTTGTGGCTTATACTATGTAGGTAAAACCGAATGTCAGCTAAAGGTGAGGCTTACGCAGCACAGATCTGCCATACGAAATGCACTTTTATCGGGTCCTGTCCTCATTCGGAGCATTCCTTGTGTGTGTGCGGTGTGTCGGTACGGCTGTGTCGACATGTTTGATGAGGATAATGATGTGGAGGCGGAGCAGATGCCTTTAGAAGGGATGTCACCCCCTGCGGGGCAGACACCTGAGTGGATGGGCTTATGGAAAGTAATGAGTGCACGTATAGACTCCTTATATAAGAAAATCGACGACATGCCAAATGTGGGACAGCCGACTTCTCAGCTCGTGCCTGCCCAGGCGTCGCATGGGTCGTCAGGGGCTCTAAAACGCCCGCTACCTCAAGCAGACCCAGATGTCGACACTGATACTGACACCAGTGTCGACGACGATGAGTCTAACCTGATGCCCACTAAGGACATTCACTGCATGATTGAGGCAATGAAAGAGGTGTTACACATTTCTGATATAACTACAGGTACCACTAAAAAGGGTATTCTGTTTGGGGAGAAAAAACTACCCGTAGTTTTTCCCCCATCGGATGAATTAAATAAAGTGTGTGAAGAAGCATGGGCTTTCCCTGATAAAAAATTGGTAATTCCTAAGAAGGTACTAATGGCGTTCCCTTTCCCGCCAGAGTATAGGTCACGTTGGGAAACACCCCCTAGAGTGGATAAAGCGCTCACACGTTTGTCTAAAAAGGTGGCACTACCGTCTCCGGATACGGCCGCCCTCAAGGAACCTGCTGATAGAAAGCAGGAGGCGATCCTGAAGTCTGTATATACACACACAGGCATTATACTTAGGCCAGCTATTGCGTCAGCTTGGATGTGCAGTGCTGCCGCTGCGTGGTCAGATAAACTGTCAGAAAATATTGACACATTAGACAGAGACACGATCCTGTTAACCATAGACCATATAAAAGACTCAGTCTTATATATGAGAGATGCACAAAGGGAAATCTGCCGACTGGCATCTAAAGTAAGTGCATTGTCCATTTCTGCTAGGAGAGGCTTATGGACTCGCCAGTGGACAGGAGATGCAGATTCAAAAAAGCACATGGAAGTGTTACCATATAAGGGTGAGGAATTATTTGGGGATGGTCTCTCGGACCTAGTTTCCACAGCAACGTCTGGGAAGTCAGCATTTTTACCCCATGTCCCCTCACAGCCCAAGAAGGCGCCGTTTTATCAGGTTCAGTCCTTTCGGACCCAGAAAAACAGGCGTGGAAAAGGCGGGTCCTTTCTGTCCAGAGGCAGAGGTAGGGGAAAAAGGCTGCAACAAACAGCAGGTTCCCAGGAGCAAAAGTCCTCCCCCGCTTCTTCTTCCAAGTCCGCCGCATGACGGTGGGGCTCCACAGGCGGAGCCAGGTACGGTGGGGGGTCGCCTCAAAAATTTCAGCGATCAGTGGGTTCGCTCACAGGTGGATCCCTGGATCCTGCAAATAGTATCTCAGGGGTACAAGCTGGAATTCGAGGCGTCCCCACCCCACCGGTTCCTAAAATCTGCCTTGCCGATTGCTCCCTCAGACAGGGAGGCGGTGCTAGCGGCAATTCACAAGCTGTATTCCCAGCAGGTGATAATCAAGGTACCCCTACTTCAACAAGGCCGGGGTTATTATTCCACACTATTTGTGGTACCGAAACCGGACGGTTCGGTGAGACCCATTCTAAATTTGAAATCCTTGAACACGTACATAAAGAAATTCAAGTTCAAGATGGAATCGCTCAGGGCGGTTATTGCAAGCCTGGACGAGGGGGATTACATGGTATCCCTGGACATCAAGGATGCTTACTTGCATGTCCCCATTTACCATCCTCACCAGGAGTACCTCAGATTTGTGGTACAGGATTGCCATTACCAATTCCAGACGCTGCCGTTTGGACTGTCCACGGCACCGAGGGTATTTACCAAGGTTATGGCGGAAATGATGATACTCCTTCGAAGAAGGAGTTTTAATTATCCCGTACTTGGACGATCTCCTAATAAAAGCGAGGTCCAAGGAACAGTTGTTGGTGGGAGTAGCACTATCTCAGGAGGTGCTGCACCAGCACGGCTGGATTCTGAATATCCCAAAGTCACAGCTGGTTCCGACGACACGACTACTGTTCCTGGGTATGATTCTGGATACAGTCCAGAAGAAAGTGTTTCTCCCGGAGGAGAAAGCCAGGGAGTTGTCATCTCTAGTCAGAGACCTCCTGAAACCAAAACAGGTATCAGTGCATCGCTGCACACGGGTCCTGGGAAAGATGGTAGCTTCTTACGAAGCAATTCCCTTCGGCAGGTTCCATGCCAGAATCTTTCAGTGGGACCTGTTGGACCAGTGGTCCGGATCGCATCTTCAGATGCATCGCTTAATAACCCTGTCTCCAAGAACCAGGGTGTCTCTACTGTGGTGGCTGCAGAGTGCCCATCTTCTAGAGGGCCGCAGGTTCGGAATACAGGACTGGGTCCTGGTGACCACGGATGCCAGCCTTCGAGGCTGGGGGGCAGTCATACAGTGAAGAAACTTCCAAGGACTATGGTCGAGTCAGGAGACTTCCCTTCACATAAATATTCTGGAACTAAGGGCCATCTACAATGCCCTAAGTCGAGCAAAAGCCCTGCTCCTACACCAGCCGGTGCTGATCCAGTCAGACAACATCACGGCAGTCGCCCATGTAAATCGACAGGGCGGCACAAGAAGCAGGATGGTGATGGCAGAAGCCACAAAAATTCTCCGATGGGCGGAGAATCATGTACTAGCACTGTCAGCAGTGTTCATTCCGGGAGTGGACAACTGGGAAGCAGACTTCCTCAGCAGACACGACCTCCACCCGGGAGAGTGGGGACTTCACCCAGAAGTCTTCCAGATGCTGGTAAACCGTTGGGAAAAACCACAGGTGGACATGATGGCGTCCCGTCTCAACAAAAAGTTAAAAAGATATTGCGCCAGGTCAATGGACCCTCAGGCGATAGCTGTGGACGCTCTAGTGACACCGTGGGTGTACCAGTCGGTTTATGTGTTCCCTCCTCTGCCTCTCATTCCAAAGGTATTGAGAATAATAAGAAAGCGAGGAGTAAACACAATTCTCGTGGTTCCGGATTGGCCAAGACGAGCGTGGTACCCGGAACTTCAAGAGATGCTCTCAGAGGACCCGTGGCCTCTACCGCTCAGACAGGACCTGATACAGCAGGGGCCCTGTCTGTTCCAAGACTTACCGCGGCTGCGTTTGACGGCATGGCGGTTGAACACCGGATCCTAAAGGAAAAGGGTATTCCGGAAGAAGTCATTCCTACGCTTATTAAGGCCAGGAAAGATGTTACGGCAACGCATTATCACCGCATATGGCGAAAATATGTTGCATGGAGCGAGGCCAATAAGGCCCCAACAGAGGAATTTCAACTAGGTCGATTTCTGCATTTCCTGCAAGCAGGAGTGGATATGGGCCTAAAACTAGGCTCCATTAAAGTACAGATCTCGGCTCTGTCAATTTTCTTTCAAAAAGAACTAGCTTCAGTACCTGAAGTTCAGACTTTTGTAAAAGGAGTGCTGCATATTCAGCCCCCGTTTGTGCCTCCGGTGGCACCTTGGGATCTCAACGTGATGTTGAGTTTCTTAAAATCACATTGGTTTGAGCCACTAAAAACCGTGGATCTGAAATATCTCACGTGGAAAGTGGTCATGTTATTAGCCTTGGCTTCAGCCAGGCGAGTGTCAGAATTGGCGGCTTTATCATGTAAAAGCCCTTATCTGATTTTCCATATGGATAGGGCAGAGTTGAGGACTCGTCCCCAATTTCTCCCTAAGGTGGTGTCAGCGTTTCACCTGAACCAGCCTATTGTGGTGCCGGCGGCTACTAGTGAATTGGAGGACTCCAAGTTGCTAGACGTTGTCAGGGCCCTGAAAATATATGTTTCCAGGACGGCTGGAGTCAGAAAATCTGACTCACTGTTTATCCTGTATGCACCCAACAAGCTGGGTGCTCCTGCTTCTAAGCAGTCTATTGCTCGCTGGATTTGTAGTACAATTCAGCTTGCACATTCTGTGGCAGGCATACCACAGCCAAAATCTGTAAATGCCCATTCCACAAGGAAGGTGGGCTCATCTTGGGCGGCTGCCCGAGGGGTCTCGGCTTTACAACTTTGCCGAGCAGCTACTTGGTCAGGGGCAAACACATTTGCAAAATTCTACAAATTTGATACCCTGGCTGAGGAGGACCTGAAGTTCTCTCATTCGGTGCTACAGAGTCATCCGCACTCTCCCGCCCGTTTGGGAGCTTTGGTATAATCCCCATGGTCCTTACGGAGTTCCCAGCATCCACTAGGACGTTAGAGAAAATAAGAATTTACTCACCGGTAATTCTATTTCTCGTAGTCCGTAGTGGATGCTGGGCGCCCATCCCAAGTGCGGATTGTCTGCAATACTTGTAAATAGTTATTGTTAACTAAAGGGTTATTGTTGAGCCATCTGTTGAGAGGCTCAGTTGTTTTCATACTGTCAAACTGGATATAGTATCACGAGTTGTACGGTGTGATTGGTGTGGCTGGTAAGAGTCTTACCCGGGATTCTAAATCCTTCCTTATTATGTCTGCTCGTCCGGGCACAGTGTCCTAACTGAGGCTTGGAGGAGGGTCATAGTGGGAGGAGCCAGTGCACACCAGGTAGTCATAAATCTTTCTAGAGTGCCCAGCCTCCTTCGGAGCCCGCTATCCCCCATTGTCCTTACGGAGTTCCCAGCATCCACTACGGACTACGAGAAATAGAATTACCGGTGAGTAAATTCTTATTTTTTATAAGGTAAATTTATTAGACTCTTCTCATGTCAGTATGGTGTGCATTAAATAGAGGACTGGAATTAGTATTTTAAACAAAGATGATAGATTTGGGATCCAGCCACTAGATGGCAGCAGTCCTCAATAGTATGTTAGTTTTTGCTAATTTACAATATATCAATTATTTATATATACACTTGAATGGTATTAATGATCTTTTCGGAGAAATTTTTTGTTGATAAATTCATCATGTTTTAATGTATTTGTGTCACATAGCACTTTACGGAGATTGTTTAACAACTATTTTTCGATTTCACTAGTATGCAACATTTAAGGATATATGTTAAACAACAAACAAAGAGGAAGGGGGGTGCAAATCCCCATCCCCAAAGGAAATATGTTAGGCTGCTTGTTTGCATTTGTTTGCACATTGTTTATGTTAAGAAGCGGTGGAGTGCTGCTATAATGGTTTGTTTTATTTTGCACGATCACAACACGCTGTTGTCTTAACAGTGTGTTCCCATGACGGCCGGGCCGGGCGGGTGACACCACTTCCGGTGCGACAGGAGTCCCGGGACCGGAAGTGCCTCGGAGGGACGGCGGCCGGGAGCGTGGGGCGCACACTGGAGGGCACAGGAGAGTCACAGGTTTGATTATTTGTTTGTCTATAAATTTCACTGTTGTTGATGTGTTAAATTGTCTGAGGAAGGGGAACAACACCCCGAAACGTTACCAATTGGGGTCTTTTTTTGCACTTTAAATTTTGGTTGCAAGTCTCTGAGTGCCGCCCACACAAAGGATATAGATATATATACATACATACATACATACATACATACATACATACATACATACATACATACATACATACAGTGATGGTCGGCACTCTCAAACACAGTCACCTGGCCCTGGTCCCCTCCTAGGTGTATGCACACCAAACAGTATGAAGCTGGAGACAGGCGGCACTCACGGGACTTGCTCACAAAATACACGGGACAGCACCCGTGAATATCAACGATTCGATTTTATTAATAGTCTTCATTCACTCGGTGAGTTATAAATGTCTGTTTTTTGGTATGTGTTTTATCCTGAAGACGATTAATAAAATCGAAACATTGATATTCACGGGTGCTGTCCCGTGTATTTTGTGAGCAAGTCCCGTGAGTGCCGCCTGTCTCCAGCTTTATATATATATATATATATATATATATATATATAATATATTTATTTCTGTCAGCCAATGGTCTGACACTAAGGACAGTGGGTATAGCCAGGCGTTCAGTCAGGGCACCAAGGAGTTAAACTTGTGAAGTGCAGCCTGGGAAGCCCCTCCTCCCCTATACCCAGCCTGCCTCAGGCCAGTCTGTTTTTTCCCTTGGTGCTCAGGAAAGGGCAACATATTTTTAAGGAGCCGGGCTTTCAGCCCTGATAACTTTAACTTTTCTTTTACTTTCACTTCAGGCAGCAATTGGCGCTACCGCTGCCCGTTTCACCATTCCGCTTTGCAGGCAGGTCCTGGTCTCCACAGCCAGCCGCCCCAACACCTCCTAGGCATTGGGAGCAGTCGCAGCAGACAGAGGCTACAGGTACCGGTCTCCCGCTCAGTGGGAGACTGACAGCGTGGCGAACACCACTGGGGGAAGGCAGCTCCAGCGGTCCTGGCAGTGGCACTGGGTCTTCTCCAACTACCATTAGGCCACCAGGGACATGCAGAGCGGGAGTGGTCCCTGCGGAGGCTCCAGGGTGTGGGGGTAAGGATTTCCCATAGCTCTGCCTTCATACCTGTTGCTTAGAACTTCAGTTGGACAGCAGCTTTTGGGCGCTCTCTCCTCCCTCCCTCATACTTCACCCTTCCCATCTTTACAAGCTCAGCGGCCATTTTAGACAACTCTGAGCAATTTCTGTGAAGGAGAGTCTGCGCAGGTCCATACACTGCTTCAAGCTCTCAAGGAAGGAGCCAAACCTGCCTCCTTTATACCAGCACTGCACCAGGTGTCAGGTTGTATAGTCCATACCTCACCTCATGGTGTAGGTATTGGACAAATGATGCCAGTTTTCTCTCTATTCTCTGTTACACGCTGCTAGGGGTACTGTAGTGCACTAGGTTAGTGATATAGTATCCCTGTTCACCTGAACAGTTGCTACTACTGTGCTGGGCTCACAGCTACAGTACCAGACCCACGTATTCCTTTATTTCTATAGCCCTGTTTACTGCCTACCTATATTTCTAGGTTTGTGTTTGTTGTGTATCTGTTTTGATACCAGGTTGGAACATGTCCTCCAGGGGATCTTCCAAAGCCTCCCAGAAGGAGAATGCAACTACCGGGCTGCATGCCTATACTTGTACGGCATGCAAGGAACATTTTTCTTGTATGGTACAGGACCACATGGGGCTCTGCGACTTGCTCTGCCGAAGTTCCTGGCGTTTCTGCTGCAGAGGGTTCTACTTTGTCGGAAGCCAGCTTGGGCTACCTCTCTAGCCTTGGCCATGAAGGAATTGACTTCTCAGCTAGCAGGGCTTCGCAGGTCGTGGTTTCTCCGGTAGGTACAGACCCTCCCCTTACACAGACACAGCAGCAACAACACCAACAAACTGCTGAACCTGCATGGGTCCAGGGTTTGGTTCAGATTTACACTAATCTGCAACAAGCCCTGGGGTCTTCAATGAAGCGCAGAAGCAAATCCTCGTCAGGGAGTGGAAGATCCTCAGGATTCAGAAGCGGAGGAGTCTCTCACTTCAGATGATCACATGAGCTTTGCTAGGCTGGAAGCCTTCGCCTTGGCTGATGCAGCCTTTGGGCGTCAGGTCCTCGGTGCAGCTCGGGAGCGTTCCCGCCCGTAACGGGACAGCTTTGGGACGTCCCACTGTCCCCAGTGTCAGACCATTGGCTGACAGAAAAAAGGAGATTTTTGTCTTACCTGTTAAATCCTTTTTTCTTAAGCCATGGTTGACACTGGGCGCCCACCCTTCCGTTCCTCACAACGTTGTTTTCGGACATGTTACCCTACATATACTGGGGTTGTAGGGGTGCGGATTCTTTTCTTCTACCTATCTTCCTTTCCTGTTCCTGGCTTGTATAGTAAATAAACTGACTGGCCTGAGGCAGGCTGGGTATTGGGAGGAGGGGCTTCCCAGGCTGCACTTCACAACTCCTTGGTGCCCTGACTGAAAGTCTGGCTA
This sequence comes from Pseudophryne corroboree, assembly GCF_028390025.1. Lineage (NCBI taxonomy): Eukaryota > Metazoa > Chordata > Amphibia > Anura > Myobatrachidae > Pseudophryne > Pseudophryne corroboree. Next base: position 168,186,566 of record NC_086445.1, read on the forward strand.
TACCCAGTGTCAACCATGAATTCAGAAAAAAGGATTTAACAGGTAAGACAAAAATCTCCTTAACACACTAGTCCAGTGCAGCTTTATTGTGATAATTTCTGCATTGCCTGTGACTGTGTGTGCCTGTATCTGCTGTGTGGTTTCACTCTCAGCGTTTCCCAGATAACTGTCACTATATTCTGTACCCTAAGAAGCTAGGTGCGTCTGGGTCTGCTAGTATAATGCGTCAGAGTATTTATCCAATACATATATTCTACTGTGTACTCAGTCACATAATACCTGATTTATTCGCAGGTGTTGTACTTTGGCAATATCGTACTTTGTCGCTCTGTTGTTGCATTCTCACATAATGTCTAACAGGGCAGTAAATCAGTGGAAGCTTCTGCATCATGCAGAGCATGCTCCAGGGATTTACCAGAGGGGGAAGTGTTATATGATGGTCTGTGTACTAAGGTCATATGCCCCCCAGTCCGCAGCTCCTGCAATGGAGCACTCTGGGCTGTGTTCACCAACCTACTGGGTACACTGGTGAAACGCATAGTGCCCCCTATGGGACCACTGGTGCACTGCACCTCATATTGTCCCTTTGATTAATCCGCCTTGGGGGAAATTTTTTTATAACTGCTGCAATATATCAGTCTTTGGTTAAACAGAAAACTAACCGGGGGGGGGGTTTCCCAGGGTGGGAGGCCGACTTCTACAGCCCACCGAGATCTGGTTAAAGACTACTTCAGATGCATGGGTACTGGAAGTTGTCTCTCACGGGTATTTTCTCTCGTTCTAGAGCTGTCCCCCTCGCCAGTTTTGCAACTACGGCCCTCCTCTTGGATCCGTTAAAGGTGCAAACTCTACAAACTGGTGAGTTCCCTCCTGAGTACAGGCGTGATTGTGCCGATACCTCAGTCCCAGAGAGGCAGAGGTTAATATCCGACCCTGTTTCTGTCCCGAAGCTATGTGGGTCCTTTCGGCCTATACTAAATCTCAAATCTTTGAATAAGTTTGTGAGTGTCCAGGTTTCATATGGAAACACTGCGCTCTATTGTACTGGCTAGGGAACCTGAAGAGTATATGGTATCCCTGGATGTACAGGATGCATACCTGCATATACTTTTTGCCATATCGCACCAGCAGTTTCTGCGGTTTGCTAATTACAACCTCCATTCCAATTCCAGGCTCTGCCATTTGGACTGGCTACGGATCCTCGGATCTTCACAAGGTCATGGCTGTTATGATGGATCATCTCCGTCGCGAAAGAGTCAGCATCCTGCTGTATCTAGACAACCTGATGATTCTGACAAATTCCCATGAAGTTCTCCTCTGTCATCTGCAACTGAAGGTAACATTCCTGCAAGCCCACGGGTGGCTTATCAAATGGTAGAAGTCCTCGCTGGTCCCAGCTCAGAGCATGATGCACCTTGGTGGCACTCCTGGACACACGCAGTCAGAAGACTGGTTCTGTCTCCAGAAAAAGTCCTGAAGATTCAGGACAGGATAAGATGCTTCCTCAGTTGTCCTAGAGTGTCTTTAGACTCTGCGATGCAAGTACTTGGCGTGATGGTATCAGCCTTCAACATGGTAGAGAACGTTCAATTTCATTCCCGCCCACTACACAGGGTAGTCCTGTACAAATGGGACAGCCTGCCTCATTTGATCAGATATCACATGATCTCTTTGACTTCGGAGGTTAGCCTGTCGCTGACCTGAATAAAGGACCAGCAAGAACAGGGGCCGTGCCTTCTGGGTCCCCAACTGGATTCTGCTTACTACGGAAGCCTGTTGATGGGGAATTTTCAAGGTCAGTGGATCAAGGAGGAATCACTCCTTCCAATAAATATTCTGGAGCTGAGGGCATTGTACAATGCACTATTTATCGCCCTACCTCTAGTACAGAACAGGCCTGTTCAAGTTCGATCAGACAACGCTACCTCGGTGATATACATTAACCATCAGGGTGGCACTCAAGGCCGCATGGCAATAAAGGGAAGTGTCAAAAATCCTTTTTCTCTAGCATCCATAAGGGATATTGGGGACAGATTAGTACGATGGGTATAGACTGGTCCAAAGGAGCAAGTGCACTTTAAATTTCTGCGGGGCTCCCAGCACCTGTAGAGATCCCTCCTGTCGCAGAGTTTGACCATATATCCATGAACCTTCCCTCCATGACACTCCCGGCTCACCTGGACACCCGTCGGTGGTGCGGTTTTAAGGAGAGGATCTGGATAGGGTGCAAACAACTTTCACAGCCTTGTACGCAGAACAGGCCCTAACCAATTTGATGCCCAAGGCAAGATTTTGGCTGGTGTGCCTAGCACTGCTGCTAGTTCCGCCTCTGACCCAGCAGCCCTCACCCAGCAAAGCAGCTGTAACGCAGCAGCACATATCACAGCAGCAGCCAGCAACACCCCTCACTCATAGCGACCCTCATTTTAGTGCCCTATGACATCAAGACCATTGGTGACCCCATATCTGTGTGCTCCGCGGGACAAAAACTGGTGACATTACACCACACTGGTAATGCTTTACCACATTACACCACACTGGTAATGCTCCTTGTTGATATTACACATACCGTATCCTCCTTGTTGACATTTACACCATACCGTAACGCTCCTGGTTGACATTACACCATACCATAACAATCCTTGCTGTCATTACACCATAACGTAATGCTCCTGGTTGACATTACACCATAACGTAACAATCCTTGTTGACATTTCACATACCGTATAGCTCATTATTCACATTACACCACACAGTAGTGCCCATTATACACATTACGCCACACAGTATTAGCGCCTACTGTACACATAGTACCAACATTAGTAATGACATAATGCACATAATGCCACTCAGTAATGCCCCACAATAGTAATGCTAGTGCGCTTTGTGGGATGGCGCAATGGCTGCAGGGAGACAGTATCACTGTTTCCGCAAAGGCACATGGGAGGAGTGCTGCTGATCATGCACAACTGTCCTATTCCTGTGGGCATATTTTATGCTCCTCGCTGTCCTCACTTACTGCTCTTGGAGTCCTGGCCCGTAAGCTCCCGCTGCTGCCGGCTCCCAGCTGAGCTGCCTGATTGGAGCTGAGAGCTCTGATCGTGGTATCCAGCCCGAAGCAGAACCTTGTGGGTCTAGCAAGTGGTGGACCCAGGTGCAAACATTTATCCCCCCCCCCCCCCCCACTAGAGAAATACAAGGCACATAATAGGTTGCTATCAGTGAATGTGCTTAATCCACAACAGCAATTCTGCCATATGCTTCCTTCCTTGTGTGTTCTAAATAGTGATGAGCGGGTTCGGTTTTACTCTGATTTACCCGAATCTCCTTATCGACTATCGGACGTCACTGACATGCGGGGTGGAGTGCCTGATCGTAGCTGTGCTAAATTTAGCACAGCTACGATCAACTCGGAATGACCTCCATATCACTACACTAAATACCCCCTTATACGCCGCACTACATCACTACACGAATATGCCCTTATATGCCGCACTACATCACTACACTAAATACGCTTAGAAAAACGCAGGCGCGGGTGTGTGACGTCAAAAGCCAACCCTCCAACGTTAGAATCAACGCACACAAAGAGTAAGTCCAGGGCTGGTCTTGTTTTACACACAATGTTTTTGCAGGCACTCTGCGGCACAGGCGTTCGCACTTCTGCAAAGCTAAATTACACTCCCTGGTGGGCGGCGACAATCCGTTTGCACGGCTGCTAAAAACTGCTAGCGAGCGATTAACTCTGAATGACCACCTAAATACGCCCTTATACGCCGCATTACATCACTACACTAAATACCCCCTTATACGCCTCACTACATCACTACACTAAATACCCCCTTATACGCCTCACTACATCACTACACTAAATATGCCCTTATACGCTGTACTACATCACTACACTGAATACGCCACACTAAATGACCACTGCATTCCGCACAATAACATTTTACACATCCTTGTGCCACCCTCCACATGAACTTACCATGATGAAGTCCTCTCTCTGTCCACCGAAGCTTTAGAGTCAGTCAAGGGCGACACTGTGATGTGGTAGGAGGAGACAGGGCCCCTGGGAGAGAGCTGGATTAATCAGAAGAGAAGTAGTGGAAGGAGGGGGCGGGGTTTGGTCCTACAGCTGGGACACCGCTAGGTAGAGGGTAAGTGAGGACTGACAGAGGGGAAGAAGAGGACAGGGCCTGATCCTCCAGCCGGGACAGAGCAGGGTAGAGGGATAGTTGCAGGGCTGGCTGTGTGGAAGAAAGGGGCGGGGCTTGGTCCTCAGGCCGGGACAGCACTTGGTAGAGGGAAAGTTGGGACTGACTGAAAGGAAGAAGGGGGCGCGGCGGGGCCTGATCCTCTAACTGGGACATAGCAGGTTAGAAAGGAAGCAGGGGCAGGGCTTGCTGTGAGGAAGAAGGGCGCGGGGCTTGGTCCTCAGACAGGGACAGAAAAGGGAACTGCTGAGGGGAAGAAGGAGATGGTGTCTAATCCTCCATCCGGACCAGAGCAAGTTAGAAGGGAATCGGGGACTGGGCTGGCTGAGCGGAAGAAGGGGGTGGGGCTTGGTCTTTCAGCCTGCGGGGGTAGACTGAGGGCAATCGAGGACGGGAAGAAGTGTTGCGGGGTTTGGTCCTCTGGCTGGGGGAGAGCATACCCCGCACAGGGCTTAAGGGGGCTGGCCAAGTCATATTAACAAGAAATTGCGGGGTAGAGGGGAAGAAGGGGGCTGGTCTGGTCCTGTGGACAGGAGGGAGCATTGGCAGAGATTAAGAAGGGGGCAATTTTGTCTTGCAGTAGCTGTTAGCTAAGAGGAGGGGACCCGTTCTTTCCGTCCTCACCACGACCACACTGCATTCCTGGCTACGACCCCGCAGCATCTTGGCGGTGTACTATGAGTCACTAGGGCTGTCTCTGCTTGTACCAGGTCCAGATGTAATGACACGGCCTGCCCTGTCCACTGCCCTATCACAGCTTCCTCAGTGACAAGGGTGTGCTTTCATGTGGGCTGAAAGCACTGTCAAAGCGCTTCTACTGCTTTTTTTAATGGGCTTTCACTGCCCAGTGATTGGCCCAGCCCCCTGCTTCCGGCCCTTCACGCTGACAGTGGAAGGCACCGACAGCGGTGCCTCCGACACACATTTAGTAGAGGTATTTACAGGGTAAAAATGATTAAAATAATATGAAGGCTAAAGCAGATACTTATGACACAGAATATGTGTCATAAGTATCTTCTTTGTATTACTTTAATCAGTAATGACAGGGAAAGCAGTGCCTCCCCTGACTGCACGTCCCTGCTGGATACTGTAGATCAGAAAGTGTTCCTCCCAGAGGAAAAAGTAAGAACACTTTTTAAGAAATGGTTCGCATGGTGCTCCGACCTGCTCGAGTCTACATTCATCTTTGCATAAAATTGTTGGGAAAGATGGTGGCCTCGTACCAGGCACTTCAATTCGGAAGGTTTCATACCAGACCATTCCAATTGGACATCCTAAACGAGTGGTCCGGATCCCATCTTCAGATGCACCGGATGATTCGGCTGTCAACCCAGGCCAGGATCTCTCTCCTGTGGTGGCTACAGTCTTCCAACCTGCTGGAAGGTTGATGCTTTGGGATTCAGGATTGGATCCTCCTCACGATGGATGCAAATCTGAGAGGATGGGGAGCAGTTCCAGGGCAGGTGGTCTGCCCAAGAGGCCCTACTTCCAATTAACATTTTGGAACTTCGGGCTATCTACAATGCTCTGATTCAGGCATCCCCTCTACTCCGGGATCAGGCGATCCAGGTGCAGTTGGACAACGCCGCGGCAGTGGCGTACATCAATTGACAAGGAGTGACAAAAAGCAGGGCCTGCATGCGAGAAATGTCAAGAATACTCCTCTGGGCAGAAAGAAATGCAAGAACATTGTCTGCGATCTTCATTCCTGGGGTGGGCAACTGGGAAGTGGACTTCCTAAGTAGCCACGACCTCCATCCGGGGGAGTAGGGACTACACCCTCAGGTATTTCAGCAAATCACCGACAGGTGGGGATGCCCGCAGTTCGACTTGATGGCCTCTCGTCTCAACAAGAAGCTTTGCTGCTATTGCTCACAAACCAGGGACCCTCAGGTGAGCGCAGTGGATGTGCCGACATCGCCTTGGCCTTACCAGGTGGTCTACCTGTTTCCCCCAATTCTACTGATCCCAAGGGTTCTCAAGCAGATCAGACATCAAAGAGTGGAAACAATCTTGATTGGCCCTGAAGAACATGGTACATGGCTCTTCTGGACATGTCCATAGAGGACCCTTGGCCTCTACCACTAAGAAGGGATCTTCTTCAACAAGGACCGCTCGGCGGCTTCATTTGACGGCATGGAAGTTGAGCGGAACATCCTAGCTCACAAAGGGCTTTCCAAAAAGGTCATTCCCACTATGGTACCAGCCAGAAAACCTGTGACGTCAAAACACTATCATATCTGGCGGAGAGATGTCTCTTTGTGCGAGGAAAGCACATATCCCTCTGCAGAATTCAACTTGGGAAGGTTCCTACGATTCCTGCAGGCTGGAGTGGATAAAGACTTCCGTCTGGGATCCAGTAAGGTCCAGATTTCTTCTCTTTCCATCTTCTTCCAGAAGAGGTTGGCTCTCTTGCCAGAAGTTCAGACCTTCTTGCAAGGGGTGCTTCACATACAACCTCCATTCGTGCTGCCTACGGCACCTTGGGATCTAGATGTATTGTTGCGTTTTCTACAGTCCTCCTGGTTTGAACCTCTGTCGACAGTAGAAAAGTACCTCACATGGAAAATGATGATGTTACTGGCCCTGGCTTCTGCTAGGCGTGTCTCAGAATTGGGGGCCTTGTTGTGCAAGAGTCCGTACTTGGTCTTTTACGAGAACAGAGCGGAGCTCAGGACTAGACAGCAGTTCCTGGCGAAGGTGGTCTCCGCGTTTCACTTGAATCAACCTATCGTGATTCCATCCAGTTCTGACACTTCTGCTCCTCCGGAGGCATTGGATGCTTGGCATTGATTTATATCACAAGGACGGCTTGGATCACAAAGACGGATTCCTTGTTCATGCTCTATGATGCGCAGAAAACAGGTTGCCCTGCTTCTAAGCAGTCCATTGCTAGTTGGATTAGGCTTACTATCCAACAGGCCTATGTGTCGGCAGCCTTACCGGTTCCACAGTCTCTGAAGGCCCACTCTACAATATTGGTGGGCTCTTCATGGGCGGCTGCACGTGGAGTCTCAGCCCTGCAACTATGCCGAGCTGCTACCTGGTCGGTGAAGAACACCTTTTTGAAGTTCTACAAGTTTGATACCCTGACCAAAGAGGATACCCAGTTTGGGCAGGCAGTGCTGCAGATGTCTCCGCACGTTCCCGCCTGTTCTGGAAGCTTTGGGACATCCCCATCGTGCTAATCTGTCCCCAATATCCCTTATGGATGTTATAAAGAGGCTCTTTCATTTACCTAATTGTTTGAAATTTCAAATTCAAATAAAATCCTATTCAGCATGGAAATAACAGTCTTCCACACAAGCGGAGCTTGGGTATTGCAGCTAGTATTTGATAAATATCTGTGATCGCAGTAACGCTTGTACATCCATGGGTGTAACTATGGTTTATTTGCCTAAGGTGGTGTCATCTTTTCACCTTAACCAAGAGATGTGGTTCCAGCCTTTTTTCTCTTCAGACCTGTCTTCCAAAGAGCGTTCTTTGGATGTGGTAAGGGTTCTCCGTATTTATTTTGAGAGGACTGCCTCTATCAGGAGGTCAGATTCCCTTTTTGTACGGTTTGGTTTCCACAAACGTGGCTGGCCTGCAAATAAGCAAACACTTGGCCAGATGGAATAGAATTGTGATTACACAAGTTTATGCGCAGGCTGGACTCCCAGCTCCTGCTGCTATTAAAGCCCATTCTACACTCTCTTTTGGACCTTCTTGGGCGGCTCGTTGTGGTGCGTCCGCAGAACAATGTGCAAGGTGTCTACATGGTCCTCAGTGAACACATCTATTAGGTTGTATGCCTTTGAGATTTCCGCCTCCCAGGATGTTTCCTTTGGACGCGGGTTCTCATACCCACTAAGGCGCGTCCCCTCCCTTGAGGAACTGCTTTAGGAAATCCCTGATGTTTTCCGGTGGAAACCAATGTATCCTGCTGCAGAAAAGGAGACTTATGGTAGACTTACCATTGTTAACTCTTTCTGCGAGGTACATTGGTTCCACGGTGCGCACACCCTGACGCACCTTGCTTCTATAGGTTTGTATGGCATTAGCCATTGGTCCCTTCTCCTATCGTGAGAATGTGGTTCTATGTGACTAACATCTGCCTTCTCTTTTGCGTGCTCCTGCATTTGACTGGTTAACAAAACTGTGCTCCAGTGCCTGGAGACGGGATGTATAGAGAAGACCCAATGCATCCTGGGACAGCGTAAAGATTTATCCTGTTGGTGCCTCTGGATCAAGATCCACTCTACACCCTAATGTTTTCCTGTGGAACCAATGTACCTCGCAGAAAGAGAGTTATCAATGGTGAGTGTACCATAACACTCCTTTTTCTGACATTCTTCTGAAACTGGGCATTATGATCTGCCTGAAAGTAAGCCGGAAATATGTCAACAATCCTCGACTGTGTATTTTAGTGGATATCATAGAACAGTCAATATATCCTGGTTTAGAGAGCGAGCAATTTTGGCACCCACTATGTAAATAACATTATTGAGCATATCCCAGACAAATTTCCTATTTTCTAATGGCAGCTAATGTTCTGACTGGTTGCACCAGAAGAGAAAGTGTTATTTCTTGCATTCCCATTTTCTCTTCTGATGTACTATTCCAATTCAAGCGCCTTCACATTCCCATGAGACTGTTTCGCCATGACCATAAACAAGGCACAGAGGCCGGCGTGGACCTCTACCTGTTCACTCCCGATTCCAGGACCGCCAATATTGTTATAAAGAGGCTCTTTCATTTACCTAATTGTTTGAAATTTCAAATTCAAATAAAATCCTATTCAGCGTGGAAATAACAGTCTTCCACACAAGCGCAGCTTGGGTATTGCAGCTAGTATTTGATAAATATCTGTGATCGCAGTAACGCTTGTACATCCATGGGTGTAACTATGGTGGGTGCAAGGGTGCTATTGCTATGGGGCCCAGAGGCTGTAGGGGGCCTGGACCCCGTTTTATAAAGTTGCCTACCAGTTTCCCACATTTGTCTGCTAAGCATTTGGGTCTTGTCCATTGCCCTACCTAAACTGTGTGACATTACATTTTCAGTGAGAGGAGTGTGTAGTAGATGTTATAATGGTAAGTTGGCAAGCTGTAATGTGGCACAATATGACCTGGAGGGCACTGTAATGTGTCAGCTGTTCTGCTCATTGTAATGCGGAGGGCACTATAATGTTACATGTTAAGAACTGGGGCACTTTAATATGGCACAATATGAAATGGAGGCACTATAGTGTGGCATAATGTGAACTAGAGCACTGTAACATGGCATAATTTGACCTGAAGAGCACGCTAATGTGGCACAGTATGTACAGGGGGCACTGTATGTTGTAATGTGAGTTGGGGATACTGTGTGGCATGATGTGTACTGGCATCCGTACAGTGTAACATAATTTAAACAAGGGACCTACTATGGTTAATAAATTAACTAGGCACTACTATGGAACTCACTTCCCCGCACAGTGCGAGAGGCCCCAACTATAGAATCCTTCAAAAGTAGACTCAAGACTTTTCTGTTTACTCAAGCATTTCCATAATGTCCCTTTTAGTATCTTCATGCTTCTGTATTTTATGAAAATGTACTTCATTATTTTCTGTACTATATTATGCTATGTATCTGTTAAGCGCCTTGAGTCCTATTGGAGAAAGAGTGCTATATAAATAAAATTATTATTAAAATTATTATAATATATACTAGGACATAACTATGGTTGAGAAAATGAACTAGGACACTATTATGGGGCATAAAATTAATAACTGCTGAAGAGAGGAGTCTCTCACGAAACATTGGGACAGGGGTCCCTTTAGTATGTTGCTATAGGACCAACAAAGGTCTGGTTATGCCCCTGTGTGCATCTATGAATCATCCAACCCCAGGCGCTCCCTCAGATTAGCCTCATGCATCTCTGAACCCATGAGTCTGATTATTATCTTGCAGAACAGAACGTCTAAACGGCAGGAGGAGAAAGAACTAGCCCAAGGAGGGATAAGCAGCGCTCCAATACACAGTATGATAAATAATAAACATACAGTTGCGGATGCTATAAAATAAGTTTAATATATAAAAAAAGTTACATAAGTGTATACAGCCTTGGACCAATAATATACATCCAATCTACTAAGAGCAAAAAGAAAAGAAAACATCCAATAGTGATGTGAAAATCCTGTAGAGGATGAAGCCTTCTGCCAGATGCAACTTTGGATCTTGTTTTTACATCAGACTCTTAAGAAAAATAACATGTATGTTGTTCTCCAGTCACAATACCGGTTTCACCAGATGTACAATGGGAATGTGAGGTAGTAAAGTTATTTATACCTTTTCTCAACAACTGGCATACCTGTCTATTAATCACAAGTGTGTCTGTTGTATGTCTAGGAATACATTTAAAGTTTTCCACAACCCAGCAATAAAATAATAATAAAAAATACAATATACTAAAAGGTTGTTGAATATAACATACTAAATAGCATATATGAAAAATAAAAAGTAAAATTGCTGACCTACAATACTTAATACGTACATTCTATCTGAAAATCTTTGCAAGCGTTTACTTAATTTTTTTTTTTTTAATTCAGGGGTCTAATCATGATCACTAATGGACCCATTACACATGTGGAAACGCTAGTTTTTGCATGTTTTAAGTAATGGGCCCATTCATTATTAGGGGGGCTGCCTAGTACTCTGCAAAGTCAGAAAACGTAAAGTTTTTGGAGTTTGTTTGCGTGAATCAGTGCCATCTTCGGATTGTGTTGTTTACCAGACCCCTGCTCCTTCATATGGGAAGGAGGTCCGGGGTTGGCAAAATCCACTGCCTCTGCACTGAAAGCCTTGCGGCTTATGCAAGCGTGAACTCAGGTCACGCATGAGCAAAAGGCCAGCACCTGGTGTTAAGTAGCATTGCTTTTTTGGTAGCAGTGTTAGGGGATCGCACTGCTTTTAAGGGTGTCCAGAGGCAAATGCAGGATTTCAGGAGGAGGGTTTCCAAATGTTTGATTTTAGAGCGATTGCCGCAAGCCCATGTAGGATACATAATCAGCATGTAATAAGCTATAGTCTGCCCAAAACAAGTGCAGTTTATGTAATACAGTACGTCAGACATATGCAGGCCCAGTGATCACGATAAGCCACTTACCAGATTCTCTCTCTGGTGCGATGATTAAATGCTCAGATCCATGGACACACACACATAGCAAGCTAGAGTGAGCTGAGAGAGAAGAGGGGTCTGTGTCCAATCAGTAGGAACCAGGCAATGGTTACCCCATAGTGGATGATGCCCAGTGAAACCTTCCATTTGGGACACAAACTAAAATCTGATTCACCACTTCTTGTTTTGAATTAGACAGCTTCCAATTAGACTGAAGTTGATACTTTGCTGCACATACAATGTGGAGTATAAGTTTGACAGTATTTTATGAGCGTGTTTTGTGAGGGATAGTAAGAGGTGCATTGGGTCAAGGAGCAATGAGTGTTCTGTGACACTCATAATGAGAGACTTAATCATAAGCCAGGACGGTGTGACCACCAAGTATAGAAAAAGGTGGAGAAGATTGCCTCATCCAGAGGAGATACTAAACAGCGACGGGGCTGCTCAGCTAAACTGAATGTTAGTTATGTACAGTAGATGAACACATACTAATGCACAAGGTTGGTCTTTTTCTCTTGTGCTTCCAAGGATGACATCAGTATCTCCTGCTCTTTGAGGAGCCTGTCAATCTTGTCCTCCAGTCTGTGGTAACAGAGACAGTGCCCATCACACGGCTTCAAGCCAAGGTTTGCTGGAAAAAGACAAAAACACGAATCATGCCTCAAATGGTAATTACCCATCAGTCGTACGATGTTAAGCAATACATTTTGAGTTTAGGGTACCTTTGTATACACATACTATATATTGCTCCTACATTAAAGAATTGGTGTTTTTTGTTGGGCAAGGAGGTTGAAGTTTTAAATGGCTTTTGGGTCTGACTTTCAGGTAATTTTCTAGGATCAAAGGACAATGCAGCACTGCTATATCTACCACCAGCCACTAGAGGCTGTCACATATACCTAAAATTGAATTAACTTTTAGCAAAGATGGTGCCTCATAAATATCCATGATGGGTCCCATTTTTTTTTTTGTGTTTAGGTCTATGAGTAGGCATCTACAACAGATGGGTCTCCTTATGGCCATCTATTCAGCTGATTCGACAGGCGAAACATACTCTATTTTACTGCACAGGCACTGTGAGGCACAGTATGGAAAAATCCATTTTGTGCCTCCATTTTTGACTAGATCCAAACTATATATGACTCCCGTTAGGTTTAAACCTTTTGCTCACCATTGTATTCTTATTGATGCATGACAGATCGTAGATGTTAATAAAAGGTAAAGGTTGAACATGGACCTATCCTGGGCTCAAATTATTTAGGAAGCTCTAAAACTAAGGGGGTAATTCAGACCTGATCGTAGATGTGCTAAGTTTAGCACATCTACGATCAGTTTCTCTGACATGCGGGGGTGGACGCCCAGCACAGGGCTAGTCCGCCCCGCATGTCAGTCCCTGCCCCCCTCCCCCGCACAGGTACAAAAGCATTGCACTGCGGCGATGCTTTTGTACCTGACAAGTAGCTCCCTGCCAGCGCAGCTCCTGCGCACTGGCAGGGGGTTAACCGCCGCATCCAGGGTCACAGCGGCTGCGTGTGATGTCACGAAGTCGCCGCGGCCCGCCCCGCCAATGTTCTGTACACGCCTCCGTTGTCCAGACTGCGCCCCGCCAACGGCACTCTAACGCCGTTGGCACGTCGCCTCTACTTGTCAATCAGGCAGAGGCGATCGTACCAGTGAGATGCTTTCGCATCTCACTGGCTGCACATGCGCAGTGCACCCACCACGCCTGCGCACTGCACATAGTAATTCAGAATGCGATCGCCGTGGTCAGATAAAGTACTAAATGCCAAAATGATGCGGAGTAGAGAGAGCAGCACTATCGGGAGTCTCTGTCTATACTGAGACATTGTGGGGCTCATTCTGAGTTGGACACAATATTACCTAAACTTAGCAGGAAATTATGCTTGTATGAAACAACTACATTATGAGCACATGCTCAGTCAGCCACGTTAGGATGTGTTCAGCTCTATAGCACCGGTATATATGCCAGGTTTACACCAGGAGCAACAAGCATAGGGACGTGTCATAACTGTGCTAATAGACAATGCGAACGTTGCATTAATCTACTGCTACCCAATATAATGATGTAATGAATTGTAATATGCACAACAGAAAATATTGTCTGGACAGTGTTATTAATAAATGCTAAAGCCACATTTACAATGTAAAACATCATTAAATGCAAATTAAATTAATCAAAGTCAATGCAAACATTTATATTGCTGTGTGACCATATCATACAGCCCCCCAAGAACCTTTGCAGTCTGGTGGAACATTATGCTGCAGCAGCACTATATAAGAAACTTATTAATAATAAAAATAAACAGTTAAAGATGTCAGAATGCTGTACTAGAGCAGTGATGAGTTTTCACCATGATGCAGAATTCTTTAAAGTTCTGCTGGACTTTCAATCTTTCACATTTTTTTTTATATAAATGTCCAGGGATCTGTGAAATCCAAATATCATTAACCACTTAACTATTTATTTCGCCAAAAACCGCTTCAAAATTGTCAGGTTTTTTTATGAGTGAAATAAGTGAAGAACATGAATTTAACCCTATCCCAAATGATTTTAGTTTAATTTAAAAAAAAAAAAAAAATACATTTTTTTTCTAACATTGAAACATCGATCGGGAACATCGCGGCTTTCATTTTGAAAGCCGGGACACCCTCCAGGTATACAGGAAGGGTCTGGGGGTGGCTTGGGAGGGTTAATTTACACTCCCCAGCGGCTGCCGTTGTCTGTACAAACACTACAATCCCTAGGTCTTCAAAACACAGCCCTTTCTTGGTTTCTATCTGTGACCAGACGGTCCCGTACAAAAGTCCTCACCGCTTTCGCCAGTCCCCAGTACACAGAATGGATGTTTAGGTCACACAGGACCTGGCCTCATAGGGGATTCCCGCTTACCATCAGTAACCGCCTGTTACTGACTCCACCCACTGCGCAGTGGGCGGAGTCAGTAACCGCCTGTTACTGACTCCACCCACTGCGCAGTGGGCGGGTTTACGCTGCCACCACCAAACTCCTAACCTGCCGTGGCGTTTGGAACCACAGTTCTGCTCTGTATGCGTTGACACGCTGCCTTACCACACTTGTGTGGTGTTGACGAATCCCCAACCATTGCTTGCCCAAGCACAGCATGGTAGCAGGCCGAAGGCAGAGCTTGGAGATGCTGGTTACATCCTGGACAGCCGGTGAACGGAGCTAGGTTCCGCCTAACCCTGCAGGTCACAAGATGAAGCGGTCGTCTTTAGGCAGATGATGTTTATTTGCCAAATACAGCCTTCAAAAAGGCTCAGCAATACAGCAAGATGTTACAGCAGAATGAAACTGGTATAATACACTTTTCATGGGGCAGCTGCCCTCCTTTTATCCTACTCCAATACACAATACTACAGGGGGTAAGTCCGCCCTATAGTTTACAACCAATCAATGTTTACCCATGAGTTGTGCATTCCTTGGTCACATGCACAGCTACCACTGTCCTCTATGGACAGTGGGGAGTGGTCACTCTCCTTTGACGTCCCATCCTGGAGGATCAGGATACGCCCCGGTGCCGTTCAGTCTAGGTTGGGGGAAGTTTTCCCCACTAAACTTACTTCCAGAAACCTGCTCGGGACCTAGCTCACCAGCTGCAGCCTAGATTCTGGCTCCAGAGCTGGGCAGCCTAGATCCCCTGGTCAGGGTTTCCTGGCCATTAAGGGTGATGGAGCTCCAGAAAACCACTCGGCTTGTTTCAAAGCTGAGCTTCTCCTCTCTCTTCCAATGCCACTTTCAAGTCTGAGGCTGGAGGTGAAAGCATTCCGTTTTTGGGGAAAAGGTCTGGGAGAATCCATCAGCCTGCACAGCCATGGATTCCCCCCTCCTGGGACACACAACCAAGTAAGTGCATTTTTACCTTAAAATACTTTTAAATACTCTGTACACTTCTGTTTATATATACACTGATCCTGTGCCCTGCACAGGCTCCACATACCCAGGCACTGCACCTGGGGGGGATCTGCTATCCCCCCCAGGTGCAGTGCTCACAGCATAATATATTTATATATTACATTTAAAAACAGTGCTTTACTTTAAAGACTGTGATCAGCGCTAGGCTCCCCTAGCCCTGCAGCCTGGATGCTAGGGCTCTCCCAGTGCTGGAGGTATGGGGCTGGCTTCCCCCCTTCCAGCCTGCCTGGAATGCCTGCCATTAGGGCCCAGGGAGCTGGCTCTCCCTGCCCCCCCCCTCCCCCAGTGTGGACCTCACTCAGTGGCCTTGCCGCAGCCCGCTGGAGGTGATCTGGGCCGCGGCGCACCCCCCTTCTGCAGCCTGGCAGCCCGGCCGCTGGGCTCTGTGTCTTTATGGAGCGCTGAGGCGCCGGGAGCATAGCTCCCGGTCCCCAGTGTCCATTGCCCTTTACTTGCCTCCTCGGCTAGGGAGTCGGCTAGCCCGGTCCCCTGTGAGCGGAGCACCCTCCCTATAGCCCAGCAGCCCGGGATGCTTGTACCGGCTGCCGTGGCTGGCTACCTCCATCGTGCTGAGGCACCGGGAGCAGAGCTCCCAGCAGAGGCACACAAAGAACGTGCTGGAGCTGATCTCCCAGCCGCAGCGGCTCTTCCGGCGCACACACACAGCTTAGTGCGCCCGGGGCTGTACTCACTGCCGCGGTTGCCGCGAGCAAAGCTCCCGAACTCCGGCGATCAGCGGCGCACACTGATCGCTGCAGCGGAAGCTGATCTCCGGGCTGCAGCGGCTCCCTTCTCCCCCGGTGCACACACAAGCCAGTGCGCCCAGGGGTCTGTACTCACTGCCGCGGTTGCATATACATTGTTTAAAACATTTTAACACCCGTTGCCTAGCGCCCTATACATTTAAAGATGGCACCTAGTGCCAGCATACATTTAAAATTGGCGGCAAGCGCCCATTGTCCTTGAA
This sequence comes from Pseudophryne corroboree, assembly GCF_028390025.1. NCBI lineage: Eukaryota > Metazoa > Chordata > Amphibia > Anura > Myobatrachidae > Pseudophryne > Pseudophryne corroboree. The sequence continues at coordinate 168,202,846 of NC_086445.1, forward strand.
TATGGCCCCGGGCACGGAGGGTTAACCCCTTCAGTGCCGAGGCCGCCATTGTCCACGTGGCTGGGGTCTCTCCGGCCACACTATCCTACCTACCTAATCGCTCTTTCAGTTTCTTCGCTACCTCTATTAGATGGAGTACTGCAAGGCTCAGTCTTTGGTCCTCTGTTTTTCTTAATCTATACCTCTTTTAGATTTCAGTATCATCTGTATGCAGATGATGCTCAAATCTACCTATCCTCCCCAGATTTGTTACCATTTGTAGTGGTCCGTGTCACTGAATGCCTTTCTGCTGTTTCATTGTGGATGTCATCTCGCCACCTCAAACTTAAGATTTCCAAAACAGAGTTAATTATATTTCCACCGGCCAATAGTAGTTACCAACCTGATATGGTGTCATCCTTGACTCTGAACAGTCCTTTGTTCCCCACATTCAATCTGTCTCAAAATCATGTTACATGCATCTAAAAAAACATATCCAAAATACGACCATACCTAACACAAGACACTGCAAAAACTTTAATCCATGCTCTCATTATCTCCCTCATTGATTATTGCAATAGTCTTCTTACTGGTCTATCCAAAAAGAGACTCTCACCACTACAATCCATTCTGAATGCAGCTGCGAGGCTAATCTACCTTGCTATAGACGTTCATCGGCTGCAGATCCACTCTGTCAGTCCCTCCATTGGTTACCTGTATTCTATTGTATTCAATATAAAATACTTTTACTCACAGACATGGCCACTTGCTCCCATTTACGATTGCACGACTTTCTTCGGACTCCACCCACTCTGTGGAATGCCCTACCATGCACAATAAGACTCTTCCCTAGTCTCCAAACCTTCAAATGTTCCATGAAAACTCAACTCTTCAGGCTAGCATATCACATTCCTGAACCGCTCATTCAACCTTCATAAGATTTCCTCTCCAGGTGCATTCCCTCTGTACAGTCCACACATATCCTCACATTTTCTCTTTCTTCACTTTCCCATCCTCCTGACCCTTGGCCAACATCAATATGTGATCTTATCATACAGCCCACCAAGAACCTTTGCAATCTGCTAGATAATTATGCAATAGATAGCACCCATCCTTGTGTATCAATGCCTATTTCCCTATAGATTGTAAGCTTGCGAGCAGGGCCTTCCTACCTCTATGACTGTTTGTTATTACCCAGTTTTGTTTTATCATTGTTTCCACTTGTAATGTGCAACAGAAAATGCTGCGCTATATGAGAAACTTAATAAATAAATAAAATAAGTACAATCTGGTTGCTATGGACAACATCTCCACTTCTATAAACCCGCACTTTAGTAAATATACTCCAAGGTGTCATTAAAGAACATGATCCTCGCTATTCATAAAAAGTGACGCAAATGTATGGTTACTTATTGGCAGGCATGTGCAACCAAATGCAAGCTGTTAAGTGCCTTTCATTCATTCACAAATGAGCCAACAGGACGTTGCCTTACCTTCCTGTTTTCCTCCCACTACTTTTGGTCCAGTTTGCGGCTGGTTGATAGTAGTCCGTCCCACGTCGCTGCTGTCCCTTTCAGCCGCGGGCTGCCTGGTGTTACCTCTTCTGAGGTCTGGGTTTCCTGCAGCCGGGCACAAGATCAATATACTGTAGCAGCCACACTAATAACTTACGTACTGTCATATGAATAGGAAAATCTGTAAACATCCAATCAAAAGCAACTATTCATCAACATTGCGCCTCGTTGCAGCAGCCCTCCTGACATAGGCATATGCACTGGTGTCCAGGCCTGCCTCCGATTACCTGAATAGGACCTTACTGTACTTGACCTACATTTGCCCATTTTCCATGAGAATGTTATGGATCACGAGATATTAGGCAATATGTAACACTTAATGTTTATTAAGTGTATTTCTTTTAATTACCAGCAAGCTGACCTGCGAATGACCTTTAGATGTGTACTGTCCAGCTGCATAGTTATTTGAGGGGAAGGCTGGCATATTTATGTTTAACTCAGCAAGTGACCCAACAGATAATGGTAAAATGATGGGGTCTTATACATTCTGGTCCTGCACTTCTCAGGAACATGACGTTGGCCTGGGGTGTTTCACCTGAGTCACAGTAAGTTCTGGACAAAGGGTGTTACACAAACTATACTTTTTTCACACAGTTCCCACACATAACTGGGAGATGGATGGGCAATAAGCTATGAGGGCTATACAAATAGTTTGACCTTATTATAAAGACAGTGAAAAACTGTTTATGAAATGTGGAGCTGACTGAGGAAATGAATACCAATACAAATACCAATTTGGAGATACTAACAATTAAACTAACTTTTGGACAAAATTAATAAATTGAAGACATTGATAATAATTTACTAACTTCTTTACAAGCCTATTGAGAGATGAGTAATGTTTAATGGGTCTCCGGACTCCAGGTCGACACCAATTGGTCGACACACCATAGGTCGGCACCTGGAATAGGTCGGCATGGACAAAAGGTCGACTTGTGCAGAGAGAGTTAGATTTGGGTGGGTTATGTTGTGTCTGTGTAAGAGATACTGGTTGCTTTATTTTTACACTGCAATTTAGATATCAGTTTGAACCCCCCCAATCTAGCTCTCTCTCACATGTTATATCTGCCCGCCCCCCCCCCCCCCCCCCCCCCGCAGTGCAAATGGTTTTGCCCATTAGCTAACATATTTGCTGCTGCGATCAGATCTGAATTACCCCCATAGATGGATGTTATTAGCAGGATACTCTGTGATGTTTGTATTGGAGGAGGTTTATCTAGTACAGGTAAAAACATCTCAGTGAACTACTGTACATCCGGTTTTGTGTCCATTAATCTGGCAAATATATGTACGCACGCCGACGTTTGGAATGCCGGCAATCAGAAGACTGGCATGGAATCCCGACAGCCAACATCCCGAGACTAAGTATGCCGGGGAGGGTTAGGCTACGCAGGGGAAAGGGGTGTAGTTAGGTTTAGGCACTAGTGCAGAGGTTCCCAAACACGGTCCTCAAGGCAACCCAACGGTCCAGGTTTTAAATGTATCCTTGCTTGGCCACAGGTGACTTAATTAGCACCTAAGTCAATTTGATTTAGCCATCTGTGCTGAGCCATGGATATACCCAAATCCTGGACTGTTGGGGTGCCTTGAGGACCGCGTTTGGGAATCTCTGCACTAGTGCATACCTCCCAACATGACCCTCTCCAGGAGGGACAGAATGCTCTGCCCCTGGACTTCACTCTTAATTTATGATTGCCATCACCTGTGCTAAAACACCTTTCTTATCCATTAACCTGTTCAAAACAGGTGCCGGCAATCATAATTTAAGAGAAAAGTCCAGAAGCAGAGCATTGTGTCCCTCCTGGAGAGGGTCATGTTGGGAGGTATGCTAGTAGGAGGGTTAGGATTAGGCTGCTGGAAGAGAGGTTATGATTGGGAGGGTTAGGGATGGGAGAGGGTAAGTATACTTGCCTACCAGGTATCAGAATTCTAAGTATCGAAGTGACGCTGTCTGTGATGTGACCGATGGCATTATAAGCGTCAGTCTCCCGTACCCAACCCATTCCTATAAATGTGCCCTATACCCAGTGGTTGTGCTCCTCAAAAGGAGTGTCCAGAGGGTAAGTTCCTATAAATACAGTTTCTATCCTCACAAGGTCATGGCAAAGTCAGTGAGCCCATCCTTACCATTTCTGTCACAGCCACAAGAAGGAGTATCACAGAGACCGCACAGCACAGTAGTCCGCGGTGCAGAGAAAGAAGGTTTCTGCCGCCACATTAGAAATGGAAGAGCCACCAGAGAAGAGGTAGGGGCCATGTGCTGCAATAGGCTGCTTGGCCCCTACCTTGAAAACCAGAGATAAGGGGAGGTATTATAACACATAAGGGTGCCGCGGACCTACCGACGAGACAGCCACCCCCCGCTCCTGCCACCAGGTGAAATATTCTGGTATAAAAAGACACCAGGAGGCCCCATAGAAGCTAACTGTAAATCTATTGGCTGGTCTGCCCTTAAACTCACTATGTACAGCAGTGGCGTAACTACTGCCCCCGCAGCCCTCGCGGTGGCTTGGGGGCGAGGGGCTGCGGGGGCGCCGCCACTGATTTAGAGCAGATTGACATGCGCACGAGCGTCCGCATGTCAATCTGCTGTCTCCTCTCCCTCCCTGCTGTAACGGGACACGGAGGGCACAGCGCGCCGCGCGCGCCTCTCCAGTGTCCATCCTGCGTCTCCGTCCGTCTGGTCTAATAGAAGTGCCGTTCGTGAGCTCTGATTGGCTCACGAACCAGCTCTTCCTTTATTAGACCAGAGAGACGGAGATGCAGGAGGGACATGAGAGGCGCGCGCTGTGCCCTCCTTGTCCCTCCTTCACAGCAGCGGGGGGGGACACACACACCGAGGGGGCATATATGGCACAGGGGGCACTGAGGGGGCATGTATGGCACAGGGGGCACTGAGGGGGCATGTATGGCACTGAGGGGGCATGTATGGCACTGAGGGGGCATGTATGGCACAGGTGGCACTGAGGGGGCATGTATGGCACAGGTGGCACTGAGGGCATATATGGCACTGGGGGGGCACTGAGGGGGTATATATGGCACGGGGGGAAGTGTGGGGGCATATATGGCACTGGGGGGGTACTGAGGGGGATATATGGCACTGCATGTGTACCTGGCACATGGGGGGGGCTATATTTGGCACTGGGGGCACGTGAGCACCTGGCACTGTGGGGGAATATCTGGCACTGGGGGCATATGTGGCACTGGGGGTGGGGGGGGGCTATATTTGGCACTGGGGGCATGTGAGTACCTGGCAGCGTGGGGGAATATCTGGCACTGGGAGCACAGCCCTAGCAACAAGCACTACCCCCTAGCAACGAGCATGACACCCAGTGCATGAAACCCCTGGCAACGAGCATGACACCCAGTGCATGAAACACCTGGCAACGAGCATGAAAACCCCTGGCACCATGCATGGAACCAAGAGCATGAAACCCCTGGCAATGAGCAGGTAATTTAAAAGTAATTAGAAGCCTTACTGTAGGACTTAATGTGTAATGGGCATTACGGTGTGTGGCATAATGTATCACGGACATTGCGGTGTGTGTCATAATGTGTCACAGGCATTACGGTGTGTGGCATACTATATCACGTGCATTGTGGTATGTGGTATAATGTCTCAGGGGTATTGCAGTGTGGCATAATGTATAACGGGCATTGCAGTATGTGTCACAGGTATTATGGTGTATGGTATACTATATCACGGGCATTGTGATATGTGGTATAATGTCTCATGGTCATTGCAGTGTGTGGCATAATGTATTACGGACATTGCGGTATGTGTCATAATGTGTCAGGCATTACTGTGTGTTGTATACTATATCACGGGCATTGTGGTATGTGGTATAATGTCTCAGGGTCATTGCAGTGTGTGTCATAATGTGTCACAGGCATTGTATGTGCTATAATCTATCGGGCATTGCAGTGTGTAGCATAATGTATAACGGGCATTGCGATTCCTGTCGTCATGTGTCACAGGCATTACGGTGTGTGGCATAATGTGTCACAGACATTGTATGTGCTATAATGTATAACGGGCATTGCGATTCCTGTCGTCATGTGTCACAGGCATTACGGTGTGTGGCATAATGTGTCACAGGCATTACGGTGTGTGGCATAATGTGTCACAGGCATTACGGTGTGTGGCATAATGTGTCGGAGGCATTATGGTGCGTGCATATTGTGTCATGTGCATTATTGTGCGTGGAATAATGTCTAAGGGCCATTGCAGTATGTGGCATAATGTATACTGGGCATTACTATAAGGAGGAAAAATGACAAATAATGTAAGGGGCATGAATCAGGATTATTTTTCTTTCCAGTGGTGGCTAACGTCTGGGCGTGCAGGTTGCAAAACTGGGGTATAAGGAAGTCTTTTCCTGCAATACCACGCCCCTTTATGCAAAGCCACGCCCATCCCAATGAAGCCACACCCCCTTTTTGGCGGCGCGTGCCTAAGGCGCGCACATATTTGTCCCTTTCATAGTGCCAATTATGGGGGATTGGGGGGGGGCGCCAAAGAATTTTTTGGCTTGGGGGAGAAAAACTAGTTACGCCACTGATGTACAGATAGTATTAACAGTGTTCTCAAGGAAACTTGTGCATTACAAATAATTACACACATGTATAAGAACGCTTGGCTTACAATCTTATGCTCCTGGTGACTCTTAATATCCTTATTTTTCACAGGAGGTAGTTCAGTGTTCTATTATACATTTTTCATAATTAAGAATAGTTTTTGGCTCAATGATCAAAGCTACAGATCTCTACATTATTATAATACATTTTCTCTGACGTCCTAGTGGATGCTGGGAACTCCGTAAGGACCATGGGGAATAGCGGCTCCGCAGGAGACTGGGCACAAAAGTAAAAGCTTTAGGACTACCTGGTGTGCACTGGCTCCTCCCCCTATGACCCTCCTCCAAGCCTCAGTTAGATTTTTGTGCCCGACCGAGAAGGGTGCACACTAGGGGCTCTCCTGAGCTCTTAGTGAAAGTTTAGTTTTAGGTTTTTTTATTTTCAGTGAGACCTGCTGGCAACAGGCTCACTGCATCGAGGGACTAAGGGGAGAAGAAGCGAACTCACCTGCGTGCAGAGTGGATTGGGCTTCTTAGGCTACTGGACACCATTAGCTCCAGAGGGACCGAACACAGGCCCAGCCTCGGAGTCCGGTCCCAGAGCCGCGCCTCCGGCCCCCTTACAGAGCCAGAAGCAAGAAGAGGTCCGGAAAATCGGCGGCAGAAGACATCCTGTCTTCACCAAGGTAGCGCACAGCACTGCAGCTGTGCGCCATTGCTCCTCAGCACACTTCACACTCCGGTCACTGAGGGTGCAGGGCGCTAGGGGGGGGCGCCCTGAGCAGCAATAGAAACACCTTGGCTGGCGAAAATACATCACATATAGCCCCCAGGGCTATATGGATGAATTTTAACCCCTGCCAGATTCCACATAAAAGCGGGAGAAAAGGCCGCCGAGAAGGGGGCGGAGCCTATCTCCTCAGCACACAGGCGCCATTTTCCTTCACAGCTCCGCTGAAAGGACGTCTCCCTGACTCTCCCCTGCAGTCCTGCACTACAGAAACAGGGTAAAAAAGAGAGGGGGGCACTAATTGGCGTAATAATTACAAATAGCAGCTATAAGGGGGAAAAACACTTATTTAAGGTTATCCCTGTATATATATAGCGCTCTGGTGTGTGCTGGCATACTCTCCCTCTGTCTCCCCAAAGGGCTAGTGGGGTCCTGTTCTCTGTCAGAGCATTCCCTGTGTGTGTGCTGTGTGTCGGTACGTTGTGTCGACATGTATGAGGAGGAAAATGATGTGGAGGCGGGGCAATTGCCTATAATAGAGATGTCACCCCCTAGGGAGTCGACACCTGAGTGGATGATCTTATGGAAGGAATTACGTGACAGTGTCAGCTCTTTGCAAAAAACAGTTGACGACATAAGACAGCCGGCTACTCAGCTTGTGCCTGTCCAGGCGTCTCAAAAGCCATCAGGGGCTCTAAAACGCCCGTTACCTCAGATGGTAGATACAGACGTCGACACGGATACTGACTCCAGTGTCGACGGGGAAGAGACAAACGTGACTTCCAGTAGGGCCACACGTTACATGATTGAGGCAATGAAAAATGTTTTACATATTTCTGATAATACTAATACCACTAAAAAGGGTATTATGTTCGGTGAGAAAAAACTACCTGTAGTTTCTCTAACGTCCTAAGTGGATGCTGGGGACTCCGTCAGGACCATGGGGAATAGCGGCTCCGCAGGAGACAGGGCACAAAAATAAAGCTTTAGGATTAGGTGGTGTGTACTGGCTCCTCCCCCTATGACCCTCCTCCAAGCCTCAGTTAGGTTTTTGTGCCCGTCCGAGCAGGGTGCAATCTAGGTGGCTCTCCTAAAGAGCTGCTTAGAAAAAGTTTTTTAGGTTTTTTATTTTCAGTGAGTCCTGCTGGCAACAGGCTCACTGCATCGAGGGACTTAGGGGAGAGAATTTCAACTCACCTGCGTGCAGGATGGATTGGATTCTTAGGCTACTGGACACCATTAGCTCCAGAGGGAGTCGGAACACAGGTCTCACCCTGGGGTTCGTCCCGGAGCCGCGCCGCCGACCCCCCTTACAGATGCTGAAGATTGAAGGTCCGGAAACAGGCGGCAGAAGGCTCTTCAGTCTTCATGAAGGTAGCGCACAGCACTGCAGCTGTGCGCCATTGTTGTCACACACTTCACACCAAGCGGTCACGGAGGGTGCAGGGCGCTGCTGGGGGCGCCCTGGGCAGCAATATTTAATACCTTATGGCAAAAGAATACATCACATATAGCCATTGAGGCTATATGTATGTATTTAACCCATGCCAGTTATCTAAAACTACGTGAGAAAAGCCCGCCGAAATAGGGGGCGGAGCTTATTCTCCTCAGCACACAGCGCCATTTTCCTGCTCAGCTCCGCTGTGAGGAAGGCTCCCAGGACTCTCCCCTGCACTGCACTACAGAAACAGGGTAAAACAGAGAGGGGGGGCATTTTTTTGGCGATATTTTGATATATTTAAGCTGCTATAAAGAACAACACTTATACAAGGTTGTTCCCATATATATTATAGCGCTTGGGTGTGTGCTGGCAAACTCTCCCTCTGTCTCCCCAAAGGGCTAGTGGGGTCCTGTCTTCGATAAGAGCATTCCCTGTGTCTGCTGTGTGTCGGTACGTGTGTGTCGACATGTATGAGGACGATGTTGGTGTGGAGGCAGAGCAATTGCCGATAATGGTGATGTCACCCCCCAGGGAGTCGACACCGGAATGGATGGCTTTGTTTATGGAATTACGTGATAATGTCAGCACATTACAAAAATCAGTTGACGACATGAGACGGCCGGCAAACCAGTTAGTACCTGCCCAGGCGTCTCAGACACCGTCAGGGGCTGTAAAGCGCCCTTTACCTCAGTCGGTCGACACAGACCCAGACACAGACACTGAATCTAGTGTCGACGGTGATGAAACAAACGTATTTTCAAGTAGGGCCACACGTTATATGATCACGGCAATGAAGGAGGCTTTGCATATCTCTGATACTGCAAGTACCACAAAAAGGGGTATTATGTGGGGGGTGAAAAAACTACCTGTAGTTTTTCCTGAATCAGAGGAATTAAATGATGTATGTGATGAAGCGTGGGTTAACCCAGATAGAAAAATGCTAATTTCAAAAAAGTTATTAGCATTATACCCTTTCCCGCCAGAGGTTAGGGCGCGCTGGGAAACACCCCCTAGGGTGGATAAGGCGCTCACACGCTTATCAAAACAAGTGGCGTTACCGTCTCCTGATACGGCCGCCCTCAGGGATCCAGCTGATAGGAGAATGGAAACTACCCTAAAAAGTATATACACACATACTGGTGTTATACTGCGACCAGCCATCGCCTCAGCCTGGATGTGCAGTGCTGGGGTCGTCTGGTTGGATTCCCTGACTGAAAATATTGATACCCTGGATAGGGACAGTATTTTATTGACTATAGAGCAATTAAAGGATGCTTTCCTTTATATGCGAGATGCTCAGAGAGATATTTGCACTCTGGCATCGAGAGTAAATGCGATGTCCATATCTGCCAGAAGGAGTTTATGGACGCGACAGTGGTCAGGTGATGCGGATTCCAAACGACATATGGAAGTATTGCCGTATAAAGGGGAGGAATTATTTGGCGTCGGTCTATCGGATCTGGTGGCCACGGCAACTGCCGGAAAATCCACCTTTTTACCTCAGACCCCCTCCCAACAGAAAAAGACACCGTCTTTTCAGCCGCAGTCCTTTCGGTCCTATAAGAACAAGCGGACAAAAGGACAGTCATATCTGCCTCGGGGCAGAGGAAGGGGTAAGAGAGGGCAGCAAGCAGCCCCTGCCCAGGAACAGAAGCCCTCCCAGGGTTCTGCAAAGCCCTCAGCATGACGCTGGGGCCTTACAAGCGGACTCAGGAGCGGTGGGGGGTCGACTCAAGAATTTCAGCGCACAGTGGGCTTGCTCACAGGTGGACCCCTGGATTCTGCAGGTAGTATCTCAGGGTTACAGGTTGGAATTAGAGAAGTCTCCCCCTCGCCGGTTCCTAAAGTCTGCTTTGCCAACGTCTCCCTCAGACAGGGCGACGGTATTGGAAGCCATTCACAAGCTGTTTTCTCAGCAGGTGATAGTCAAGGTACCCCTCCTACAACAGGGAAAGGGGTATTACTCCACGCTATTTGTGGTACCGAAGCCGGACGGCTCGGTAAGACCTATTCTAAATCTGAAATCTTTGAACCTGTACATACAAAAATTCAAGTTCAAGATGGAGTCACTCAGAGCAGTGATAGCTGGAAGAAGGGGACTTTATGGTGTCCCTGGACATAAAGGATGCTTACCTACATGTCCCAATTTGCCCTTCACATCAAGGGTACCTCAGGTTCGTGGTGCAAAACTGTCATTATCAGTTTCAGACGCTGCCGTTTGGATTGTCCACGGCACCTCGGGTCTTTACCAAGGTAATGGCCGAAATGATGATTCTTCTGCGAAGAAGAGGCGTATTAATTATCCCTTACTTGGACGATCTCCTGATAAGGGCAAGGTCCAGAGAACAGCTGGAGGACGGAGTAGCACTAACCCAACTAGTGCTGCAACAACACGGGTGGATTCTGAATTTTCCAAAATCTCAGTTGACCCCGACGACACGTCTGCTGTTCCTGGGAATGATTCTGGACACGGTTCAGAAAAAGGTGTTTCTTCCGGAGGAGAAAGCCAGGGAGTTATCCGAACTTGTCAGGAACCTCCTAAAACCAGGGAAAGTGTCTGTGCATCAATGCACAAGAGTCCTGGGAAAGATGGTGGCTTCTTACGAAGCGATTCCATTCGGCAGATTCCACGCACGAACTTTTCAGTGGGATCTGCTGGACAAATGGTCCGGATCGCATCTGCAGATGCATCAGCGGATAACCTTATCGCCACGGACAAGGGTGTCTCTTCTGTGGTGGTTGCAGAGTGCTCATCTGTTAGAGGGCCGCAGATTCGGCATACAGGACTGGGTCCTGGTGACCACGGATGCCAGTCTGAGAGGCTGGGGAGCGGTCACACAGGGAAGAAACTTCCAGGGAGTATGGTCAAGCCTGGAGATGTCTCTTCACATAAATATACTGGAGCTAAGAGCGATTTACAATGCTCTAAGTCTGGCAAAACCCCTGCTTCAGGGTCAGCCGGTGTTGATCCAGTCGGACAACATCACGGCAGTCGCCCACGTAAACAGACAGGGCGGCACAAGAAGCAGGACAGCAATGGCAGAAGCTGCAAGGATTCTTCGCTGGGCGGAAGATCTTGTGATAGCACTGTCAGCAGTATTCATTCCGGGAGTGGACAACTGGGAAGCAGACTTCCTCAGCAGACACGATCTACACCCGGGAGAGTGGGGACTTCATCCAGAAGTCTTCCACATGATTGTGAACCGTTGGGAAAAACCAATGGTGGATATGATGGCGTCCCGCCTCAACAAAAAACTGGACAGGTATTGCGCCAGGTCAAGAGACCCTCAGGCAATAGCTGTGGACGCTCTGGTAACACCGTGGGTGTTCCAGTCAGTGTATGTGTTCCCTCCTCTGCCTCTCATACCAAAGGTACTGAGAATTATACGGCAAAAGGGAGTAAGAACGATACTAGTGGCTCCGGATTGGCCAAGAAGAACTTGGTACCCGGAACTTCAAGAGATGCTCACGGAGGATCCGTGGCCTCTACCTCTAAGACCGGACCTGCTTCAGCAGGGACCGTGTCTATTCCAAGACTTACCGCGGCTGCGTTTGACGGCATGGCGGTTGAACGCCGAATTCTAAGGAAAAAAGGCATTCCGGAAGAGGTCATTCCTACACTGGTAAAAGCCAGGAAGGAGGTGACTGCACAACATTATCACCGCATTTGGAGAAAATATGTTGCGTGGTGTGAGGCCAGGAAGGCCCCCACGGAGGAATTTCAACTGGGTCGATTCCTACATTTCCTGCAAACAGGATTGTCTATGGGCCTCAAATTGGGGTCCATTAAGGTTCAAATTTCGGCCCTGTCGATTTTCTTCCAGAAAGAATTGGCTTCAGTTCCTGAAGTCCAGACTTTTGTAAAAGGAGTACTACATATACAGCCCCCGGTTGTGCCCCCAGTGGCACCGTGGGATCTTAATGTAGTCTTGGATTTTCTCAAATCCCATTGGTTTGAGCCGCTCAAATCGGTGGAGTTGAAGTATCTTACATGGAAAGTAACCATGCTACTGGCCCTGGCTTCAGCCAGGAGAGTATCAGAATTGGCGGCTTTATCATATAAGAGCCCATATCTGATTTTCCATACGGACAGGGCAGAACTGCGGACACGTCCTCATTTTCTGCCTAAGGTGGTGTCAGCGTTTCACCTGAACCAGCCTATTGTGGTGCCTGCGGCTACTAACGATTTGGAGGATTCCAAGTTGTTGGACGTGGTCCGGGCATTGAAAATATATATTTCAAGAACGGCGGGAGTCAGAAAATCTGACTCACTGTTTATATTGTATGCACCCAACAAGATGGGTGCTCCTGCTTCTAAGCAGACGATTGCTCGTTGGATTTGTAGCACAATTCAACTTGCACATTCTGTGGCAGGCTTGCCACAACCTAAATCTGTCAAGGCCCATTCCACAAGGAAAGTGGGCTCATCCTGGGCGGCTGCCCGGGGGGTCTCGGCATTACAACTCTGCCGAGCTGCTACTTGGTCAGGGGCAAACACATTTGCAAAATTCTACAAATTTGATACCCTGGCTGAGGAGGACCTTGAGTTCTCTCATTCGGTGCTGCAGAGTCATCCGCACTCTCCCGCCCGTTTGGGAGCTTTGGTATAATCCCCATGGTCCTGACGGAGTCCCCAGCATCCACTTAGGACGTTAGAGAAAATAAGAATTTAGTTACCGATAATTCTATTTCTCGTAGTCCGTAGTGGATGCTGGGCGCCCATCCCAAGTGCGGATTGTCTGCAATACTTGTACATAGTTATTGTTACAAACAAATTCGGGTTGTTATTGTTGTGAGCCGTCTGTTCAGAGGCTCCTACGTTTGTCATACTGTTAACTGGGTTCAGATCACAAGTTATACGGTGTGATTGGTGTGGCTGGTATGAGTCTTACCCGGGATTCAATATCCTTCCTTATTGTGTACGCTCGTCCGGGCACAGTATCCTAACTGAGGCTTGGAGGAGGGTCATAGGGGGAGGAGCCAGTACACACCACCTAATCCTAAAGCTTTATTTTTGTGCCCTGTCTCCTGCGGAGCCGCTATTCCCCATGGTCCTGACGGAGTCCCCAGCATCCACTACGGACTACGAGAAATAGAATTATCGGTAAGTAAATTCTTATTTTTTCCTGAATCTGAGGAATTAAATGAGGTGTGTGATGAAGCGTGGGTTTCCCCCGATAAAAAACTGATAATTCCTAAAAAATTATTGGCATTATATCCTTTCCCGCCAGAGATTAGGGCGCGTTGGGAAACACCCCCTAGGGTGGATAAAGCACTCACACGCTTATCAAAACAGGTGGCTCTACCCTCTCCTGAGACGGCCGCCCTTAAGGATCCTGCTGATAGAAAGCAGGAAGGTATCCTAAAATGTATTTACACACATACTGGTGTTATACTGCGACCGGCAATCGCCTCAGCCTGGATGTGCAGTGCTGGTTTGGCTTGGTCGGATTTCCTGACTGAAAATATTGATACCCTAGACAGGGACAGTATATTACTGACTATAGAGCATTTAAAAGATGCATTTCTATATATGCGTGATGCACAGCGGGATATTTGCCGACTGGCATCAAGAGTAAGTGCGCTGTCCATTTCTGCCAGAAGAGGGTTATGGACGCGACAGTGGTCAGGTGATGCGGATTCCAAACGGCATATGGAAGTATTGCCTTATAAAGGGGAGGAGTTATTTGGGGTAGGTCTGTCAGATCTGGTGGCCACGGCAACAGCTGGGAAATCCACATTTTTACCCCAGGTCGCCTCTCAACATAAGACGACGCCGTATTATCAGGCGCAGTCCTTTCGTCCCCATAAGGGCAAGCGAGCGAAAGGCTCCTCATTTCTGCCCCGGGGCAGAGGAAGGGGAAAAAGGCTGCAACAGACAGCAAATCCCCTAGAACAGAAGCCCTCTCCCGCTTCTGCCAAGTCCTCAGCATGATGCTGGGGCTTTACAAGCGGACTTAGGCACGGTGGGGGCACGTCTCAAGAATTTCAGCGCGCAGTGGGCTCACTCGCAGGTAGACCCCTGGGTCCTTCAGGTGGTATCTCAGGGGTACAAATTGGAATTCGAGACACCTCCCCCTCGCCGGTTCCTAAAGTTTGCTTTACCGACGTCTCCCTCCGACAGGGAGGCGGTATTGGAGGCCATTCACAAGCTGTATTCTCAGCAGGTGATAATCAAGGTACCCCTCCTACAACAGGGAAAGGGGTACTATTCCACACTATTTGTGGTACCGAAGCCGGACGGCTCGGTGAGACCAATTTTAAACCTAAAATCCTTGAACACTTACATACAAAGGTTCAAATTCAAGATGGAGTCACTCAGAGCAGTGATTGCAAACCTGGAAGACGGGGACTATATGGTGTCTCTGGACATCAAAGATGCTTACCTACATGTCCAAATTTGCCCTTCTCACCAAGGGTACCTCAGGTTTGTGGTACAGAACTGTCACTATCAGTTTCAGACGCTGCCGTTTGGATTGTCCACGGCACCCCGGGTCTTTACCAAGGTAATGGCCGAAATGATGATACTCCTTCGAAGGAAGGGAGTTTTAGTTATCCCTTACTTGGACGATCTCCTGATAAGGGCAAGATCCAGGGAACAGTTGGAAGTCGGGGTAGCACTATCTCAGATAGTGCTGCGCCAGCACGGTTGGATTCTCAATATTCCAAAATCTCAGCTGATCCCGACGACCCGACTCCTATTCCTAGGGATGATCCTGGACACAGTCCAGAAAAAGGTGTTTCTCCCGGAGGAGAAAGCCAGGGAGTTATCCGAACTAGTCAGAAATCTCTTAAAACCAGGCCAAGTCTCAGTGCATCAATGCACAAGGGTCCTGGGAAAGATGGTGGCTTCTTACGAAGCAATCCCATTCGGCAGATTCCACGCAAGAACCTTCCAGTGGGATCTGCTAGAAAAATGGTCCGGGTCGCATCTTCAGATGCATCAGCGGATAATCTTGTCACCAAGGACAAGGGTGTCTCTCCTGTGGTGGTTGCAGAGTGCTCATCTTCTAGAGGGCCGCAGATTCGGCATTCAGGACTGGGTCCTGGTGACCACGGATGCCAGCCTGAGAGGCTGGGGAGCAGTCACACAGGGACGAAATTTCCAGGGCTTGTGGTCAAGCCTGGAGACATCACTTCACATAAATATCCTGGAGCTAAGGGCCATCTACAATGCTCTAAGCCTAGCAAGACCTCTGCTTCAAGGTCAGCCGGTGCTGATCCAGTCAGACAACATCACGGCAGTCGCCCACGTAAACAGACAGGGCGGCACAAGAAGCAGGAGGGCAATGACAGATGTTGCAAGGATTCTTCGCTGGGCGGAAAATCATGTGATAGCAGTGTCAGCAGTGTTCATTCCGGGAGTGGACAACTGGGAAGCAGACTTCCTCAGCAGACACGACCTCCATCCGGGGGAGTGGGGACTTCACCCAGAAGTCTTCCACATGATTGTGAACCGTTGGGAAAAACCAAAGGTGGACATGATGGCGTCCCGCCTCAACAAAAAACTGGACAGGTATTGCGCCAGGTCAAGGGACCCTCAGGCAATAGCTGTGGACGCTCTGGTAACACCGTGGGTGTACCAGTCAGTGTATGTGTTCCCTCCTCTGCCTCTCATACCCAAGGTACTGAGGATCATAAGAAGGAGAGGAGTAAGGACTATACTCGTGGCTCCGGATTGGCCAAGAAGGACTTGGTACCCGGAACTTCAAGAGATGCTCACAGAGGACCCGTGGCCTCTACCTCTAAGAAAGGACCTGCTTCAGCAGGGACCCTGTCTGTTCCAAGACTTACCGCGGCTGCGTTTGACGGCATGGCGGTTGAACGCCGAATCCTGAAGGAAAAAGGCATTCCGGATGAAGTCATCCCTACCCTGATCAAAGCCAGGAAGGATGTAACCGTGCAACATTATCACCGGATGTTGCGTGGTGCGAGGCTAGGAAGGCCCCTACAGAGGAATTTCAACTGGGTCGTTTCCTACATTTCCTGCAAACAGGACTGTCTATGGGCCTAAAATTAGGGTCCATTAAGGTTCAAATTTCGGCCCTGTCGATTTTCTTCCAGAAAGAACTGGCTTCAGTTCCTGAAGTTCAGACGTTTGTCAAGGGGGTACTGCATATACAGCCTCCTTTTGTGCCTCCAGTGGCACCTTGGGATCTCAATGTAGTTTTGGGGTTCCTAAAATCACATTGGTTTGAACCACTCTCCACTGTGGACTTAAAATATCTCACTTGGAAAGTGGTAATGTTATTAGCCCTGGCTTCAGCCAGGCGTGTCTCAGAATTAGCGGCTTTATCCTATAAAAGCCCTTACCTAATTTTTCATACGGACAGGGCAGAATTGAGGACTCGTCCTCAATTTCTCCCTAAGGTGGTTTCAGCATTTCACTTGAACCAGCCTATTGTGGTGCCTGCAGCTACTAGGGACTTGGAGGACTCCAAGTTGCTGGACGTAGTCAGGGCCCTGAAAATATATGTTTCCAGGACGGCTGGAGTCAGGAAATCTGACTCGCTGTTTATCCTGTATGCACCCAATAAGCTGGGTGCTCCTGCTTCTAAGCATTCTAAGCAGACTATTGCTCGTTGGATTTGTAGTACAATTCAGCTTGCACATTCTGTGGCAGGCCTGCCACAGCCAAAATCTGTAAAAGCCCATTCCACAAGGAAGGTGGGCTCATCTTGGGCGGCTGCCCGAGGGGTCTCGGCTTTACAACTTTGCCGAGCAGCTACTTGGTCGGGGGCAAACACGTTTGCTAAATTCTACAAATTTGATACCCTGGCTGAGGAGGACCTGGAGTTCTCTCATTCGGTGCTGCAGAGTCATCCGCACTCTCCCGCCCGTTTGGGAGCTTTGGTATAATCCCCATGGTCCTTACGGAGTTCCCAGCATCCACTAGGACGTCAGAGAAAATAAGAATTTACTTACCGATAATTCTATTTCTCATAGTCCGTAGTGGATGCTGGGCGCCCATCCCAAGTGCGGATTGTCTGCAATACTTGTACATAGTTATTGTTACAAAAATCGGGTTATTATTGTTGTGAGCCATCTTTCAGAGGCTCCTCTGTTATCATGCTGTTAACTGGGTTCAGATCACAGGTTGTACGGTGTGATTGGTGTGACTGGTATGAGTCTTACCCGGGATTCAAAATCCTTCCTTATTGTGTACGCTCGTCCGGGCACAGTATCCTAACTGAGGCTTGGAGGAGGGTCATAGGGGGAGGAGCCAGTGCACACCAGGTAGTCCTAAAGCTTTTACTTTTGTGCCCAGTCTCCTGCGGAGCCGCTATTCCCCATGGTCCTTACGGAGTTCCCAGCATCCACTACGGACTATGAGAAATAGAATTATCGGTAAGTAAATTCTTATTTTCACTCAGTCCTCCCACATATCATATCCACCAATAACAGTCCATACAATTAGTACTGTACAACTACAAAATCCCACTCCAAGCATCCCCCTCAGACATACCTGAATGTGTTTGTTCTTCATTCACTTCATTAGAGTCTGTCTCAGTCTGGAAAATGTAACATTTGTATGGTTAAGAAGTAAATATAAATCCAGTTGCTGGTTCTATTGTATAATGACAAGGTCCACTTTAATAGCATATTTCTGTCACTGAATTTCACGTTTTCATATATTCTGATTATGGGGCCTGGGCAGTGGCGTAAGATCGTCCCAATTGCCCGGAGGCAAGATAAATATTGGTGCCATATATATAATATTTGTCGTACGTCCTAGAGGATGCTGGGGACGACATCAAGACCATGGGGTATAGACAGGATCCGCAGGAGACATGGGCACTCTAAAGACTTTTCATTGGGTGTGAACTGGCTCCTCCCTCTATGCCCCTCCTCCAGACCTCCGTTTTAGAAATGTGCCCAGGTCGACTGGATGCACTCTGAGGAGCTCTACTGAGTTTCTCTGAAAAGACTTATGTTAGGTTTTTTATTTTCAGGGAGATATGCTGGCATCAGACTCCCTGCTTTGTGGGACTGAGGGGGCAGAAGCAGAACCAACTTCCTGTTTCATGGCTCTGCTTCTGGCTGATAGGACACCATTAGCTCCTGAAGGGAACTGAACGCTAGCCATGTCTAGATGCTCACTACCACAGCACGCTGTCACCCCCCTCGCAGAGCCAGAAGTCAGAAGACAGGTGAGTATGAGAAGAATGATCTTCAAGTAAGTGACGGCTGAGGTGCGGTGCGGCTGGCGGGAGCGCAGCGCGCCATTGCTGCCCACACACACAGGCACAGCAGGGTGCAGGGCGTGGTGGGGGGGGTGCCCTGGGCAGCAAGAAAAATGCCTCAAACTGGCTAAAAGGGGGCATAAGATGCCGCTGGCACAGCCCTACCCCCGCCAGTATAAATAATAGGTCATATACTGAGTGTAAGGACGCGCCATTGTGGGGGCGGAGCTTCTTCCTCAGGTAGCCAGCACACTACTGAGCGCCATTTTCTCTCCTCAGGCTGCAGAGAACACGCTGGTCCTCTCCTCCACTTCTGACAAGTACAGGGTGCTATAAAGGGGGGGCACAAAGCGATTGTGGTGCATTTGATAGTGTATATTAATATTTAAAAGCGCTTTTGGGCTGTAGACATACTGTGTTCACAGGCAATACTGGCGCTGGGTTTGTGAACTGGCTGCTCCTATCCTGTGTCCCTCTGACAGATCTTACTGTGGGTCTGTCCCCAAAATAAGTCCCAGTGTGTCTGTGAGTGTGGTGTACACGTGTGAGGCATGTCTGAGGCAGGGAGTTCCTCCCCGGAGGAAGCCATTTTAGGGACACAGAGTTGTAATGTGGTGGGGCACCAAGAGCCTGCATGGGTGAAAGAGCTACGTGACAGTATGCATCTGATTAACCGTAGATTGGATAAGTCTGAATCTTAGGCTGCATGCTGAAGATAATCTGTGGAAGATGTGATTTTTCAGGATGCTGTTATTCCTTATGCGGGCGGCCCCTCTGGGTCACATAAGAGACCATTTGCAAATGTTGTAAACACTGATACCGACTCGGATTCTGATTTTTGTGTCGACGATAGTGAATCCAGAGACATAGAGCATAAATTGGCAAAAAGTATACAATATATGATTGTGGCTATAAGGGACGTGTTGGAGGTTACAGAAAGCACTCCTGTACTTCAGGAGAAAGCTTATTTATGTAAGGAAAAGAAATCCAAAGTCACGTTCCCTCCTTCACACGAACTAAATGCTCTGTTTGAAGGGATGTGGGTGAATCCTGATAAAAAAAATTGTATTCCCAAAAGGATTTCACATAGCTTATCCTTTCCCGGTTGAAGACAGGAAAAAATGGGAGTCACCCCCTGTGTTAGACAGTGCACTTTCAAGGTTGACAAAGAAGGTAATTCTCCCTGCTCCTGGCACGGCTTCTCTTAAAGAGCCGGCAGACTGCAAAATGGAAACGACATTGAAATCCATTTATGTTACCAATGATACACTGCTCAGGCCCACTATTGCCTGCGCATGGGTGAGTCGTGCTATTGAAAAATGGTCAGAAAGCGTGTCATCAGAAATTGACACGATTGATAAATATGAGATACTCCTTAAATTAGGGAATATCAAGGACGCTGCTGCCTACATGCTGGAAGCAATGAAGGATATTGGACTCTTGAGTTCAAAAGCCGCTACCATGGCAGTATCGGCTAGGCGGGCGTTGTGGATTCACCAGTGTAACGCAGATGCAGATTCCAAAAGAAACATGGAGGCTCTCCCACATAAAGGTGAGGCATTATTTGGCGATGGCCTGGATGCGTTAGTCTCGGCGGCTACCGCAGGTAAGTCGACATTTTTGCCCTCTGCGCCTGCAGCGGCAAAAAAGACCTATCACCCGCAAATGCAGTCCTTTTGGCCCAATAAATACAAAAAGGCTAGAGGTTCCCCCTTCTTTGCAGGTAGTGGAAGGGGAAAGAAGCCCACACCGGCTCCAGGTTCCCAAGAGCAGAAGTCTACCCCTAATTCTGCAAAATCCCCAGCATGACGCTGGAACTCCCTTGCGGGAGGCCGCTCGGGTGGGGGCACGTCTCAAACTCTTCAGCCAGGATTGGATTCTGTCTGGCCTGGATCCCTGGGTGTTGCATATAGTATCCCAGGGATACAAACTAGAGTTTCAAGACGTTCCCCCATGCCGATTTTTCAAATCAACCTTGCCAGCTTCTCGGCCATAGAGAGAAGCAGTAACAGCAGCAATCCAAAAATTATGTCAAGACCAGGTCATAGTCCTGGTACCATTATCACAACAAGGCCGGGGTTTTTATTCAAGCCTCTTTGTTGTTCCGGCTCTGTCAGACCGATCCTAAATCTAAAAGATCTGAATTTCTTCCTGAAAAGGTTCAAGTTCAAGATGGAATCACTTCGGGCGGTGATTGCCAGTCTGGAGGATGGGGACTACTTAGTGTCGGTGGACATAAAGGATGCTTACCTGCATGTTCCCATTTATCCTCCTCACCAGGCTTATCTGAGATTTGCGATTCAGGATTGCCATTACCAATTCCAGACGTTACCTTTCGGTCTCTCCACGCGCCGAGGGTATTCACCAAGGTGATGGCGGAGATGATGGTCCTCCTTCGTCAGAAAGGACTCAATATAATCCCTTATCTGGACGACCTCCTGATAAAGGCGAGATCCAGGGAGAAGTTATTACAAAACATATCCCTCTCCCTGTCAATACTCCAACAACACGGGTGGATCATAAATTACCCAAAGTCACAGTTGGAACCGACGACAAGGTTGTCTTTCCTCGGGATGATTTTGGACACAGAAGTTCAGAGAGTATTTCTTCCGCTGGAAAAGGCTCTGGAAATCTAGAAAATGGTAAAACAGATATTGAAACCATCAAGTGTGTCGATCTATCAGTGCATTCGGTTGTTGGGGAAGATGGTGGCGGCCTACGAGGCCATACAGTTTGGCAGGTTCCATGCCAGAGTATTCCAGTGGGACCTGTTGGACAGGTGGTTGGGGTCACACCTACACATGCACAGAAAGATAATCCTGTCGTCAAAAACCAGGATTTCGCTCCTGTGGTGGTTGTACAGCTCTCACCTGCTAGAGGGACGCAGGTTCGGGATTCAGGACTGGGTCCTAGTAACCACGGATGCAAGTCTCTGAGGCTGGGGAGCAGTCTCTCAGGGAGAAAACTTCCAGGGACGTTGGTCACAACAGGAAGCCTGCCTTCACATAAACGTTCTGGAGCTAAGAGCCATTTACAATGGCCTTCAACAAGCGGTACATCTTCTTCAAGACCGTCCCGTGCAGATCCAGGCGGACAATGTAACAGCAGTCGCATACATAAACAGGCAGGGCGGAACGAAAAGCAGAGCGGCAATGGCAGAGGCGACAAAAATCCTCCGCTGGGCAGAAAAACATCTACAAGCTCTGTCGGCAATTTTCATTCCGGGAGTGGACAGCTGGGAAGCAGAGTTCCTCAGCAGACACGATCTCCATCCAGGAGAGTGGGGCCTTCACGAAGAAGTCTTCGCAGAGGTGACAAGTCTTTGGGGAGTTCCTCAAATAGACATAATGGCGTCTCGTCTCAGTAAGAAGCTTCAGAGATACTGTTCCAGGTCGAGAGACCCTCAAGCAGTAGCAGTGGATGCACTGGTGACCCAGTGGGTGTTTCCGTCAGTGTATGTTTTCCCTCCACTTCCGCTGATCCCAAAAGTACTCAGGATCATAAGAAAAACAAGGGTTCGAGCAATCTTCATTGCCCCAGACTGGCCAAGGAGGGCTTGGTACCCAGATCTTCAGCAGTTGCTCATAGAAGATCCTCGGCCTCTTCCTCCTCGAGAGGACCTGCTGCAGCAGGGGCCGTGCGTGTACCAAGACTTACGGCGGCTACGTTTGACGGCATGGCTGTTGAGCGCCGTTTCCTAGCCAGGAAGGGTATTCCTAAAGAGGTCATCCCACCCTTATTCAGGCCAGAAAGGGAGTAACGTCAAAACATTACCACCGTATTTGGAGAAAATATGTGTCTTGGTGTGAATCCAAGAAAGCTCCTACGGAAGTGTTACACTTAGGGCGTTTTCTCCATTTTTTGCAGGATGGTGTGGAGACGGGCCTACAATTGGGATCAATCAAGGTCCGGATTTCGACCTTGTCAGTGTTCTTCCAGAAACAACTGGCCTCCCTTCCAGAGGTTCAGACCTTTGTGAAAGGGGTTCTGCACATCCAGCCTCCATTCGTGCCTCCAGTGGCACCATGGGACCTTAACATGGTATTGCAGTTCCTTCAATCGGATTGGTTTGAGCCTCTACAAAAGATAGAGTTGAAGTTTCTCACTTGGGAAAGTGGTGATGCTTTTGGCATTGGCATCCGCAAGGCGGGTGTCTGAATTGGGGGCCTTGTCTCACAAGAGCCCTTACCTGATTTTCCATGAAGATAGGGCAGAGATGCGAACTCGCCAACATTTTCTTCCAAAGGTGGTTTCTGCTTTTCACATAAACCAACCTATTGTGGTGCCAGTAGTTACTGACACATTCACTGATTCAAAGTCTCTAGATGTGGTTAGAGCTCTGAAAATCTATGTTGCTAGAACAGCTCGTATACGGAAAACAGAGGCTCTGTTTGTCCTGTATGATCACAACAAGATTGGCTGTCCTGCTTCCAAGCAGACTATTGCACGTTGGATTAGAAATACGATTCAGCAAGCTCATACTACGGCTGGATTGCCGTTACCGACGTTGGTAAAGGCCCACTCCACTAGGAAGGTGGGCCCATCCTGGGCGGCTGCCCGGGGGGGCTCGGCATTACACCTTTGCCGAGCAGCTACTTGGTCAGGGTCAAACACATTTGCTAAGTTCTACAAGTTTGACGCCTTGGCCGATGAGGACCTAAAGTTTGGTCAATCGGTGCTGCAGGGTCATCCGCACTCTCCTGCCCGTACTGGAGCTTTGGTATAGACCCCATGGTCTTGATGTCGTCCCCAGCATCCTCTAGGACGTATTAGAAAATAGGATTTTGATAACCTACCGGTAAATCCTTTTCTCCTAGTCCGTAGAGGATGCTGGGCGCCCGTCCCAGTGCGTACTTTACCTGTAGTTTAGTTATTAGAGTTACACAAGTTGTGTTATCTTGGTTTCAGCATGTTGCTGCAATTAGTTAATGCCTGTTGGCGTGTGTTATGTTGAATGCCATGTGTGCCGCATGGTTGAGGGTGTGAGTTGGTAGAAATCTCACCACTAGTTAAGTAATTCCTTTCCTCGAAATGTCAGTCTCCCTGGGCACAGTTCCTACAACTGAGGTCTGGAGGAGGGGCATAGAGGGAGGAGCCAGTTCACACCCAATGAAAAATCTTTAGAGTGCCCATGACTCCTGCCGATCCCGTCTATACCCCATGGTCTTGATGTCGTCCCCAGCATCCTCTACGGACTAGGAGAAAAGGATTTACAGGTAGGTTATCAAAATCCTATTTTCTGCAGCGGGGTACACTGGTATTCAACAGGGAATATCATCGGGGTGTAGAGTTGGATCTTGAGCCAAGGCACCAACAGGCTAAAGCTTTGACTGTTCCCAGGATGCACTGCACCGCCTCCTCTATAGCCCCGCCTCCAGGCACTGGAGCTCAGTTTGTAAGTTGGTGCCTGCCGTGCAGGCAGCTAACAGGTGGGGCTGCGCTAGGCAGCCCTGAAAAGAGCTTTTTTTTAAAGAAAAAAGAAGACTTCAAGGGCTACAGCACAGGCATGTCAGTCTGACATTCTGTGCTGCGGCTCCATCACCTCCCTCAGAGGAGCTGCATACTCCCATGTCCCGGTTGCCGGGTACTTGCAGCGGAGGCTTTCCGGTTCCCATAAGCAGAGCCGGATTAAGACCATGGGGGGCCCGGGGCACTTAAGAGAGTGGGGCCCCTAATAGAGAAGGCAGAATATATATATATATATATATATATATATATATATATATATATATATATATATATATTGCCTCCCCAAGCAGCACACGGCGGACCTCCTGCCCTGCACTCCTGTCCCCTCTGCAGCAGCGGGCGCACAGAATGGACAGCTGAGCTGAGCGACGGCTCAGCTGTCCAATAAAGTATGAATGAAGCAGCCTGCCGCTCAGTCATTGGCTGGGCACGCAGGCTGTTTCATTGATACATTATTGGACAGCTGAGCCAGGGGCAAACGCAGGATTTTTGCAGGGGGGTTTCCAAAATAATAATAATATATAATGTGTATGTGTACCCTAAAGAAGGGTGTTAATCGATGGATGATTCACAGACAGAGGAGTGCCATCATTGATTTTTTTATATACAGTATAATATATATATATATATATATATATATATATATATATATATATATATATATATAATACAGCTATATAGATATGGCACACATGTATGTCTGACACACACGCATACAGCTGTATATTTAGCACACATGTATGTTATAAACACACACACAGCAATATATGGCACAAATGTATGTCACACAGTATATAGCACACATGTATGACACACACACACACACACACACACAATGCAGTTACAGTATATAGCACACATGTATGACACACACACACACAACGCAGTTACAGTATATAGCACACATGTATGACACACACCAGTTACAGTATATAGCACACATGTATGTCAAACACACACACCACAGTTACAGTATATAGCACACATGCATGTCTTTCTCACACACACACACACACTATATAGCACACATGCATGTCTCACTCACACTCACACACAGTTACAGTATATAGCACATTAACACTGTCACACACACACCTTTTTTACAATAAAATAAAACAGCCATGTAAAGCAGGAAAATAGTAAATAAGCACCCATTATTTATAAAAGCCCCCCCCCCCCATATACCCAGGAATGCGAGTCAGACACACTCCTGCAGATGGGATAACTGAGTACTGACCCAGCCAACATCAAAGTCACCCACACATCACTCTCCCAGCCTGGCTTTCCCGAAAGAGACACAAACCTTTTGGCTTCTGCAGTCCGTGCCACTCCGTGGAGCCTCACATCCGTACAGCCTAACCAGCTCTCCCCAAGGGAACTCCCTGAGAGGAGCTCCCTCTACTGGTCATTCAGGCAGCCTCCAGCGCTCAGAAAATATGTGGAGACAGCTGCCGCGTTCTACACACACCCTGCGGAGCTCCTCCATCTCCATTAAAAAAAAACAAATGTATCGGTAAGTTGTGCGATAGATCGGTGGGCTGGGGGGGTTTCCAGGTACTCTGAAACCCCCCCTGCGTGCACGTATGAGCTGAGCCGTCGCTCAGCTCAGCTGTCCTGTCTGTACGCAGCTGCTGCAGTGAGGACGGGAGCCGGGGAGCACAGCACCGCAGATCGGATCGGAAGAGAGATCTGATCTGCGGTGTGGCAGGGGGCCCTTTTGGAAAGGGGGGCCCGGGGTATGTATCCCCCGGGCCTCCCCCTTAATCCGGCTCTGCCCATAAGGCACACATCACTGCTGCTGCTCTCCTGGATCACGTGGCCGCAATTCAGGAAGGAGGTAAGAGGGTCCCCTAGCTGAAATCGTGATCCGGTCGCGGTCCCAGGAGACGGACTGCTACGCTTGCGTGGACACTATTGGCCGTGCAGGGACCCCACTATATCCACCAGGGCAGGGAGCACAGGTTGTATTTACTAAAATCTGTTTAACATTGGCTCCATAGTACCCTGTGGTGAAGTCCAGCAGAGGGGATAAGGCGCTGACCTGTAGCCCCTCTCCAAGCTCCAGACACCATCTACAGCAGGTGTTCCCATCCTGGAGCTGCATCTCTCTCCCTCACTCCCTGTCAGCCTTTTGGCGCCATTACACAGAGCTGCGCTGATCCTGGGACTGCTGGGCACTGTCTCTGTAAAGCCGCCTGCCTCATCAGCGCTGTGCATTTACAGGACACTTAAGTATTCTACATGTCGTTTAGATAGCTTTAGTTAAGAACAAGTGTACTGCTATATGAATATTTAGTACAAGTATTCTGTGATATACATCCCGTGTTTACTGTGCATTGTTATATCTATCTAGTGTATATATATATATATATATATAGTGTACATCATGGTCCGCACAACACAGTAATCATCTCATGCAGGGTTCCCGGTTTAGGGTAATTCAATATAAGTATAACCACACCATGAGGCTCCAACTGGGGCTATGTTGCAGAAAAAAACAGCACTCCTTCAATATCCAAACGTTTTTATGCCATTTCAGATAATATGACGAACTTTTTGGTGCAAAAAAACAGCAGCTTGGAAACAAAGTTCCATCAATGGTACAAGTCTCATATGTCCTGAGTCATGCTGGGGATGTGAATCTGACCCAGCAGGGTCTCCCTACAGCTGTTTCGGCTACCGCCGTCTTCAGGGGAGTAGTTCAAACCTTTATGCCAAGCTCCTAGTTATACCCACTAAATCAGGGCTGGCCAAACCAGTCCTCGAGATCTACCAACAGTACACATTTTCCAGACCACCTAGAAGGTGCACAGGTGTAGTCATTACTAATTAAGATGTGCTGCATTCATTCCTAACTGACAATTCTACAGATCTCCAGGAGGCCTGGAAAACATGAACTGTTGGTAGATCTCGAGGACCGGTTTGGCCAGCCCTGCACTAAATGAACAAAGTGTGCTCACCTGTCCTAATCGTTTACCCGAGCTCCGCCAGGTGTTGTAGGGGGGCGCGTGTGTGAAGCTACCAGGACGCCCACCTGTGACGTCATCCAGCATCGCCACGCTCTCCACGAGCATCTCCCGTCTGTTGCCATGGTAGCGTCTGTCCCTCCTCACGTCACGTGACCGTGACGTGTGTACCGCGTCACACCCCCCCCCCCCCCCCCCGGGCACACAGCGGTTCACCGATTGGCCTACTCGTCCGAGCGATCCGCCCGCCTGACATGACGTACCACTGGTGGCTTCCCTGTCTCCTGGCAAGCCAGCCACGTCACCTAGAGCGGCAAGATCGGGACAAAAAACGTGTACAAAACTACTACACCTAAAACAAAATACAATCAAATGACATCTATGCAGGGGTTAAAGTGAGCCGGAACGGGCCGGAACTGCGTTCCGTCAGTTCCACCAGGAGACGGAACGCAGTTCCGCCTCCCCCGGCTCACCTAACCCGATGTCCCGGGCGGCGCTGCAGGGAGATGCCGGGCGCCCGCTGAGATCGCGTTACCAGCGGGCGCCCGTCTCCCTCTCCGCAGCGGCAGCCGTAGGCAGGAGCTCAGTACTGAGCACCGGCTTCCGGCTCTGTCAGTGCGCGCTATGGGAGAGACGTCATGACGTCTCTCTCATAGTGCAGAGGAGCGGGCGGCGAGAGAGGACTGCGGCGGGAGCGGGGCTAGGTAAGTATAGTTCTTCCTCCCTCTCTCCCTCCCTCCCTCCTATATGTGTACCACAGGCGTTTCTACTGGGGGCCTTTACTACTGGGGCAAACTACAGAGGGGCAAACTACTGGGGGGCTCTAGTACTGGGGGCAAACTACTGGGGGCCTTTACTACTGGGGCAAACTACAGAGGGGCAAACTACTGGGGGGCTCTAGTACTGGGGGCAAACTACTGGGGGGCTTTACTGCTGGGGCAAACTACTGGGGGCATTACTACAAGGGGGCAAACTACTGGCAGCATTACTACTGGGGGCTAAACTACAAGGGGGCATAATTACAGGAGCTAAACTACTGGGGGTATAACTACAAGGGGGCAAATTACTGGGGACATTACTAACTTTGGCAAACTACATGGGGGCTAAACTACAGGGGCTAAACAACTGTAAACAACTGGGGACACAACTGCAGGGGGCATTACCACTGGGGGCTAAACTACATGGGGCAAACTACATGAGGGCAAAACTACTGGGGGCATTACCACTCAGAGGCTAAACTAGAGGGGGGGGAGTAAATTGCTGGGGTCATAACTGCAGGGGCATTACCAGTATGGGCATGACTACTGGGGCTAAACTACAGGGGCTAAACGACTAGGGGCAATACTACACAGGGGCATTACCATTAAGGGCATTACTGATGGGGTGCACAGCTAATGAGGGCATTGTAAAGGGGGCACTTCATAAGGGGCACTACTGTTGGGGGCATTGCATAAGGGGCACTAATACTGTGGGCATTGTATAAGGGATGCTACTGCTGGGGGCATTACTGTATGGGCCGACAAAGAAGCTGCGTTCCCGGTCCGCCCTCCGTCGCTCCGCCCCTACCATCGCCGCCGCACTGGAAGCCCAGGTTCCAGACTCCCAGCTGCAGCGGATCTGGGACCAGGCCGGCTTTATTATCCCTGCCGCTGCATCGAGCTTCTGTGACCGCGGCACTACTAGTAAAAATCTGTCGCTGATTGGCTGCCGGTCCGCAGCAGTTTTGAAATATTAGCGCCGTGGTCACAGAAGCTCGATGCGGCGGCAGGGATAATAAAGCCAGCCTGGTTCCAGATCCACTGCAGCCGCCCTCAGCCTCATCTGCCGCCTCGCCCTCGGACCTCTGCGCACCCACAGCCTCCTCCTCCGCACTATCTCCGAGGCCCACAGCCTCCACGTCACGCCTACCACAGCCTACTCATCCACAGCACCGCAGACCACCGCCGCTGCTAAACAGGTAATCTAACCTGCTGCCTTTCTCTCTCCCTAGTCCCTACTGTATTCCCCTGCTGTCACTTTCCATATCCCTGCTGTCACTTTCCATGTCCCTGCTGTCACTCTCCCTGTCACTCTATAATGTGAATTTCGGCTCATTCTCTGTGCTATAATGTGAATTTTGGCTCATTCTGTGTGCTATAATGTGAATTTCGGCTCATACCGTGTGCTATAATGTGAATTTCGGCTCATACTGTGTGGTGTAATGTGAATTTCGGCTCATACTGTGTGGTGTAATGTGAATTTCGGCTCATACCGTGTGGTGTAATGTGAATTTGGCTCATACTGTGTGGTGTAATGTGAATTTGGCTCATACTGTGTGGTGTAATATGAATGTGGTTCATACTGTGTGGTATAAATGTGAATTTCGGCTCATACTGTGAGCTAAGTAGATAAAGACAACCTTTCTGTCAAACTTGACAGGTACCACACCCCCTTTCTCCTAGGCCCCACCCCCTTTAATATTAAATGAGTGTTTTATATCGCTTAATATAAAATTTTATATTAAATTTTATATAAATTTATAGTGTTCGATATTAAACCGTATTAAAAATTTTCGCGTAACACCAGTCGCAGAGTGTCACGTAACACCAGTCGCAGAGTGTCACACAACACCAGGCGCAGAATGTTCAATAAAGATCACAAGTCAGTTTGTGATGAAAAAATTCACTATTTTAAAGTAACACAAAATGTTCTTACATTCCAACAATTTAAACATCACGCTTGGTACACATGGTGTCATTTTAAAAGTCATAATGACTAATGACCATGTCCATTTTCTTAGATGTACGGAAACATCACACATGGCAATAATTTAAAAACGTATTGCTTTTAATGATGAATGATGATCTGACATCTTTTAATGGGCATGAGTTATGAATGATGATCTGACCATGACCATTTTCTTAGATGTACGGAACCATCACACATGGCACTAATTTAAAAACATATTGCTTTTAACGGCCAGGGATGATGAATGATGACAGCACATTCTTAAAAAAAAAAAAAAAAAAAAAAGCAGTTTGTTATCTCTGTAGAAGAACATTAGCGCCACCTACAGGTTTATGTGTTGACTCAAATCGGATTTTCCGTATTTTGGATTCATTAAATATCATAATGAGATATCATGGTGATGAGTCCTAAAACTAAGCACAGAATGCATTTATGGTACATGTACACATTATACACACATGGATATTTATGGAATCATAAAATAATTTGTATTCATGTACATTAGTTCATAAGTACTTCTGTATAATGCTTTTTATGAATTATTTTTGTTTTTAAATAAATTTATTCT
The DNA here is from genome assembly GCF_028390025.1 of Pseudophryne corroboree. NCBI lineage: Eukaryota > Metazoa > Chordata > Amphibia > Anura > Myobatrachidae > Pseudophryne > Pseudophryne corroboree. The sequence goes on from NC_086445.1 coordinate 168,233,061, forward strand.
AAATTTGGAAGGACAGCCAATTTGGTATGTGCTTGAAGAGCTGAGTATGACATGTACGGTACCGCTATCAGATTATATCTTTATTGTAACTGAAAAGCATGATTACATTTACTAATGTATAAACCAAAGATTATATGTTTAAAAACCCCGCCCCAGCATCTTGGAAATGTGGGACGGCATACCACAGGTTGGTGGGGGCCATATGGCTCACAGCCATTGCTATAAAAATAGGAACCGAGCAGTATTGAGACAGATCACTGAGAAGAAAATTCAAACGAGTTTGCATCGCTATACACACGTGAAGACATTATGGTAAGTGTTGTTATTATTATTATTTATTATTATTATCATTATGGATCTAGCATGTTATATTTTATTTTTATGTATAATTGTCACCCCACTGAAGGCTGTTTAAATATGTGGTCATTTTAGGAATGCACCGACATTTTTATTTTTTTATCTTACACAATATTAATTAACTTAATCAATACTAAGCAGTTCCCAATGGTACTTACTAAATACCAATTGTAGATTAAAGTGCAGAGATTATATATTTTATTTTTATGTATAATTGTCACCCCACTGAAGGTTGTTTAAATATGTGGTCATTTTAGGAATGCACCGACATTTTTTTTTTTTTTTTAATCTTACACAATATTAATTAATTTAATCAATACTAAGCAGTTCCCAATGGTACTTACTAAATACCAATTGTAGATTAAAGTGCAGAGATTATATATTTTATTTTTATGTATAATTGTCACCCCACTGAAGGTTGTTTAAATATGTGGTCATTTTAGGAATGCACCGACATTTTTTATTTTTTTATCTTACACAATATTAATTAATTTAATCAATACTAAGCAGTTCCCAATGGTACTTACTAAATACCAATTGTAGATTAAAGTGCAGAGATTATATATGACATCCAGGTATTTGTATTGGATTTTAATTAATGTGACTGTCTGAAGGTTATTTAAATATGTAGTAATAGCGACATCTAGTGGTTCATTTTGGGAATGCGCCGACACAGTATTTCATCTAATTCGTTTGATAGATATTAATCGTCTCTCATTTTCATTATTGGTTCAGAGACAGACAATGCAGAACATCAACAGCAAAGACGCTTTCATGGTTAGAACCAGATCTTCTGATGATGATGATGATGCTTTGCCAAGTTATCAAACGTCTCATGGTAAGCTATGTCTATAAATGACATTGACATGTTTTTATTTATATTTCAAGTTTAAATAGTATGAAATTATAGTCAAGGTCTACAATTTGTTCATTTTTAAAAGTTTAAATAGTATGAACGTACAACAGTCTGGATACATTGATAAGTAATTATTAAATAGTAATTATTAAATAATTATTATTTTCTCATTTTTATTTCCCCCGATTTGACAGTAATCACAAATACAGAGAATTTCGATTCGGTTGAAGATAGCCCATTTGGTTTAGATTTCAGCATTATACCCGATTTTACTAATATTTTGGAATTGGCGCCAGACTGTGAGTAACATGATATCTTTATTTATTTTTTATTTATTTTTTATTTATTTATTTATTTTTCCACGGCTAAAGAATTAAAAATAAACCTTGTACAGTTGTGCTGATTTGTTGTCAACTGTACACACTTTATATTCTCAGTAATGAATCGCTTTTTCATGTTATTCTAATTTTATACCGTATGTAATATTTATTTTTTAATTTTTTCACCGGCTAAAGATGCCACAAAAATGGATGATGCGACGGCTGACGTTATTCTACGGGATATATTGAACAAACCTGATTATTGTCACAACGCCGCTATACAGAACAGCAATGTTGTTGATGAGCAACCGTTTTTCCCACACGCGACAGGGGGTCGGGCTAAAACATTCGAATATAAAGCAGGTGTGTAATCAAGCACTGTTATATGGTATATTGTTATGCGGTGATTTAAATGCTGATTTACAGGCAGCAGCGTTTATATTTATTTTATAATATATGTATTACAGATGACGCTGTAGCAAGGCGATATGCTCCTACGATACCAACAGGCCGTGATACAGTCGCGCAAATACACAGGCTTAGTACAAGCGGGAAAATATCAAAACGCACAACCGCCGCTGAAACGGAGAGCCATCAATTCGCAGCAGCAGGTGTGTAATCAAACACTGTTATATGGCATATTGTTATGCTGTGATTTAAATGCTGATTTACAGGCAGAGGCGTTTATATTTATTTTATAATATATGTATTACAGATGACGCTGTAGCAAGGCGATATGCTCCTTTGATACCAACAGGCCGTGATACAGTCGCGCAAATACACAGTCCTAGTACAAGCGGGAAAATATCAAAACGCACAACCGCCGCTGAAGCGGAGAACCATCAATTCGTAACGCCGGCAATTGTACATAAGGACGTTGCTAGGTCATCAGTTATGGCGGTGCATAACGGTTGTATCATCCCGAACAAACGAAAGCCTGCTCGACCATGAACGAATGAGAGAAGTCATAATTCAGCATTTACAGATCTGAAAAGAAAATTGTCATATTCCGAAAATGATAAGCCGCAACGGAGAAGGATCGCGTTACAAACTGTATCATGCGTAAGTAATGATGTTGCTGTAACATCAAAACACACAGCGTTTAACACTGCAGACCGGGATGTCGCTGGTAATACAAAGACTGTAAAGGTTAAGAGGGCATCGCGTCTCTCAAGAAGTAATGTTAAGCAATTGTCGCAATCAGCTGTAATCACAATTCCAGATACACAGGTTTGTTCTGAAACAGAAACAAGGCACATAGCAGGCATTGGTTTGTTATCAAATATTGACTCAAGAAGTAATGTTAAGCAATTGTTGCAATCCGATGTCATTACTATTACCGATACACAGGATTGCTCTGAAACAGAAACAAGACACATAGCTGGTAATCCTGTGATATCAGATATTGATGACATAAATGGGCAAGAGCTTATTACAAACTGTGTAGAGTCAACGACACAAGATCCGCAGAATAGTTCTGATGAAGTATTATCAGCCGTTGCAGGAATACCTGGTAATACTACAACGGTTGATTGTGTAACATCAATGCCCAATATTTTTACAACGACAGCCCTGGTACACGCATCGGCTGATGCTTGTGCACCGGCGCTAGGGCTAGCGCCCGACATAGTTGATGAATGTCAAAATTCAGAACAATTAGGCCAAGACGCTGAAATACAATTTTACGCGTTGTTGGGTAAGATACGGGAAGATGTTGAGAACATGGGCGTAAAAGCCGGATATTTGTTAAAACACATTAAAGGTGTGTGCCACGGTAGTAAATGTAAACAAGACATTGTTAAAGAAGTTGTTGAGACGTATATGAATGTCATGTCAAAATACATAGATCGGTCGGTTAAGACAACTGAATTTATTAAAGCCAACATACATCATTTTGCAGAAATAAATGAAACTGATCCGTGACTAGGCATGCTAGGCAATGGTTTGAAACGTGTTTTAAATTTAAATGCCTGTAAAAAAAAACCACGAATTAAACCTTGTTTAACATACAAGATCTCACAGTTATTCCGACGCGCAAAGGTGAAACAGGCTGTAACAACATTAACCAGATTGAGAAAGCGCAAGCGGCACAGGGAACATGTGGTAGGCGGGAAGCAGAGTGCGATGTATGTAGATATAGATCAATCGCCACCCCAAGCATTACCGAATGACGAATCACAGGCTGACAATATTGAGCGCAATGCAAGCCCCATATATGATGATGCAGGCAGTGTTGAGTCACCCGGTAATGACGAAGGTCGGCAACATGTATACTTAGAGGCAATTAACAGTTATGAACGACAACGACCGCATTTCAGAGCCGTTGAGTACCACAATCACTATCGGTTTGTTAATTTGGACAGGGTTACATCATTTGTAGAGGGGGTTCGAGCCATTCATACGGCTATACAGGCCATGCTCGATGGTGTCCTTGCGGGCGTGGATCCTGCCGACCGCGTTCAGCTTAGATTGGAGGGGGGTGGGTTACACAACGCCATCTATTCGCATCGTAAGCCGCAAGAAACATTAGACGCTGCCAGTTTTTTGAATCCGATTACAAACACGCTTCAAAGTAACGCTGAATTCTTATTATCCACAGGCTTAAGATTTGTGATCAGTATTTTTAGAAACAGGGCAGGGTCTGGCTTGACTGGGAGGAGTTTACAACGCCTGCCCCAAAGTTTAATAATAAATAAAAGAAAGAGATATCTCTATGACTTCAGGCGCATAGGTAATAACCTGTGTTTGGCCGCTAGTGTCTGTAAACTTCTGGATAAAGGTAACAATGCCAATGATCATGTAATACAGGAGAGAGCGATCCAACTACATAAAGCTTTGAATCTGCCGCTTGATAAAGCGGTCAGCTTTAGCAATGTTGCAATTTTTGAAAATTATTTAAATGTTTCGATCAATCTCCTCTATTATAGTCAAAATGATTGGAAATACTACAGTACGGACAGTCGTTACAAAGACACGCTGTTTGTGCTATATCACGATTGTCACTTTTATGGGATACTCGATATCAAAGCGTTTCTTGGAGCCCGATATTATTGCATCCGTTGTCATAGCGCTTACCATCATAGAAATAATCACGATTGTCTTTTCTTTTGTAAGGCTTGTCACAGGCCGGATTGTATTGACGATGGTGTGACGGCTTTAAGGTGTTCGTTGTGTAGGGTATTTTGTCGATCAAACGAGTGTTTAGAGCTACACAAAGCTTTAGCTCTTGATCACAAAATATCCTGTCTTGAACATGTATATTGTGACAAGTGTTCTCTACAGGCGAACAGATCATAACTGCCGAGGCCTAAAGTGCCCCATTTGTAAGGTGTTCGTTGATGGGTTTTCGAACCATTTGTGCTATATACAAACCATCAAGCCGGAAGAGCCCACAAAGAAATACATCTTTTATGATTTTGAGTGTATGCAGGAGACAGGTGTGCACATACCAAACTACTGTTACGCTTTAACATTAATGGGGGAGAAAGACTGGGAGTTTAAGGGTGTTGCATGTATCGAAGACTTTGTAAAGACATTCATGAAACCAAAATTTGAGCATTACACATTCATAGCCCATAATGCAGGTCGCTATGATGCATATTTTGTGCTGCGCCAGCTGATTAAGGAGAAATTAAAGATGGAATTATTATCTAGAGGCGGCAACATAATGTGCATCACGGTAAAAGATTTGAAGATAAGATTTATCGACTCTTTAAATTTTTTACCCATGCGGCTTAGCAAGTTACCAAAGGCGATGGGGTTTGACGGTACCAAAGGTTATTTCCCACATTTTTTTAACACAGCTGATAACCAAAATTACATAGGCGCTATGCCATCAATAGAGTATTTTGGTCCACAATACATGATGCCTGATGAATTATCTGAGTTTACAGCCTGGTATAAACAGCATGTACACAAACCGTTTAGCTTTCAAAAAGAGCTCGTACGATATTGTAAAGAAGATGTGAAAATATTACAAAAAGCTTGTGATGCTTTCAGATCGGCTGTTATAGCCATGACAGAACAGGAATATCTAATAACAAAGAAAAAAAAAAGTTGTGGTTAAACGTCACATCGAAGCTTTTCAATTAGTCACGTTGGCTTCCGTGTGCATGGCCATGTACCGTTGTAAATTTTTACAGGAAAAGACACTGGCCCTTGTACTGGGTGATAACTATCACAAGACTCAGAAGCGTTACTCAACGCCAGCCATACAGTGGTTAATGTACATAGAACACAAAGAAGGTGTGAGTATAAGACACGCTTTACAAGGGGGCGAGAAGAAAGTTGGTAAATACAGCCTGGATGGTTACGCCGTGATTAACGGAACACCCACTGCATTTGAATTTCAAGGTTGTTTTTATCACGGATGTGGTGCTTGTTACAACGCAGATGATAAAAACAAACTGACTAAAACGACCTACGGTCAATTACACCACAAGACGCAGGTAAAGTTGCACTATCTTAAACGTTGTGGATTTCAGATACGTGAAATCTGGGGTTGTGAATGGAAGTCTATGCTAGATTCTGATGCGGATCTACAGGCTTTTCTGAAGGGCAAAGAATTACCCGAACCCTTGGAGCCGCGTGATGCTCTTTATGGCGGGCGCACAAACGCCATAAAGCTGTATCACAAAACAGGCTGTGGTGAAAAAATTCAATATTTTGACTTCACCAGTTTATATCCATACGTTAACAAAACCAAAACGTATCCTATACAGCACCCACGCATTATTTGTAAGGACTTTGGTGCTGTCACAAAGTATTTTGGTTTTGCCAGGGTTAAAGTTTACCCGCCTCGTGGCCTATTTTTTCCGGTTCTGCCGGTTAAAATGGGTGGTAAGTTAATGTTTCCATTATGTCGCACATGCGCTGAGTCTGGACAGACTGAGCCGTGCGTTCATGATTCAGAAAAACGTGCACTCATCGGTACATGGTGTACCGTGGAACTAAACTTGGCTGTAGAAATGGGGTACATGGTGTGTAAAATCTATGAGGTGTGGCATTTTGATGAGAGCTCTGACAAATTGTTTTCAGGCTACATTAAAACGCACCTCAGGGATAAACAAGAGGCCTCTGGTTATCCCGAATGGTGTACAGACGCCGAGAAACGCCAAGAGTATATAGACGCCTATCAAAAAAATGAAGGCGTGTCTTTACGCCCCGATCACATAGAAATCAATCCCGCTAAAAGACAAATTTCAAAATTGTTTTTAAATTCCTTATGGGGTAAATTTGGTCAACGTAGCAACATGCCCAATACGTGTCTAGTGACCGATCCCGACAAACTTTTTGAATACGCGTTCTTACCGTACTATGACGTGTCCGCTTTGGACTTTGTTGACGATGATACAGTTATGGTAAATTGGAAGTATGCCAAAGATCATTACACCAGGGGCGCAATTTCAAATGTAACTATAGCCATCTTTACAACGGCTTATGCACGTGTTGAACTGTACAAACTACTGTATAGATTACAAGATAGATGTCTTTATCACGACACAGACTCTGTGATTTTTGTCAGTAGACCCGGTGACTGGTGTCCGCCATTGGGTGATTATTTAGGCGAGTTGACCAGCGAACTACCCACAGGCACCCATATAACAGAATTTGTCTCAGCTGGTCCCAAGTCATACGGCTATCGACTAAACAACGGAAAGACCTGTTTAAAAGTTAAAGGTATAACGCTCAATGTTGATAATGCGCAGCACGTTAACTTTGACAGCCTGAAAGAACTGGTCTTAGATTATCCTTTAAATCCCGAAGGCGATGACCAGAAAAAGGTTGTGATCCGTCAACCCGGTATAGTACGTGTGAAAAAGTGCTGGCAGATAGAGACGCGTACTTTGCAGAAGACGCAAAGGTGTGTTTATACTAAACGGTCTCTTACGGACAACTTCACAACACTGCCGTTCGGCTATTAAGATGGACACCAGATTTCAGCACCCTTTCTCATGTATTTTAGCGGGTCCGTCCAATTCGGGTAAAAGTTATTTTGTGAAAACGCTGTTGCAACACGCTGCAACACATATGACTCATGTACCTGATAATGTTGTTTGGTTTTACACCTGTTGGCAGCCTATATACGACCAACTTCTGCGTGATTACCCCGGTACGCGTTTTATAGAGGGCTTACCAGAGTCTTTTAGCGATGATCAACTTTTTCCCCCTGATAAGATTAATTTAACAGTGATTGATGATTTGATGGACGCGGCAAGTAATAATTCTGAGGTTGAGAAAGCTTTCACAAAGTATGTACACCATCGTAATCTCAGTATCCTGTACCTTGTCCAAAACATATTTTGTCAAGGTAAAAAGAGCAGAACTATACATTTAAACACAAAATATATGGTCCTGTTCAAAAACCCCAGGGATAAAATGCAGGTGGGCATTCTGGCTAGACAAATGTACCCATCGAAACATCGTTTTTTTCTCGAAGCCTATGAATCCGCGACGGCTGCCCCTTATGGTTATTTACTGGTTGATTTAAGAAACAACGCTCTTGACGATTATCGTTTACGAAGCGACTTATTCCCACCAGACACGCCTGTCGCTTTTGTCATTAAGAAGCGCGGTTCTATAAAGCTATAACCGTACAACCTTTAGTCATTTGTTGTCATTCTAACAACGGTGAACATGTCGGGGCGGATAAGACGTAATTGGGTGCTTTTAAAAACGTTAATTAAAGCAACACCATTCCAAAGAAATGCTATTTTATCCAACGCTTCAAACGATTTAGTCACAGCTATTTGTGAGATAGCGCTCAACACGCTTAAAGGTAAAATACCGCTGTCTCAACGCCAGTTGAACTACCTTAAAAAGAAGCGAGCGCTTATAAAATCACTTTGTAATAAGAAATGTGCCATTGGAAAAAAGAAGAGGTTGGTTAAACAGTCGGGTGGTTTTATCGGTTCGCTGCTTGGTTTTGCTATACCACTAATTACAGGACTATTGTCTAATCGTTGATGGAGTACGCTGAGAAAATGTATCTGGTACCTCAGAATCAGATAGACCGTTTACATAATAAACCGAACAGCGACGACATACGTAAAACAGCAACGCATGGTCTAGATGTAGAGATCGTGAAAATACTACAGAATAATGATTTATCAGAATATGAAAAAGCAAAGCGATATACAATGTTGTTGCAGAGATACCTGGTGTTGAGTAAACAGGCTGATAGTGAAATGTCAACTTTAGCTCTTTTATCACCCGTTGCAAAATCTGTTGATGAATCAAATAATACGACACAGCCTATTGCCCCCGATGCTGTTTATCATGAGCTTTTGAGCGGTGTTAATGACCGGTATAAGAAAAACTGTGAAATACTATTGAGTAAAATGACACGCTCTAAACACATCACAGACTGGAACAGTAAAGGGGAGTTTCTGTACAAAGGCGTCACTGTGCCTGGTTCCAACATGTTAGATTTAATAAGAAGCATCACGCAAAGTAACGGTGTGTCGATCCGTAATATACCGAATGGTTGGCCTGAATTTATGCGGGCAATGTCTGAATTGAATATTCCCTCAACCGTCATAGCCAATGCGGGGAATAGAATGTGTTTAGAACGATTAAAAGCTGAGAAGCAGGATGACTCTGATGGCGCTGTGACATCGCCCATGTCGTTACAAACCCTTAACAAAGGTCGAATAAATGTTTTAAGTCCCCCAGGTTTAACAACACCGCACGGTTACTTACTGCCTAGGAAAAGATCCGTAAATCTATTTCAGGATTCACAGTGGCTGAAACTATAACATAACTAATTTATATTATTTTTATACACTGTATTTTGTGTTGGTATTTTGCGCCACAATGTTTAACTTATGTCAATAATATTTTATGTAATGTTTTAAATGCTTCTTTACCGTGTTATATGTATATATATATATATATATATATATATACATATATCAATAAAATATGCTTATGCTTTATAAAACAACGTTTTGTTCTTTGTTTCTATTGCTGTAAACGGAAGAAATTTCAAGCACACGATATAAAGTTTAATAAACAACGTTGTTTATTAGAAAAACATCATAGATATGATGCGTTGTACATAAAACGTATCAAACAGAATGTTGATTACAAGTTACACAAACAATACAACGTTGTGCGTAACACGCTTCACACACAGCGTTGTGCGTGAAGCGTTTTATGTACAACGTGTCATAGTTATGACACGTTGTACATAAAACGCTTCACGCACAGCGTTGGTTACAAGTTACACAATTCTGTATATATCTATATGCATAATGACTCAGACAATGGCTTCTTGGGAGTCGTCTTACAAAATTTGAAACAAAACAATCATTACGTTTTGTGTCATCACTAAAACGGGCCAGTACATCCACATATTTGTATTTTTTACACATGTAAAATATAAAGTATATGCAATATTGACCGCAAACGGTACTGTTAAAATTTTGCAACTGTATATTTTGGTGATAAACACTTTTTGAATTCAAGTTTAAAAAATGTATTATTGCCTTTGGGAATAGGGGGCTGTCAGGGGCTAACCCGTAAGAATCAAAAAAGTAACATTCACGTTGTTCGTTAAAATAAGCGGCCAACCAGTGCTCACCCGGCTGCCCGCTGCTATGCGTATTGATTACAAACGCGCAGGGATATTGCGACAGTTTACTGACCGGTAACATATCGCATGGATACGTTCCTTTAAAAACATGCCTTGTGCTTTGCACGGCGTACAGAATACAGTTTATCTGTAATGTGTTCATTTTTTCAGCAGCGTAGTGTTAGTTTATTTCATTTATAGATAATCGTACAGCACATCGCGCCTTTGATTAATCTCGATGATGTTATCAAATAGAGCGTATATTATCACATTGACTGTCCGGTCCAACGCTTCTGCAAAGCGGAATTCGGCACGTAGATTGCCTGTTCTTATCAGGGAAATGTGTTCTCCACACTCCTGTTCTGGTGAAAGGTCAAAAGCAAATAGCGTGTAGCCCCTGAGGTACTCTTCGCGGTCAATCAGTATACCATTGTCAGATTTCTGCTTATTTGTGATCTGTATGAGTGACATATACTCTCTTACAGCATTACCGCTTTCAAAGTCGGGTTGAAATGGCTTGGCGGGGTGCGGCGTTCCATCCAGATAAAGGGACGCAAAACTTACATTTTTATGTTCAAAGCACAGGGGGTTCCGGTTATGGATTCCTGAAAATGATTAATTATCCACGAAACCGGCTATAACTGTTTTCGGCACTTGTCCTAAAAATAAATTTTCTAGATTAAATACTCTACTGCCTGTTGGTACGCTGTAGATTTTCATCCCAACGCGGTCAATCGCGTATTTCGCGTTACCGTTTAACAGAGCCTGCGCGTGCCCAATCCGCACGGCCGGTGAGACCTGAACTCTTTTCACGAACAGGGATGCAGCTGTGATCTGTATTTTAAAGGCATCCGCCTCAGACGACATTAAGCAGAATGCGTCTTTGTTTCTGGTTAGTTTAATCTTCAGATCAACGGCGTTTAAAATTAGTTTATGTTGATGGAAAAGGTCGCAGTGAAGCGGGCCTAGCAGTTCAACAGTGCGACTCTGCGCTGTTGCGCCTGCTCATTTTTTGAATCCCGTATTCGGGCCGTCCAGCGCCGTGTTGTTAAATTCACCATCCACATCTTTGTAAAATAGTCCTGTTGTGTGTTTTGTTGACAATGCGTCCGAGCTGTAATTTAATATAGTCTCAATGTACGCGCGGTATGCGTAAAGATTGTTGGATTGTGATATGAGCCTGTCGCCCAAAGTTACATCCACTTGGTTGAATAAAGTCGCTATTGGGTAATTAATAAGCGCGACCCGCGCACCTTGCGGTATCGGCGTGTTATCGGTTCGTACGATCTTACATGTCGCGTACAACAGCGTATTGTTCAGATCGTAGTAGTGTTCACCGCTGGCTGCTATATAAAATTCAAGCGGAGCTGTGTCGGATAACGCCGCTAAAGGTTGAACTTCGACGTATAGACTTTTCTCTATGCTAGTTTGTGTCGGGGGCACGTCAAAAAGATCCAGCTCTGTTTTTGCGCATTCAACGGATTCGTGGTGTATGAAAGACATGTTTAAAAAATATCACCAACGGCACTCTTCGGCTTTCTCTTCTTCTTTGAGTTGCGTCGTCTCTGTTTTTTACTTAAAAAGGGTATGTCCCAAGGCGGAAGCGTTATCATACGCTTCCGTTTTCTTTTAGACACGCCTTTTCTTGTAAATATTAGTCCTGAACCGTCTTGCTTTGCTTGGTTCGCCTCGTGTATCTTATTCACAACGGCCGTTGTGGCTTGCCCGATAACATCTTTCGCTATATTACGAACCGCTGTCTTCATATGCGGTTTAGCCAGCTCTAAACCTCTCCGGAAAAGAGGAACAGCTTTTCTGAAAAGACTTCGAAAAATACCGCCTAAACCGCAGCCGTACATGTATGCGCTGCCGTGAAAACCTGGTAATCCATTACCGGCTTGAGGTTTATAATATTGCGCATAGAGTCCCGGATCGCCATAATTTTTAACAGCGACCATTCTGCTTAGTTAATAAAATTCAGTTTTGCGGCGTCTGAAGTGTAGCTTCACGATCGCTTTCCCAAACTTAAATGCCATGTTCTCGTTTTGGTCGTTCTTTATCTCTATGGCTATCGTGTCAAAATGTGTTTTGCACAATGGTACGTAATCGGGTTTCTCGTATCGTATTGTGACAACCTCATTGTTATAACCCTTCATTTCAACAGTGCGAAGTAGCGGTACATAACTATCCCCGACCCGTTGGTGTTCGATAATGTCTGTGTACACGTACATCGTATATTGGCCGCCTTTGATGTCGGCGCATGGTTTAGAAATATTAGTTTTAGGTTGTAAACCCAGTATCCATGTCAGCTTAGAACCGGCGTGGATTTGATACAACAGTTTACTGTCACATGTTACAACGCGCGCAAATGGATCATACGTTAGTCTTAATCCAACGTCCAGTTTCAGTTGTACAATTTCAGCGTTGATTACGTTCAGTAACGCTTCGATTGTTTCATAAAAACCGGGTTTAATGCACAAACTCGCGACTCTCGCCACCGGCTGTTCCGCCGTTCCATCCCATGATAATTGCAGTCTACAATCTTGTAAATCCAATGTATTCCACGTATGCGGGTATTGTATCTCAGTAAGTGCCACTTCCCATTCGCCATTTAAGTCTATCGGTTTAGCCAACTTTGTCGTATAGTTAGAAATCTTATTTTGCGGGAAGGTAACAGCCGATGCGTTGCTGGGTAAGGTTATGTAGAACGACTTGTCATCCATCGCTCGTCTTGTTAGATACTGATGATCTTTATATGTCTTTTATCACCGATGCTGCGACCCAACTGTTAAATTTTGCGGGGTACCCGCGCCACTTGACTAACACGTATTTACGGCCTCTGACCGTCTTATTTTTTAAAATCTTTTCCACTTTGTAAACTCTGTTATAGTTTTTTGGTATGCTTTGAAGCTCTTCGGGGTAAAAACTACCTGTTATAACTTCACCATACAGATCTGCCAACTTATAAAGCGGTTTAATCCCTTTAGTGTTCACACTATGTACAACAAAAATCTCCTCAGAAAAGCTCTGTTCGTAACCTTTCTGAAATATGTCCTTATATTTAGAAATACGGACGTGGTCACCGATTCCTAAACAAACTGGGGCTTTCTTACTTCTAAAGTAATCACCGTAGGTCGTTTTGAAGACACTCAATGCGTTAGAGTCATTCACATCGTTTGGAGCGCACTTAATCGTTCTATGGTATGTGTTATTATAGCTGCGTATGAAGTCTTGTAAAATGTCTATATATCTGTAGGTATTCTTTGCCGTGAAATAGCGCCACATGCGTGTTTTTAAAGTCCTATTGAAGCGCTCTATAACAGCCGCTTTCACATCGTTATTGGTCGTGAAATGATTTATACCGTATTTTTCTAACACCTTTTTTAGGTTTCTGTTTAGAAACTCTTTACCATTATCGGTTTGTAGCTTCATCGGCACATCGCCGCGCTGGAATATTTTTTCAAAAGCATTAGCGACCGTTGCTGCATTCTTAGCGGTCAGACTTTCACCCCACACCCTCTTACTGAATATATCGATGATTGTTAATATGTATTTAACGCCATCGTTGTATTTTGACAAATCTATCAGCGAGACCAAATCGCATTGCCACTGTTGGTTTATACCCGATACACAAATCATGTTCCTTTTATAGTTTTTTCTTGCTGGCTTGTGCAGCGTGTTTGCGTCTTGTTCTTGTAACCACTTTCTTACGTCAAATCTTTTAAATTTATTTTTAACCGACCCATAATATTTATCAATGCCGCTAAAACTACCTGGTTTTAACACTGTGTAATATGCATCTTTCATCCGCCTGATTTGACGCGCTGCGTTGCGTGACATTCTGCGACTGGTGTTACGTGACACTCTGCGACTGGTGTTACGCGAAAATTTTTAATACGGTTTAATATCGAACACTATAAATTTATATAAAATTTAATATAAAATTTTATATTAAGCGATATAAAACACTATCATTTAATATTAAAGGGGGTGGGGCCTAGGAGAAAGGGGGTGTGGTACCTGTCAAGTTTGACAGAAAGGTTGTCTTTATCTACTGAGCTATAATGTGAAAGGGGTCCTACTATTGTGGTGCAGAATGTGTATAAGGGGTATATGGTGTGGTAAACTACACTGAAGGGCACGCCCCCTTTTGCGTGGCCACGCCCCCTTGTCAGGAGTGCGCGCGCCTTCGGCGCGCACATAATTGCACCCTTCACTTTTCCATACCCCCACTTCAAAATTTCCACTTGGGTACTACTACTGTGGGCATTATTACTATTGTGTGACCACGCCCCTTTCTTTTTGAGACCACACCCCCTTTTTGCTGCGCGCGCCTTAGGCGCGCGCAATACCTTTATTTCATGGGCGCCGTGGGGAGGGGGGTGAGTTCCACCACCTCTCTAGGACCACTTTAAGCACTGCATCTATGCATATACAGTGTGCCACAATTCCCGTCGGGGACCTATTACATCAATTGTATAGATAGCCATCATTACCCACAGCGCCCCCCACTAGCTGAACTAATCACTAAATTTATAGCTCTGGTTTAACCAAGACAAACATAATGTCGGGGCTCACCATATATTAGTCATATTGTAATGATGCTACCCTTAACTGACACATCTACTATACACTGAATGTATATGCATATAAAGCCAAAAATATACAAAAATAAATGACAATAAACATGAACAGGAGTATCTGTGTGGAGAAGGCATCCACTATAAGACTACACAAAATTAAGAACAACAGGCCTGGTTCAAAGCTATCTATTTTCTATAGGAAACAGGAAAAGATTAGTTCCTCATTAAGCCCTAATGGGGCCATAGCATTAAGTAAATAAATCCATCGACTTTCTTGCTTTAGTAGCTGCTTGTTACGGTCGCCACCTCTCCTAAGCGGCAGCACATGATCCAAAGGCATGAATTTGAAGTCCCTTATTTTGTGACCACAGTTTGCAAAATGTCTGGCCACTGGTGGTGTACTAGGTTCCACTATCTGTAGTGCTTTTTTAATTGATGAACGGTGCATGGATATTCGTTCTTTTAGCATCCGGATCGTTTTGCCCACGTATACTTTTTTACAGGGACATACAATGATATAAGTCACGTAACGGGTGTCGCAAGTCATTCTGTGTCTCAACGTGTATTTATCTCCCAGCATGGGGTGCACAAATTCTTTACCAGTCAGCATAAACATACAGTTGGCACAGCCACCACATTTGAAGGCTCCCCTCTGAAGGCTGAGCCAATTTGTGTTCACCATCACTCCAGGACTAATATCAGATTGTGAGATCCGTTCTTTTAGATTCTTGCTCCTCTTATAGCTGAAGAGGGGTGTATTAGCGCAGAATCTGCTTAATGCTGGGTCCGTCTGGACAATATGCCAATGCTTCAGTATTGACTTTTTGACTAAACCCGACGTGATAGAATAGGTACTTGTGAATACCAAACGTTCTGTTTCCGCACTTTTCATCTTTGGAACCAACAGGTCCTCCCGTTTTAGCCCCAGGCATTTTGTTATCGCTTGTTTCACTTCCAATGGATCATAGCCCCGATCAGTGAACTTCTGCCCCATGTCAGCTAGAGCCTCTGGCAGTTTGGTGTGGTCTGAGGTTATTCGCGTCACCCTTACTAATTGAGAGTAAGGAAGTCCCTTCTTTAAAGGTTGTGGGTGAAAGCTTGATGCAAGAAGAAGCGTATTTTTGTCTGTTGGTTTTCTAAAAATGCTAGTTGTGAAACATCCTTCCTCTATTCCTACCAGCACATCTAAAAACTCCATCTTTACCCTATTAAATCGGTAAGTGAATCTAATTGAACCAGGCCTGTTGTTCAATTTCTCAACAAGTTGGACCAATGCCTGTTCACCACCAGTCCACAGCATGAAAAGGTTGTCGATAAATCTAACGTAGAAGGATATGAATTTAGCAAAATCCACATCGTTCATGATGTTATTCTGTTCAAAATCATACATAAATAAATTGGCGTATGATGGAGCCATGTTAGACCCCATCGCCGTCCCCTGAAGTTGTAGAAAAAAAGAATTATTAAATAAAAAATAATTTTTATGTAAAATGATCTCAATCAGTAGTAATAGAAAATCAACTGGTGGACCCTCATAGTGTGGACTGGTGGTGATGGCCTTCCTGACTGATTCAATCCCCTCCATATGGTCAATAGTGTATAAACTAGAAACGTCTAACGTCACAAAAAGACAATCACTTGGCGGCGGTCCAAATTGTTCTAATTTGTTAATAACAACATGTAATTAAAAATCAATAACGTGGTGCAGTCCAAATCCAGTTCATGGAAATAAGCTAGTGTACATCATGGTCCGCACAACACAGTAATCATCTCATGCAGGGTGCCCGGTTTACGGTAATTCATGCATGAGATGATTACTGTGTTGTGCGGACCATGATGTACACTAGCTTATTTCCATGAACTGGATTTGGACTGCACCACGTTATTGATTTTTAATTACATGTTGTCTGTTGTATGTACTGTATAGTTCTGCATTTTGTGCACATGTTATAAGGGTGCTTATTATAGTGCTCAGCTTTGTCCTTTGAGTGCACGTGTTAAGAACGATGGCGTTTGGTGTCGGCGACATCACTGGGACCAAGAGATTTCAAGATAAAGATGTATCTAAAATACTTTTTTCTAACACTGACCAATTAGCTTTTGATCAGGATAGCCCACAGAAAGTTCATGCAGATTTATTAAGGTTGCGAAAGAGATTGGTGGAACTTGAACTTCATGGGTTGACATTGTCCCAATATCATAAAGAAAATCTAGTCCCTAGGCGCTTTAGAATTAAAAATCAACCGACTCTGGGACGTAACTGTAAAGAATTCTGTAGAATTATCCTGAATCGGTGAATCAGTGTAGCTTTGATTTAATGCTCTTGGTCATCCAGCAGGTGAACGCCGACATGAAGGATATCAAAGCCTGTGAGATTGCAGGATTAGATATTATCAAGGCCGATAATAGCACTGACTGGCTATCCAAATTGGATGAAAGTGTAGCTACATTTAAATCAGATTTGTTAGCATTTAAGAAAGGTAAATACAAGAGGGTCAAAGAAGACTACAGGGATTTTCGTGTGTATCCCTGGTTGATTCCTCAAAGTAATAGACGACAGTGGCAAACTGGTCAGACGTTCAAAAGACGACAACCTAGACACTTTACTGATATTGAGTCTAACACCTCTCAGAGTGATTACGACAATTCCAGTAAATCTAGACAACATTTTTTAGGAGACAAAGCGTCCACACGCAGCCAAGTACCGCCAGACAGGGAACTAGAAAACCCTGCAGGAGAGGGGGTGTCAGGCATCAAAAATCAAAGAGAAAGAAATCCCAGGATGATCCGCAAATAGCATTGTTCAATCTATCCTCATACAAATTAACTGAACCAGAGGCTATGGTATTAGCCAAGGGTTTTTCCTTTGTTCAAACTCACCGACAGAAACCTTTTGACTTTGAGGTTGAACTCTACAGATTTCATAGACAACTACGCCTCAAAGACTTCTTCAACAAACGGACAGCTACTGAGTATAAATCAACCCCATTCAAAATTCCCAGTACTTTTGACCCGCCATCAACAAACACATCGATTGAGACCTTTATGCGTTTGGTAAGGATGGATACTATACCGATTTTACGTAAGAGTAGGATCAAATACTCAAATCTAAACAAGGAAGAGTCATTAGCAATTAAAACTTTAAATAACAATGTTAATATTGTAATACGCCCCGCCGATAAAGGCGGTGGCATTGTTATAATGAACAAGACTAACTATGTTGAGGAAGTAATGAGGCAGTTGTCAGATGCAACCTGTTATAAAAGACTTCAGTTTGATCCAACACTCAATTTAAAAAAGGAAATAGATTCCATCATTCAACTTGGTTATAACAATGGTTGGATAGATGAACAGACAGAAAAATTTCTCATTCAGGACTACCCGAGGATCCCCCTCTTGTACATCCTACCTAAGGTACACAAGAGTTTGGTGGATCCTCCGGGTAGACCCATTATTTCCTCCAGAGGCTCATTGGGACAACCTGTGTCTCAGTATGTTGATTATCACTTACAATCAGTAGTCCAACATACCCCTTATTTTATTAAGGATACGTCGGATTTTATTATCAAATTAGAACAATTTGGACTGCCGCCAAGGGATTGTCTTTTTGTGACGTTAGACGTTTCTAGTTTATACACTAGTATTGACCATACGGAGGGGATTGAATCAGTCAGGAAGGCCATCACCACCAGTCCACACTATGAGGGTCCACCAGTTGATTTTCTATTATTACGGATTGAGATCATTTTACATAAACATTATTTTTTATTTAATAATTCTTTTTTTCTACAACTTCAGGGGACGGCGATGGGGTCTAACATGGCCCCATCATACGCCAATTTATTTATGTATGATTTTGAACAGAATAACATCATGAACGATGTGGATTTTGCTAAATTCATATCCTTCTACGTCAGATTTATCGACAACCTTTTCATGCTGTGGACTGGTGGTGAACAGGCATTGGTCCAATTTGTTGAGAAATTGAACAACAGGCCTGGTTCAATTAGATTCACTTACCGATTTAATAGGGTAAAGATGGAGTTTTTAGATGTGCTGGTAGGAATAGAGGAAGGATGTTTCACAACTAGCATTTTTAGAAAACCAATAGACAAAAATACGCTTCTTCTTGCATTAAGCTTTCACCCACAACCTTTAAAGAAGGGACTTCCTTATTCTCAATTAGTAAGGGTGACGCGAATAACCTCAGACCACACCAAACTGCCAGAGGCTCTAGCTGACATGGGGCAGAAGTTCACTGATCGGGGCTATGATCCATTGGAAGTGAAACAAGCGATAACAAAATGCCTGGGGCTAAAACGGGAGGACCTGTTGGTTCCAAAGATGAAAAGTGCGGAAACAGAACGTTTGGTATTCACAAGTACCTATTCTATCACGTCGGGTTTAATCAAAAAGTCAATACTGAAGCATTGGCATATTGTCCAGACGGACCCAGCATTAAGCAGATTCTGTGCTAATACACCCCTCTTCAGCTATAAGAGGAGCAAGAATCTTAAAGAACGGATCTCACAATCTGATATTAGTCCTGGAATGATGGTGAACACAAATTGGCTCAGCCTTCAGAGGGGAGCCTTCAAATGTGGTGGCTGTGCCAACTGTATGTTTATGCTGACTGGTAAAGAATTTATGCACCCCATGCTGGGAGATAAATACACGTTGAGACACAGAATGACTTGCGACACCTGTTACGTGACATATAATTGTATGTCCCTGTAAAAAAGTATACGTGGGAAAAACGATCCGGTTGCTAAAAGAACGAATATCCATGCACCGTTCATCAATTAAAAAAGCACTACAGATAGTGGAACCTAGTACACCACCGGTGGCCAGACATTTTGCAAACTGTGGTCACAAAATAAGGGACTTCAAATTCATGCCTTTGGATCATTGGGGCATTAGGGCTTAATGAGGAACTAATCTTTTCCTGTTTCCTATAGAAAATAGATAGCTTTGAACCAGGCCTGTTGTTCTTAATTTTGTGTAGTCTTATAGTGGATGCCTTCTCCACACAGATACTCCTGTTCATGTTTATTGTCATTTATTTTTGTATATTTTTGGTTTTATATGCATATACATTCAGTGTATAGTAGATGTGTCAGTTAACGGTAGCATCATTACAATATGACTAATATATGGTGAGCCCCGACATTATGTTTGTCTTGATTAAACCAGAGCTATAAATTTAGTGATTAGTTCAGCTAGTGGGGGGCGCTGTGGGTAATGATAGCTATCTATACAACTGATTTAATAGTTCCCCGACGGGAATTGTGGCACACTGTATATGCATAGATGTCATTTGATTGTATTTTGTTTTAGGTGTAGTAGTTTTGTACACGTTTTTTGTCCCGATCTTGCCGCTCTAGGTGAGTGGAGGTGACGTGGCTGGGTTGCCAGGAGACAGGGAAGCCACCAGTGCTATGTCATGTCAGGCGGGCGGATCGCTCGGACGAGTAGGCCAATCGGTGAACCGCTGTGTGCCCGGGGGGGGGGTGACGCGGTACACACGTGAGGAGGCGGGATAGACGCTACCATGGCAACAGACGGGGGAGACGCTCGTGGAGAGCGTGGCGATGCTGGATGACGTCACAGGTGGGCGTCCAGGCGTCCTGGTAGCTTCACACACGCGCCCCCCTACAACACCTGGCGGAGCTCGGGTAAACGATTAGGACAGGTGAGCACACTTTGTTCATTTAGTGGGTATAAATAGAAGGAGCTTGGCATAAAGGTTTGAACTACTCCCCCGAAGACGGCGGTAGCCGAAACAGCTGTAGGGAGACCCTGCTGGGTCAGATTCACATCCCCAGCATAACTCAGGACATGTGAGACTTGTACCATTGATGGAACTTTGTTTCCAAGCTGCTGTTTTTTTGCACCAAAAAGTTTGTCATATTATCTGAAATGGCATAAAAACGTTTGGATATTGAAGGAGTGCTGGTTTTTTCTGCAACATAGCCCCAGTTGGAGCCTCATGGTGTGGTGATTATTATATATATATATATATATATGTGTAGTATTTCTAGTCCAGTGCAGTTTTATTGTTATATGTGATAATTTCTGCATTGTACATGTGACTATGTGTGCCTATAGCTGCTGTGTGGTTTCCATTCTGTGTATCTCACACTTATTGCTATCACTATATTCTGTACCCTGGGGGGCTAAGTGCATCAGGGTCTCATATACCATATAGTGTTCCACAGGATATACTGTTTTGTATTTTTCACTGTGTTTCAGTCACTTCATACTGATTTAATCCTCTGTGTTCTGCATTTGTGGTCACATAACACAGGGGGTTATTTACTGGTATTGTGTTTGGCTATATTGTACTGTTACGTCCGAAGGCTACATTATCCATAATGTCTGCTAAACAGGACGGGAAATCCGCGGACACTCCTCACGGATTTACCTGAGGAAAATATTTCAGCTGAGGGTTCCGGTACTGGGTGTTCTGCACCCCCCAGTCGGCCTGCAGCACCAGTGCCTAATCAAGACCCACCTTGGGCTGCTTTTTCAAATATGCCGACTACGCTTGTAACACGACTTACACCCCCTGTGGGACCTCCTGTGCCATTACAGCCACATATTGTCCCTGTAGTTAATCCACCATGGGCGGATACTCTGTCATCCCAGTTACAGCAATTAAATCAGTGCCTGGTTAAACAAAAGCCTAAAGGCCAGTACTGACGGTAGAGATGTGTGCTTAACACAGACCGCTCAGCACACATATCTCACCCTGCTCAGCACAGCATGTTGTGTGGTGAGCGTGGCGGGGGGGACGCTCACTTCACACAGCGCTTAAGTGAGCGACCCGCTAGATTGAGCCCACATGCAGGCTCAATCTAGCACCGACTATAGCGATGCACAGGGCCACGCATTGCTATCGCTGGGGGGCATACACACGACAGATCCGTGCTTAAAATCTAAGCAATCAAGTCAGATTGCTTAGGTTTTTAACACCGATCTCTCCGTGTGTACCCCCCTTAACCCTCGCCCTACTGGGACCAAAGGGTCATCTAAGCGGGCCATTACTTCCTCACAATCCACTCATGTTTCGGATACTTCATCCAATGAGGATGGGGAGTATATTGATCCATCAGACACTGATACAGCTGCTTCTGTTGAGGAATCTGCGACACAGGTTGATGTTCCTGACCTAGTGGAGGCTATCAAGCTGATTCTTCAGATTGATGACGAGAATGACCCTCCAGATACGTCTAAGAAACCTGATAAGTTCAAACGTCAGAAGGTTACTAAATTAGTCTTACCACATTCTGACCACTTAATTGACATACGTCAGGAATCCTGGGAGTATCCAGTAAATACATTTTCCCTGTCTAAAAAGATGCTAGCTCGTTATCCTATCTCTGCAGAGTTAAGTAACAAGTGAGAAATCCCACCATCAGTGGACTCACATGTAGCCCATCTTGTGGTATCATCTACTCTGCCTGTCACCACGTCACCTCTCTGAAGGAACCGACAGATAAGCGTGTGGAGGGCTGCTTGAAGTCTATTTACACTCTTGCTGGTGCTGTACGTAGACCCACTATGGCAGCTTCTTGGGCTCCAAAAGGTATTGAAGCCTCGGTTCAAACAGTTGAGGCAGAGCTACCTCTAAATTTTTCTGACAATGCCTATCATATATTACCACAGCCTCCCATTACATTCAGGAGGCGGCCTATGATGCAGGTGTTATGGCGGCCAAAGCGTCTATTACGTCCATCCTGGCTCGCCGGATTCTGTGGTTGCGGTCCTGGTCGGTGGACCTGGACTCTAAGAAGCCCTTGGAGGTGCTCCCTTTTAAAGGAGATATATTGTTTGGGGAAGCTCTGAACAAGATTGTGACTGACTTGGCATCGGCCAAGACTGCGTGTCTCCCAAGTAATAATTCTTCGGCTCTGAAGGCTAAGAGTATTACTTTCCGTTCCTTTCGACCTCCAGGTAAAGCGAAGGATCAGGCGTACCCGAGACAAGCTCTCACTTCCAAAACCTCTAAACCCAAACCTAAATGTTCTTGGGCCGCCTGTCAGCCTGCTTCCAAATCGGACAAACCTGCCGCATGACGGGGTGGCCTCCCCCTGGGGGAACCCAGGGTAGGAGGGCGACTTCTGCAGTTCTCCCAGGTATAGTCAAAGACTAATTCAGATGCCTGGGTGCAGAAAAATGTCTCTCACGGATACGCCATCTCTTTCAAGAAACGTCCCCCTCGCCAGTTTTGGTCGACTGTTATCCTTTCAGATCCATTAAAAGCAAAAACTCTACATTTGGTTGTACAATCCCTCCTGGACACGGGAGTGATAGTGCCAGTGCCTCTGTCTCAAAGAGGCAGGGGATACTATTCAACACTGTATCTAGTTCGGAAGCCGAATGGATCCTCCCGGCCCATTCTGAACCTCAAAACTTTGAACAAGTTTGTGAAGGTATCCAAATTCCGTATGGAAAATCTTCGCTCTATTGTTCTGGCTTTGGAGCCCAAGGATTATATGGTATCCCTGGACATACAGGATGCTTACCTACACATACCTATTGCCATGTCGCATCAGCAGTATCTGCGGTTTGCTATTGGCAACCTACATTATCAATTCCAAGCCTTGCCTTTTGGACTGACCACAGCTCCTCGAATCTTCACCAAGGTCATGGCAACCATGACGGCCATTCTCCTTCATCAAGGTGTCAGGTTCCTGCCATATCTGGATGACTTGCTGATCCTGGTGAACTCCCCACGAGTGGCTCATAAATTGGAAGAAATCCTCGCTGGTCCCTGCTCAGAGCATGGTGCACCTGGGGGCATTACTGGATACACACAACCAACGTTTGTTCTAGTCTCCAGAGAAGGTCCTGAAACTTCAGGACAGGATACAATGCTTCCTATCTTGCCCAAGAGTGTCGATACACTCAGCGATGCAAGTACTAAGCCTCATGGTGTCGGCATTCGACATGGTAGAGTGTGCTCAATTTCATTCCCGCCCTCTACAGAGGTTAATCCTTTCCAAGTGGGACGGCCTGCCTTACCAGATCAGGTCTCAAATTATCTCCTTGAATCCGGAGGTCCGTCTGTCACTGAGCTGGTGGCTGCAGGACCAACGATTGAGCAGGGGTTGTCCCTTCGTGATCTCCAACTGGGTCCTCCTGACGGATGCCAGTCTGCGGTGGGGTGCGGTGTTGGGAGCAAAACTCTCTTCAGGGTCTGTGAACCAGAGAGGAATCTCTCCTCCCAATAAATATTCTGGAATTGCGGGCAGTGCTCAATGCGCTGAAACTTGCCCTGCCTCTGGTACAGAACAGGCCTGTTCAAGTACAGTCAGACAATGCCACCATGGTGGCGTACATAAATTATCAAGGCAGCACTCGAATCCGCATGGCAATGATGGAAGTGTCAAAAATTCTTCAATGGGCAGTACGCCATCTGCCAGCCATATCGGCAGTGTTCATTCCGGGAGTCCTCAACTGGGAAGCGAACTTCCACATTCGTCAGGACGTACACGCCGGAGAGTGGAGTCTTCATCCAGAAGTCTTTCAACTCCTAGTGGACAAGTGGGGCCTACCAGATGTAGACCTGATAGCATTTCGACACAATCACAAGGTTCCGGTCTTCGGAGCAAGGACAAGGGATCCCCAAACAGCGTTCGTGGACACACTGGCAATTCCATGGAACTATCGGCTGCCATACGTGTTCCCTCCAGTGTCACTCCTTCCCAGGGTACTACGGAAGTTCAAGCAAGAAGGAGGAATACTACTTCTAGTCGCTCCAGCGTGGCCTAGACGGCATTGGTTCTCAGACCTGCAGGGTCTCTCGATAGGGCGTCCTGTTCTACTTCCTCAACGCCCAGACCTCCTCGTTCAGGGCCCTTGTGTCTACCCGGACCTGGCCAGACTGTGTTTGACAGTGTGGCTCTTGAAGCTTCACTTTTGAGGGCCAAAGGATTCTCTGAAGCAGTTGTTCAAATTATGTTGAAAGCCCATAAACCGGCTTCGGCTCGGATTTATTATAGGGTCTGGAATTCTTATTTCACCTGGTGTGCTAATAAGAATTACGATGGGTGCAGGAATTACGATGCATACAAGTTCAGCACTGCCAGACTTTTGGCTTTTCTGCAACAAGGCCTGGACTTAGGCCTTCATTTGGCCTTCCTCAAGGTTCATTTATCTGCCTTGTCGGTGTGGTTTCAGAGAAAAATTGCGTCTTTTCCTGATGTTCATACTTTCACTCAGGGTGTTTTTACGGATTCAGCCTCCCTATGTCCCTCCTGTGGCTCCGTGGGATCTGTCTGTTGTCTTAAGTGCCCTACATTTGAACCTCTTGAGTCTATGGACCTTAAATGCCTTACGCTTAATGTCGTGTTTCTGCTGGCTATTGCCTCTGCTAGGAGGGTGTCAAACTTAGGCACTTTGTCCTGTCCTCCGCCCTTTCTGATTTTTCACAGTGACCGGGCTGTTCTTGGAACTCGCCCTGGTTATCTACCTAAGGTGGAAACATCTTTCCACCTTAACCAAGAGATTGTGGTTCCGGCCTTTATTTCTCCTGGTTGGTCCTCCAAAGTGCGGTCTTTGGATGTGGTACGGGCTCTCCGTATATATGTGGAGAGGACTGCCTCCATCAGGAGGTCAGACTCTCTTTTTGTCCTTTTTGGTTTTCGCAAACGTGGCTGGCCTGCGAATAAGCAAACTTTGTCCAGACAGATTAGAATGGTGATTGCACAAGCTTATGCGCAGGTCTACTCAGCCTATTGGACCTTCTTGGGTGGCCCGCTGTGGCGCGTCCACTGAACAATAGTGCAAGGCAGCTACGTGGTCTTCAGTGAACACGTTCATCAGGTTCTATGCTTTTGATAATTCCGCCTCCCAGGATGCTTCCTTTGGACGCCGGGTTCTTGTGCCCACTACAGTGCGTCCCCTCCCATGAGTAACTGCTTTAGGACATCCCCAATGTTATTCCCTGTGGAATACCAGTGTACCCCGCTGCAGAAAAGGAGATTTATGGTAAGACTTACCATTGTTAAATCTCTTTCTGCGAGGTACACTGGATTCCACAGGGCGCCCACCCTGACGCACTTAGCTTCTTTGGGTTCATATGGCATTAGCCGCTGGTACCTTCTCCTGTCGTGAGAATGTGGTACTATGTGGCTAACATCTGCCATCTCTATTTTACCTGCTACTGCATTGGACTGGTAAACAAAACTGAGCTCCAGTGCCTGGTGGCGTGGCTACAGAGGAGGCGGTGCAGTGCATCCTGGGAACAGTCAAAGCTTTAGTGTGTTGGTGCCTCGGATCAAAATCCAACTCAACACGCCGATGTTATTCCCTGTGGAATCCAGTGTACCTCGCAGAAAGAGATTTAACAATGGTAAGTCTTACCATAAATCTCCTTTTTTTTTTTATATATATATATATATATATATATATATTTATACACATGTGTGTATATATGGAGTGTAAGGTACAGGGAGCAAGACATTGCGGCAGCTATCAATTAGTAAACTTAATTGATTGGTGTCGCTGGACACACAAGAAGAGAGGTGACCCCCTAAAGAGCAGGAGCCCGATGGCAGCCGACTCCGTTGCCTCCCACAGTTATGCCTCTGGGTCAGGGGACATTTCAGTAAGGCTCAGTCACTTCTTTTTTTAAGACTCTCAAGTGTATATTTACTTTAGCATATACCTTCAAAGGATTTAAAAAAATGTTTAACAAAAATAATACACCAATCTCAGAAATGTAAAAAGAAAAAGAAACGCTTACCTTTACATAATCTTGTGTAGAACACCTTTCTTGGGAAGAACTGGGAAGAGAACCTACAAAGTATTCAAATTAAATTTTTATTTTGACTGAAATAAGAAAATTTTTAAGATTCACCGGAAATGATTTATAAAGCGTTTTGTGATCATAAGTTGTCAGACCATGAATTATCATAAACACTATTTATGGACCTGATTCGCCTTCAGTCGCAGTTTTGCTAAATTAGCAAAACTGCAACTGCTTGCCATCGCATGCTGGGGGCCGCACAGCATGGAAATAGCCGCCAGCGATGCGATCGCAATTCAATTGTGATTGCATTGCTGTCCCCACAAAATAAGCAACCCCTCCTGGCTGCAAAGGCAGATGCAGAGCGGCCATGTTTCCCATTGTGATGTCACGCGGCTGCCCCTGAAAACTGCTCTGAACCATCCCCGTTTCTGTCGTAATGCCCCGCAATGCTATGTTGCTGCCCTGTGAATGCCTCTGCCTGAGGCTTTTGCATTACTGAGATGTGATCACATCCCTTTGCCTGTGCACGCACAGTGCGGGCCATGCACGTACGCACAGCCCCTGAAAATGGGGAAATGCGTTTGCATCTCAGTAGCGTCTGCTGCTGAATAAGGCCCTACAGATGGGTCCTCTATTATCTTGACTGTTTCTGCACCTAGACGGAGGTTTAGTCACGCCTAGGCGACAGCTTAGGTTGCCGAGTTTAATCATGGCCAGGCGCGCTGAGGCGCAACTAGATACTGAGCATGCAATACACATCTCCACCACTGGGTGGCTAATGCTCCACTAATCCAGTACTTTAAAATGAATAGCGGCAAATTGATCTACAAGCTCTGGCAAATGGTCAGTGATGACTGTAATGTTAATATACAGTCCTGTACTGCATACTGTACACACAGATGGTGACCAATGGTCAGACGGAGAGAGGGTTAAAAAAATAAATAGTTTATACAGACACAAACGAACATGTTAAAACACTTGTGTATGCAGACGCAACTAATGTGTGAAAGATTGTGTATGCAGATGCAACTAATGTGTGAAAGGAATAATGTAGCTCATTGACTTTGAAGTATGTACAGTGCACTAAATACCGTGCTTTTGCAATATATGAACGTCCGAGTCCCCTAACGGCATAAACGAACATCAATAGGAAGGAATCGCTGTTTGCAGTACTTTTACACATGAACTTGTGAATCTTCCATGCAGCATCGTGGGGAAGCGATGAAGGCTCCCGCCTCCCACGCGGAGAGTCCCAGGTTCGATTCCCAAAGTGTCAATCTATTATTTTTCCCCATGAAATTCACTTTATTATTTTTTTTCCCTCTGACATTCACTTTATTATTATTTTTTCTTTGTAATACATTCAATGGAAGGGTGCAAACAGGTTTCACATAAATCAGAGTAAATCTGCAGGAGCGACTCATTCCGCTATATAAAATACACAGCGTACTGAGCACCCGTAGACATACAGTACCAGTAAATATAAATTAGTGTATTCTGACGCAACTAACTGTTCGAGCAACACAGTACTGTAGATCGTCGGTGTTAGAGAATCTGTGTTGTACTTAATGAGAAGGGATCACTGCTACTGTACCATTTACACATCTACAGTCTCAACGCGACTGCAGTTCTCTATGTGATTTTCATACACAGTATACTGTTGCACATGTATTGTAACCTGACCTGAACTCCCTCCCTGTCTACTGCATGAACTGTGCAGGCTCCCAGGGGGGAAGGGCAATGGGGGTAGGGGGAGGCGGTGTAAAATACCGTGCTTTTGCCATATGAGCGTCCAAGTCCCCTAGCGGCATAAACAAACACCAATAGGAAGGAATCGCTGTTTGCAGTACTTTTACACATGAACTTGTGAATGCAGCGTCGTGGGCAAGCGATGAAGGCTCCCAACTTCCAGGCTGAGAGTCCCGGGTTCGATTCCCAAAGTGCCAATCTATATTTTTTTTTCCTGACATTAACTTTATTATTATTTTTTTTTCTTTGTAATACATTCAATGGAAGGGTGCACACAGGTTTCACATAAATCAGTAAATCTGCAGGAGCGACTCATTCCGCTATATAAAATACACAGCGGTAATGAGCACCCGTAGACATACAGTACCAGTAAATATAAACTAGTGTATTCTGACGCAACTAACTGTTCGAGCAACACAGTACTTTAGATAGTCGGCGTTAGAGAATCTGTGTTGTACTTAATGAGAAGAGATCACTGCTACTGTATCATTTACACATCTATAGTATCAACACGACTGCAGTTCTCTATGTGTATACTGTGCGTGTGTATTTTAGCTAGAGGATTGTGACGCTCCTTCAGCATTGCCCCGTAGCCTGCAAAACCTATGCCGTCACTCACTCCATACCTGAGCGCTGCCACAAGGCGGGGGTTCACGGGTGGTGTTCATTTTGTCAGTTTGCTATGCGATCAAGTCCGGTGTACCGTAATGTGCATAGAGCTCGCTTATCCCTATTGCTCCTGCGTATTTTAGCTAGGGGATTGTGACGCTCCTTCAGCATTGGCCCATAGCTTGCAAAACCTGTGCTGTCACTTGCTCCGTAGCCGAGTGCCTCCATGGGGCAAGGAGTCACAGGCGGTAGCCATTTCAACTGAGTCTGCCCTGCTACAGAATTGTATGTGTATCGTACAGTGCATAGAACCTTAACAGTAGAAACGCTCCTGCAGCTTTGCCCTGCTTTATGTAAAACTTGTGTGCACACCTCTATTGAATGTGAAAGTATACTACAGTACGATAGATACAAAAAAATAAAATAAAGTGTCTGGAAGAAACTAACATGCATTCATACTTTAGGAATTGAACCCGGGACTGTAAGCATGGGAAGCGAAACACTTCACCACTCAGACACTTCGCCGCCGACAGATGAATAAGCCCATTGGTTTTGATTTTGCCTTAATGGCTATGGGATTAGGATGCTAACATACAGTACAATATCCCTAACATCAATAGGCAACAATGTACTTGTAACATGTCCGTTTGCGTCTGTGTACACTACTGGTTTTATGTTGATTTGTCTGCAGGACTTGGACTCTCATATATTCCTAAAGTACTGTAAATGGACCATACTGTTCCTTTATCATGTTCGTTTGCATCTGTATATGCTGTATTATTTGCGTCTGTTCTGTATAAACTGTTATATACTGTATGAAATATTGTAGCGTAATGAGACACACTAGTAAAGTAGTTCTTACTATATATTTCAGTATTGTATTTTACAGGAGACCACACGCAGGTGCAGTGGTGATTGTAAAAAGTGACATCTGGTGGATGATCGCAGGTATTACACTTAAAAGGTAACGACAAACGCTCTGTGCGCCTCCCTACGACTAGGCACGCCTCCCTGCGCCCAGGCACGCTGCGTATGTCTGATCGCAACTAACGCCTCAGCCAGCCAAGATAACGGAGGACCCATCTGTATATCAGGTAAGTTGATAAAATCCTTATTTTTATTATTTACATTATGTTACAGTGTTACTTTATGTTACAGATTCAGCATAGATAGGATGTCATTTCAGAACCTAAACATTTTTGCTCTTTACCCACACAGGCAGTGCCATAGCCGGACACCTCTGTCCTGGGAGCCAAAAGATGGGTGCCGGAATTGTCTATGTAGTGGAGTGCCTCTCCAAGCATGGTAGAAAAGGGTTGTGGGTTGCCTCTCAAGCAACTGTGTCCCTTCCCCCCACACACACAGCTTCACACTCTGGGCAGCAGCACTGGCCGCACACCCCATGTTACTGCCCTGCTGCACAACACTTTCTGTTTGTACCTCAGTGCTGCATTTTCACAAAGAGTTACAACGCAGATTTGTACCAACTATAGACACTTTTTGTTTTGTGACTGATCTTTCTGATGCATTCCAACAAAAGTCAATACTTTTGTCCTAACACCTGGGCTGTTGTCAGGTGTGTCACTGGTACGCACTGCAGTATAGTGGAGGATTCTTTTAGGAGAGGGAAGGGGAGGGCCAAGCAACTTCTTAAGAACTGGATAACTCGCTGTGGATAGGAGTATCTTGGAGAGACCTTATGGGTCAGACACACTTGCCAACGTTTCCAATTTGGATGATGTCGATCTCAACGATTAACGCCCAAATTGGCTTGTTATGCAAAACGAGGGAAACCAATGATGAACGACTGCGGGGATGCGCATCGTTCATCGTTGGTGCATACACACTGAGCGATATGAACGATTTATCGTTCATTACTGAACAAGATCATTCATATCGCCCACACACATTGGCAAGTGTGTAGGGCCCATAGGTTTTTCCACGTTATGACTGGACAACCAGATCTGTGGAGGATTTGGGAACACACACCATGAACACCTATTGCAGTTGTGGTTGTTCTGTTATCTATAATTCGCAGGAGAGCCCATATATTATAGTTTAGATTTTAAAACCTGATTAGACAACCTTTAGGGGGAGATGTATCAAACCTTGGAGAGATAAAATAGAGACAGATAAATTATTGACCAATCAGTTCCTGTCATTTTCCAACAGCCTAAAAAATGGCAATTAGGATCTGATTGGCTGGTAATTTATCTGTCTCCACTTTATCTTTCTCCAAGGTTTGATTCTTCTCCCCCTTAGAAATAGTGCACAAGTTTCTGCTTACCCCCATGGTCAGTGTACATTTGCTCGCAGATCTCCCTTTCCTCTGAGCTCATGGTGATCAATTTCTCTTCTAGCTGGCATGAAAAATATAACAATATAATCATTCAATACAATATTGTTATTTTTAGGCCTTCAAGTTCCCTGGATCCCACTGGAAACCTAACCAAGAAATAAATTGCAGCATTTGTATTACTAAAATAAGCAGATAGTGAAGATGCTAATATATACAGTTGCTATAAGGTATTCACACCATCTCACATTTTGCTGTGTTACAAAATGGAGTTAGGATGGATTTACTGGGAATGTATTCCCACTTATCAGCAAAATGTATTCGACAATGCATCCAACCATTTGATCAAGAATATTGAAAATAAGTGCTTGCATTAGTATTCTCCCCCTGGCTGCATCCATACTAGGTTTCACCTGAAGCAAACAACATTCCTCAGAAGTCACAGTTACTGGAGGCCATCTGTGTGCAGGTAAGGTGTGTCACATGACTGCAGCATAACTACACCTAGCTCCCCCAAGTAGTTTCTGCATTTCCAAGCAAAGAATTGAAAATGGAGACAAAAAGAACACTCCAAGCATTTCCGGGACCAGGTCATTGAGGAGTACCAATCACCAAAAGGGTATATGAATATAGCCGACGCACAGTTATGCCTATAAAAAATATGTGAATCTGCCCAGAACAGGTCAATATATAAAGCCGAGTTAATGGGCAAGAAGAGCTGTCGTAAGTAAGTGCCAGTGGCAGCTCTAAAGGAGCAGCGATGGGGGTAACTGTGCACACGGGACAACAATAGCACCCACACTTCATAAATCTGGGCAGTATGGGAGGGTGGCAAGGAGATACAGATGTCCTTATTAAAACAAATACACATCAAAGCCCTACTACAGTTTGTCCAAAGACATGTAGGATACAGGACCATGTGGTGGAAGAGTCTGAGGACTGATGAGACAAAAATAGAGCGTTTTAAGGTTTTTGAGTATATACTACATTTTCAAAATTGATACATGCCGCCCTGAATGTGTATAGAAAATCTGGTGTTCTTTTGGTGTGCTTGGAGTGTTGTGTGTTTTAATACAGTGGGATTAAGTCAGTGAAGATTATTATTATCCTGGTGCAAACACACACTACTTAATTATAGATAGATCTCCAGTTAAATGTCTCCCTATAATACATGTTGTCTAGAGTTTGAATCCCCAGTAGGATAAGCTGTGCAAGCTGTATTTCAATGCAGGAAATGATGTACACTTGTAAGTTGTTTTAATTTTAATTATAACCAGCGACAGCTCCTACCTCGGTGGAGATGGGCAGCTGCCGGTGGTTGTGCTACCGAGTCCCTCCTCCCTGGCCCCCGCTGCCAGGTCCCTTGTCCCCGCCGCAGGCTGGGTCACGGCATCTGTACAATGTAGTTCACAGATGCTGGGACCGGCGCATGCGTAATAGTGGTGACAGTACTGTGCATGCGCAAACCGCCAGCTTCTATGGACTGCATTGTCTGCACTCCACAGAAGCCAGCTAGGGCTGCCCGAAAGGCAGAGAGTGGCTACCTGCAGTAAGCCAGCTCTCGGCTAATCGCAGCCCGGTCTGGCAGTCCCGGAGGGCTCTGACCTTGCATATTCCTCTGACTGGATTCTGCTCCTCCCCTGGTACCGCTTCTACTGACTTCCTGGCTCTGACCTTGCATATTCCTCTGACCTGATTCTGCTCCTCAAATACAAATATTTTGATTACTGTTATTATGCTATCACTTTATATTAGTTGCTTAATATACATTTGTGTATTAATTATGAGTAGCCTGATTCCTAGATTCAAATTGGTGGTTCCGTTTCATGTAAAATAACTTGCTAATAGTTTCAGTATGAAATACAATGAGCGTTTACATGAGGAATTTTAAAAAAAGCAATATTTTTTTAAATAGTTTCCAGTTTTATGGGTGCTCCCCATTGTCTAAAAATGCAAAAAGTATGGGCAGCCCAGGTGTAAGCCTACAGTACAGAGTGAGCAGAGACATTATCCAGAACAGGGAGATCAGCGTGAGAATATGCTTCTTAAATAGTCATCCCAAGCCACCATGCCAGTATCTGCTTATCAGCAGGCCATCGACTCTTGTGAAATCCGTAGAGAATGAAGAGAGAATCGGTCTTTCTGATGGCACAGGTACGATCCACGTAGATCCTTAAGGCGCACGGACCACGTCCTGCGATGCATCTTCCGCAAAAAGGCCCAGTTCCTGGAAAGCCGGGACTACAATTTCTTTGTTAAGGTGAAATTTAGACACCACCTTGGGAAGATACCCAGATTTAGTTCTGAGAACCGCTCTATCTTGATAAAAGATCAGAAATGGAGGACGACATAACACTGTCTCTAAATCTGAAACTCTTCTAGCTGAAGCTATGGCCAGTAGAAAGAGAACTTTAGCTGTGAACAATTTAAAAACCACTTTATTAAGTGGTTCAAATGGGGCAACTTGAAGGGCCTTTAGGACTAAATTTAAGTCCCAAGGCACAGTAGGAGGAAAAAAATGAGGTTGAATGCGCAGCATCCCCTGGAAAAAAGTATGCACATCCTGTAAGATAGCAATTTTCTTTTGGAACCATACAGTCAATGCTGACACTTGCACTCTCAAGGAAGCCACCTTCAAACCTTTATCCATTCCTGACTGAAGGAAAGCCAAGACCCTAGAAACTCTGAAAGACCTAGGGCCCATTTTCCGTTCACTGCACCAATGAATATAGGCCTGCCATATTCAGTGATAAATTTGAGCTGAGGAAGGTTTCCTTACTCTGAGCACTTTTTGAATTACCTGTTGTGAGAATCCTCTTGACTTCAGGATAGAGGTCTCAAAAGCCACGCCGTCAAAGACAGTTGATCCAGATGTCTGTGATAACAAGGACCCTGCGTCAGTAAATCTGGACATTGAGGGAGCAGGAATGGGGCATCCATCGACATTCTCTGCAGATCTGTGTACCAATGTCTTCTGGGACAAGACGGAGCTATTAGTATCACTGCACCCTTTCCTTATTTTATCTTTCTCACCACCCTGGGTAATAAGGCAATTGGAGGAAACACATAGGCCAGATAAAAGTCCCATCTCACCGACAGGGCATCCACAAAGATCGCTCTGGGATCCTTTGTTCTTGACCCGTGTGCGAGAACTTTATTGTTCTGACGGGATGCCATGAGATCTATCTCTGGCAACCCCCACTTGTTGACTAGAGTCTGGAAGACCTTTGGGTGTAGAGGCCATTCGCTTGCCTGAATGGCGTGTCGACTGAGAAAATCCGCTTCCCAGTTTAGGACTCTCGGAACAAAAACACTGCGGACAAGGCTAGATCATGAAGTTCTGCCCACTTTAGCGTGTGACTTACCTCCTTCATAGCTTTTCGGCTGCGAGTTCCTCCCTGATGGTTGAGATACACTACTGCCGTCGTATTGTCCGGATCTGAACTGGCTTTTCCTGAAGGATGTTCTTTGCCTGAATTAGTGCCATGTATATGGCCTGAAGTTCCAATATATTTATTGGCAGGCAACCTTTTTCCTTGGTCCATTGCCCCTGGATACAAAACCTTCCTGACACTGCTCCCCAGCCCTGGAGACTGGCATCCGTTGTCAGAATTTTCCAATCTGATATCCAAAAGGGTCTCCCTTTGTCCAGATGGGAAGTCTGTAGCCACCAGGCTAGCGACCTCCTTACTTCCACCATAAGGACCATAGTCTGCATTTTTATCATCTGAAGAAAACCATTCAATTTGGCAAGGATCAGACCCTGCAGAGGCCTCGAGTGGAACTGAGCATACTCCACCATGTGGAATGTTGACACCATCAATCCCATCACATGCATTGCTGTGTGGATGGATACCCTTTGACTGTGTAGCAGCTCCTGAATCCTTGATTAAACTAAACATACTCTTTGAAGGCTTGAATCCAGTAGAGCCCCCAAGTGAGTCATCTGCTGTGACGAAACCAGAGACGATTTTGCCCAATTTATGAGCCACCCGTGCTTCTGCAGACACGTTATTGTCTGTTGCAGATGACACAGGAGCAATTCCTGAGACTGTGCCATGATTAAAAGATTGTCGAGGTATGGAAAAATTCTTATCCCGTGCTGGCGGAGATAAGCTGCCATTACCACCATCATTTTGGTAAATACTCTGGGGGCTGTGGCTAACCCAAAAGGTAGGGCTTGAACTGAAAATGCTGTTGGAGGATAGCGAACCTGAGATAGCACTGATGGGACAGTGGTATAGAAACATGTAGGTAAGCATCCATATAATTCCCTGTCTCCATGGCCAAAATGATGGAACGTAAAGTCTCCATATAAAACAGAGGTACACAAATGCACTTTTAGATTGAGTATGGGCCGAAATGACCCATATGGCTTCTGAACTAGAAACAGGTTGGAGTAAAAACCCTGTCCTTGTTGTGCAGGAGGAACTGGAATGATTTTCCCTGACTGAAGCAATTTCTGAACGGCCTCTTGCAAAGCCCTAGCCTTTGGGGGTCATTACGAGTTGATCGCTCGCTAGCTGTTTTTAGCAGCCGCGCGAAAGCATAGTCGTCGCCCACAGGAGAGTGTATTTTAGCCTTGCAAGTGTGCGATTGCATGTGCAGCCGAGCTGTGCAAAAACATTTTGTGCCGTTTCTGAGTAGCTCTGAACTTACTCAGCCCTTGCGATCACTTCAGCCTGTCCAGTCCCGGAATTAACGTCAGACACCCGCCCTGCAAATGCTTGGACACGCCTGCATTTTTCCAAACATTTCCAGAAAACGGTCAGTTGACACCCACAAACGCCTTCTTCCTGTCAATCTTCTTGTGATCGGCTGTGTGAATGGATTCTTCGTAAAATCCATCTCCCAGCAACTATCCGCTTTGTAGCCATACGACGCGCCTGCGCATTGCGGTGCATGCGCAGTTCTGACCTGATCGCAGCGCAGCGAAAAAACCTAGTGTGCGATCAGGTCGGAATGACCCCCATTGTCTCTACCCGAGACGGGCTGGTACAAAAAAGGAGGGTGTTTCTTGAAGGCAAATGCATAACAGAGATACCGCTTCCTGCATCCAGGAATCTGTTGTAGACTACTGCCAGATCTGAGCAAACTGAAGAAGTCGGCACCCCACACTGGAATCCCCCAGGTGGAGGACCGCACCATCAGGCTAATGGCTTATTTTCTGTTTTACCAACCGGTCCTCTGGTAGCCCAATGCTTTGTAGTCTTACCAGACTTGTTGTATTGGGGCTGTTTGCCATCACTTTTCCCTTTAGCTTTTCCTTGAGACTGAAAGGGCCGAAAAGCTGTAACTTTAGGTTTGAATTTGTATGTGGAAGGAAACTTTACTTTCTTGGAGTCTTTGCTGACTCCAAAATATCTGTCAATTCTTTACCAAAAAGAATATCTCCAGAGAAAGGTAAAGCCTCCAAAACCTTTCTAGATTCTGAATCAGCTTTCCATGTACGTAGCCAAACTGCTTTGTGAGCGGCCACTGTTGAAGCTGATGCCCTGGAGGCAATTGTACCCATATCCAAAGCTGCTTCTTTCAAGAACCTTGCAGCCTGTTTTATATGTGCCATATGGGATTGAAAGATCTCCTTCCAATGCATCAGCCCAGGCAGCCACCACTTTTGCCATCCAAGCTGGAGCCATGGCTGGTCTTAAGACTGCTCGAGACAGGTAAAAAATGTTTTTAAAAAAAAAACATCCACTCTCCTATCCGTGACATCATTTAATGATGTTGAAGGCAAAGGTAATGTAGATTTTCGCACTAATTGAATAACATGCATATCTACTTTGGGGGCCACCTCCCTCTTTAAACAATCCCCAGTTGGAAGAGGATAATTGGAATTCAATTTCGTAGGAATTCTAAACTTCTCAAGCATCTTCCATGATTTCTGTCAGCTGATCTGACCCAGGAAACTCAGTCTTAACTATTTGGGGATGTTTAAACACAGGTGCCTTGGATTTTAACACAGGCTCTGCTGATTCTTCTAAGGATAGAATGGCCTTCATTGCCTTAATTAACTCTGCTATGACCACTGAGCTGAGGCCTACCTTCTCTTCGTATGCAGAACCAGAGCTTAATGGGTCTTCATCCTCCAATGAATCCTCATCTGAATCATATGTAGACTGTGAAGATGTAGATTTACTTACCACTGGCTTTTCAGCCTGTATCTTTTGAGAGGCTACGGCTGGAAGTGATGAAGCGCAGGTGGGAAGCTGCATGTAAGGGTTAATCGTGTAACCTATTCCTGGTACAGAAGTTGGAATTATCCGCTCAGCTATACTGGATAATGTTTGTGCAAACATAGCCCAAGGGGGATCAACTTGTACCTGTATCTGCCTTGTACAATTCAAGAGACCTTGGTGAAAGCCAAAACAATTTGCACGCAAACCATCCTGAATCAGATACCGAGAGATTAACCCAGCTTTGCAAGGCAAACATGATATGAATGCTGGTGTTGCTGTGAGTATCTTCCTCACCTTTGCCACTCTTAGACATGATAAATAAAAAACACTTACACAGTGTACTACACAATGGGGGTAATTTCAAGTTGATCGCAGCAGGAATTTTTTTAGCAGTTGGGCAAAACCATGTGCACTGCAGGGGAGGCAGATATAACATGTGCAGAGAGAGTTAGATTTGGGTGGGTTATTTTGTTTCTGTGCAGGGTAAATACTGGCTGCTTTATTTTTACACTGCAATTTAGATTGCAGATTTAACACACCACACCCAAATCTAACTCTCTCTGCAAATGTTATATCTGCCTCCCCTGCAGTGCACATGGTTTTGCCCAACTGCTAAAAAATGTCCTGCTGCGATCAACTCAGAATTACCCCCAATGTGTGACTGTAATCACTTTAAGACTCGTTAAAGAGACATACAATCTGACCCTACCCTGCATTGTAGGGTCGGACCAGCATTGAGGATCGGAATAGATAGAAAAAAACTGACAGAATTATAGTAAAGTCAGCAATCACACTAGCAGTCAGTCACATGGTATACATTAGTATAATAAGCAATATGAGCACATAATCAACTACAGATGCAGTAATATATTTCTCCTACATACTTGAAATGTATTACTTTATAAAAGTTTTAACCATATTCAGACGCATAGCGAAAGAAACCACAGTAATATTATCAGTCTCATATGCATTATGCACTTATCCAACTGATCGTACTCAAAAGGTAAATAGAGACTTAGGTGGTCAATCCGAGTTGTTCGCTCGCTGCTAATTTGCGTATGCACAGCAGGGCGCACGCGCTTAGCAATTTTACACAAAACTATGCTATTTTACTCACGGGCGAACAAAGCTTTTCAATCGCTCTGCTGATCGTAGTGTGATTGACAGGAAGTGGGTGTTTCTGGGCGGAAACTGGCTGTTTTCCAGGAGTGTGCTAAACGCAGGCGTGCCAGGTAAAAACGCAGGAGTGGCTGGAGAAACGGGGGAGTGACTGGCCGGACGCAGGGCGTGTTTGTGACGTCAAACCAGGAACTAAACGGACTGAGGTGATCGCAATCTAGGAGTAGGTTTGGACATACTCAGAAACTGCAAGGAAATACTTAATAGCAGAATTGCTCATCTTTCGTTAGAAATTCTGCTATGCTAAGATACACTCCCCGAGGGCAGTGGCCTAGCGTGTGCAATGCTGCTAAAAGTAGCTAGCAAGCGAACAACTCGGAATGAGGGCCTTAGTGCTGTACAACCCATACTCAGCAGAGTGGGATGCAGGGAGACTTAACCCGCTTTCAGGATTGATCAATACGCCTGCGAACGCTGAGTGGATGCAGACACTATTAGTGTACACCGCTGCTCCGTGAACCTATAGTGAACACAGACGCCCAAGTGAACACTGACGCACCAGTCACACAGCCGCCTATGCTGCAACTGGGTCCCTTAGTACAAAGTGTCTCAGAGAGAAGCGGGAAAACAGTTCATGGTGGGAGATTCAGAGGAAACTGGTCATGAACTGGGGGGAGGGGCGACCAAGAGAGCGTCTCACTCCCCACTGCTGACATCAACCCTAGGGATTGCAGCCTCATACTACTCCTGGAGCCTATGATCCTTAAGGGCTAGCACTGGTGCACCCGAGGTGTCAGCCACGTCAGCGAC
The DNA here is from genome assembly GCF_028390025.1 of Pseudophryne corroboree. NCBI lineage: Eukaryota > Metazoa > Chordata > Amphibia > Anura > Myobatrachidae > Pseudophryne > Pseudophryne corroboree. The sequence goes on from NC_086445.1 coordinate 168,272,272, forward strand.
TGTTTGGTAGTCTCCTCCCAAAGCAATGCGGCTGTGTCCGTATTCCCCCTCTAAGCGGAACCGATGCCTTACCTTCTCCCCGTGCTCCGGCCACAGCCTGGTAACGTCTGCTGTACCTGCTGGTATATCAGACTCAAACGCCCGCCGAAACAGCACTGTACTCGTGGGTAAGCGTTGTCGCAGGCCAGCGGAGAGTTGTTGGAGGGACTCTTTCTAAAGTACGTATAAGATGCTTTTTAGAAAGATCACTCAAAAAAAAATAGTAAGACTATAAAAATAAAATATGAAAGCTTATGGCTGCTAAAAACCAGCAGCCCATTGACCATGGTCCGGCTCCTGCCGCACCAAACAAAAAAACTGATTTGTCTGAGCCAGGAGGCGGGTATATATGGACGGGCCCGCTGCATGCTGGGAGGTCGAAAAGCTTTGACCGATTTGGGATATGATAAAGCGACAGCGGATTTGCACCAATGTTATCCTGTGGATAACCTGTGGACCCTGCCGGAGAAAGGAGCAGTAACCTTTGTGTGTGACATACTGTATGAATGCAGACACCTCGGACTGGCTGACAGTTAGCTCTGAAGCAATGTTTCCAGCACTAGCACTTGAAAGAAATGGCTACTGAGGGTAATAAATAGGCCTAGAGCCATGCCAATCCTGTGGTGCCAAGAAAACATCTTTTACCCTTAATCACTGTAATTATTATACCCAAAACAATTAACAGTATGGCGTTTCATGAAAGTATGTAATAACATACTGATACCTGTGGGTTAGTTGTCCTCTTTGGCCCATGTTTCCTGCCCTTTATCGGAAGACCACCTATGAAAAAAGATTAATAAAGCAAATAAAAAATTGTTTCCCAACTTTTTTTTTTTCCAAAAAAAATATGTTTGCGGCTATAATCTTATGGTATCCGGTTGATAGATCGACAGTAAAAAGACTGTCAATAGGTCGACCCGAAGTGGTCGGCATGCATAAGGTCGAAAGTGTCAGAAGGTTGACATGACAATGGCCGATGCAAGTTTTTTTTTTTTGGGGGGGGGGGGGTCAACTTTTTCACCAGTTATCATCCACGTGGACTACAATTGGGAGCGCAGAGGAGCGAGGCACCTTTCCCACAGCATGGCATGTAAAACCAGACCACAAGGGTACACATTTTCACTAATTTGGATAAGATGTGGTGAAACATACAAAACTACACAAAAAAAACCCTGTGCCGTCCATTTTTATGACAACATTTTTCATGTCGACCTCAGAATCAGATCCAGCTTTATTGGCCAGGTATACTTGCGTATACTAGGTATTTGTCTTCGGTTTGCTATACAACAGCCAAGTAGGTAACAGATAAGCTGGTGTGTGTGTGTGTGTGTGTGTGTGTGTGTGTGTGTGTGTGTGTGTGTGTGTGTGTGGGGGGGGTTTGTGGCAAGTAAAGTCACACAGATAGGTATACCGTAGGGACACAAGTTAGTTACATGTACGTCTAGTCAGTCAATGTTCAGGAGTTCAGCAGGCGGACCGATTGAGGAAAGAAACTTTTGAGGCTTCTGGTGGACCTGGCTGGGACAGCCCTGTAACGCCTGCCTGAAGGAGGCAAGTTAAACATGCTGTGGCCGGGGTGTAGCTGGTCTTTTACTATCTTCATTGCCCGCTTTTTAGCTCTGGACAGGTCCTGGACTGAGGGAAGGTCGGCCCCGATGATCTTCTCTGCGGTTCTGACCACCTTTTGGAGCCTGCATCTGTCCCTCGCGCTGACGGAGCTGTACCATACGAGTATCGAGGAGCACAGTACCGACTCCACAATCGCGGAGTAGAAGAGGAGCAGAAGCTTCTGTGGGATGTTGAACTTCCTTAGTTGCCTGAGGAAGAACAACCTCTGCTGCGCTTTCCCAACAGTGGCGTCAGCGTTGGACCCCCATTTAAGGTCCCGGGAGATTGTGGTCCCTAGAAACTTGAAGGAGTCCACTAGCGATACCACACTGTCAGCAATCGTTAGCGGAGGTGCAGTAGATGACTTCTTCCTGAAGTCCACTATCATCTCGACAGTTTTGAGGGGGTTGAGCTCAAGGTTGTTGTGGATGCACCACTGGGCCAGCCGGTCTACTTCCCATCTATAGGCCGATTCGTCCCCGTCCTTGATGAGGCCGATGACGGTGGTGTCATCGGCGAATTTGATGATCTTTACTGATTGCGCCTCTGAGGTACAGTCATTTGTGTACAGAGAGAAGCGCAGGGGTGAGAGGACACAGCCCTGAGGGGCCCCTGTACTAATGAACCGCGTTTGAGAGGTGAATTCCCCCGCTTTCACCACCTGTGTCCTATCTGTCAGGAAGTCTACTATCCAGGAACAGGTAGCTTCTGGGACCCCTAGGCGAAGTAATTTGGGGTGGAGAATGCTGGGGACGATTGTATTGAAGGCTGAGCTGAAATCGACAAACAGGACCCTCGCGTAGGTACCGGGAATGTCTAGGTGCTGTAGAATGTAGTGCAGGCCCAGGTTGACTGCATCCTCGACACACACGATTCGATCGATAGGCGAACTGCAGGGGGTCCAGTTGGGGGCCAGTCACAGTTTTCAGGTGATTTAAAACCAGACGCTCGAACGTTTTCATGACCATAGACGTCAGTGCTATCGGCCTGTAGTCATTCAGGTTCGTGATAGAGGGTTTCTTGGGGACCGGGACGATAGTAGACCTTTTGAGGCAGGAAAGGACTTTCTGTAGCTCCAGCGATTTGTTGAAGATCTTGGTGAATATGGGGGCGAGCTGACCCGCACATGCTCTTAGGGCAGATGGTGACACTCCGTCAGGACCCGAAGCTTTCCTGGGTTTGGCCCTTTTGAACAATGCCTCCACCTCTTCTTGGGCGACTTGCAGTGCCTGGGGTTGGCTGTCGGTGTTCGGGGCATCGTAGAGGTGATTGTTTGGGTTGCAGGGGACTTTTTTGCGAACCTGCAATAAAAGTGGTTCATTTGGTCTGCTAGGTCTTGGTGCATGGTGGTGGACTTTGATGTTTTCCTATAGTTGGTTATGGATTCCATTCCTTTCCATACAGATACAGACTCATTGGTGGAGAGATCGTTTGTCAGCTTGTCAGAGAACCGCTTTTTTGCTAGCCTGATTCCTTTAGTCAGAGAGTTCCTAGTACGGTTGTATAGTGCTCTGTCACCGCTGCTATAGGTATCCTCTTTGGCTTGACGAAGTTGCCTGAGCTGGGCATTGAACCAGGGCTTGTTGTTGTTGTAAATGCGACCTACTGACTGTCTGTTTACTGTAGATCTATTGAACCACACCCAATCTTATGACTTGAATACATTTGTATCCATCCTGTGACACTATTTAAATAGTTTTATCTTAAGGATACAACCATTAGCAGTGTAAAATCTGAAACATGTAGAATACTTAGCCAAAGAAATAACTAACCTGCAATGTATGATCACAGTATATCATTTAAATTTATACAGCGACAGCTGCAGCCCCTGTGAACTGCAGCACCGGCCATATATTGCCGGAGGGAACCGCTGAGCCAGTGCCGTTTCTTGCGGCGGGCGAGCCGTGCAACCGCACGGGGCGCCCACCGCGGCACTTTGCAGGTCCCTGAGTACCCCCTCCAACTGCGTCATTCAGCAAAACTCCGCCCCCCGAGCAGGAGTACCCGGGAAGAGGAGGGGGAGCCATGCTGAAAAGAGGAGGTGCCGGCGGCCGGCGCGAGGAAGGAGAGGCGGCCCGCCCCGAGGAGCGGGAAGAGCCTCTTGATATGTAAGTTGTATATCTCTCTCCCCCCCTCCCTCTACCTTCCCCCCCCCACACTTGACACTTGCCTGCCACACTGTATAGAATGGGGACACTTGCCTGCCGTGCTATGTAAAATGGGGACACTTGCCTGCCGTACTGTGTAAAATGGGGACACTTGCCTGCTGTACTGTGTAAAATGGGGACACTTGCCTGCTGTACTGTGTAAAATGGGGACACTTGCCTGCTGTACTGTGTAAAATGGGGACACTTGCCTGCTGTACTGTGTAAAATGGGGACACTTGCCTGCTGTACTGTGTAAAATGGGGACACTTGCCTGCTGTACTGTGTAAAATGGGGACACGTGCCTGCCGCAATGTGTAAAATGGGGACACGTGCCTGCTGTACTGTGTAAAATGGGGACACTTGCCTGCTGTACTGTGTAAAATGGGGACACTTGCCTGCTGTACTGTGTAAAATGGGGACACTTGCCTGCTGTACTGTGTAAAATGGGGACACTTGCCTGCTGTACTGTGTAAAATGGGGACACGTGCCTGCCGCAATGTGTAAAATGGGGACACGTGCCTGCTGCACTGTGTAAAATGGGGGCACGTGCCTGCCGCACTGTGTAAAATGGGGGCACGTGCCTGCCGTACTGTGTAACATGGGGACACTTGCCTGCCGTACTGTGTAACATGGGGACACTTGCCTGCTGTACTGTGTAACATGGGGACACTTGCCTGCTGTACTGTGTAAAATAGAAACACGGAATTTGACGGCAGATAAGTACCACTTGGCCCATCTAGTCTGCCCCTTTTTTTTTTATCCTTTAGGTAATCTCAACCCTTTTTGAAATGGGGACTGTTGCCTGCCGTACTGTGTAAAATGGGGACGCGTGCCAGCCGCAATGTGTAAAATGGGGACGCGTGCCTGCCGCAATGTGTAAAATGGGGACGCGTGCCTGCCGCAATGTGTAAAATGGGGACGCGTGCCTGCCGCAATGTGTAAAATGGGGACGCGTGCCTGCCGCAATGTGTAAAATGGGGACGCGTGCCTGCCGCAATGTGTAAAATGGGGACGCGTGCCTGCCGCAATGTGTAAAATGGGGACGCGTGCCTGCCGCAATGTGTAAAATGGGGACGCGTGCCTGCCGCAATGTGTAAAATGGGGACGCGTGCCTGCCGCAATGTGTAAAATGGGGACGCGTGCCTGCCGCAATGTGTAAAATGGGGACACGTGCCTGCCGCAATGTGTAAAATGGGGACACGTGCCTGCCGCAATGTGTAAAATGGGGACACGTGCCTGCCGCAATGTGTAAAATGGGGACACGTGCCTGCCGCAATGTGTAAAATGGGGACACGTGCCTGCCGCAATGTGTAAAATGGGGACACGTGCCTGCCGCAATGTGTAAAATGGGGGCACGTGCCTGCCGCAATGTGTAAAATGGGGGCACGTGCCTGCCGCAATGTGTAAAATGGGGGCACGTGCCTGCCGCAATGTGTAAAATGGGGGCACGTGCCTGCCGCAATGTGTAAAATGGGGGCACGTGCCTGCCGCAATGTGTAAAATGGGGGCACGTGCCTGCCGCAATGTGTAAAATGGGGGCACGTGCCTGCCGCAATGTGTAAAATGGGGGCACGTGCCTGCCGCAATTTGTAAAATGGGGGCACGTGCCTGCCGCAATTTGTAAAATGGGGGCACGTGCCTGCCGCAATTTGTAAAATGGGGGCACGTGCCTGCCGTACTGTGTAAAATGGGGGCACGTGCCTGCCGTACTGTGTAAAATGGGGGCACGTGCCTGCCGTACTGTGTAAAATGGGGACTCTTGTCCGCTGCAATGTGTAAAATGGGGACACGTTCCTGCCGCAATGTGTAAAATGGGGACTCTTGCCTGCCGTACTGTGTAAAATGGGGACTCTTGCCTGCCGTACTGTGTAAAATGGGGACTCTTGCCTGCCGTACTGTGTAAAATGGGGACTCTTGCCTGCCGCAATGTGTAAAACGGGGGCACGTGCCTGCCGCAATGTGCAAAACGGGGGCACGTGCCTGCCGCAATGTGCAAAATGGGGGCACGTGCCTGCCGCAATGTGCAAAATGGGGGCACGTGCCTGCCATACTGTGTAAAATGGGGGCTCTTGCCTGCCGCAATGTGTAAAATGGGGGCACGTGCCTGCCACAATGTGTAAAATGGGGACACGTGCCTGCTGCAATGTGTAAAACGGGGACACGTGCCTGCCGTACTGTGTAAAATAGGATTTTTTTTCCTGTGGTGGCCGTGATGATGAGATCAGATGAGGCCAAGCCCATTTTAACAAAGCCACGCCCATTTAACAAGGCCACGCCCCCTTACCGGGAGCGCGCATGCTTTTTCTTTTTATACGTATATGGGGGGGGGGGGGGGGGGACGCATTTTTGTTTATGTGAATGGGAGGGGGGGGGGAAGCATTTTCAAATCTCGCACTGGGAGCCAAATTGGCTAGAAACGGCCCTGCGCTGAGCACATAGAAACATACCCGTTCTGATGTATGTAATATATGTGCTGGATGGTTCCCCAAGGGACCGGCAGTGCTGTGTGCATCAGGCGCCATGTGGCACCCAGGACTCAGCATAAGGCATTACACTTCTTCTAAGCCTGCCCCCAGACTCCCAATGATTCCCAGGTGATGCATGGTGCCTGATACACACAGCGTTGCCAATACCTGGGGGAACCAGCCAGACCATATATTATATACATCACAATATGCAGGTTTATATGTACTAAGAGGTTCTTACCTGCATATATAAAGTGAACTATATCAAAACATAAAGTGTTCTTGCACGGTACCGTATCTCTGAACACCTAGAAAATAACTGCAAGTAAATTTTGGATATCAGTTTCATGCAAACAATTTTTTTTTTTTAATGACAGCAGATTCACTTAAATGAAAGTTACTGTCAGATAATTGCTGACAGTATGTCTGGAGTTGGTGAATACCCAGAACAGAAGTGCAGAGTGTACTGCTGCTTTCCCCAAGGATTCCTGCTAGGGGGTTTGGGATTCTCTCTGACTGGGTTCCATTCTACAGGCAGTATGGTTGTCACGTTCATAAGGTCAACACCACAATGTCAACATCAGAACGTTTACATGATTTAAATTATGGACAGGCACCAGTTGACATCCTCAAACTGTCCAGGAATAGCTGAAAAATAGCCGAGGTCAGAGCCAGGAAGTCACTAGGAGCGGTACCAGGGGACGTGCAGAATCAGGTCAGAGGAATAGCCAAGGTCAGAGCCTGGAAGTCACTAGGAGCAGTACCAGGGGACGAGCAGAATCAAGCCAGAGGAATTGCCGAGGTCAGAGCGAGGAATTCACTAGAAACGGTACCTGGGAAGGAGCAGAATCAGGTCAGAGGAATATGCGAGGTCATAGCCAGGAAATAACTAGAAGCGGTACCAGGGGTGGAGCAGAATCAGGTCAGAGGAACAGCCGAGGTCAGAGCCAGGAAGTCACTAGAAAAAGGTACCAGGAGACGAGCAGAATCAGGTCAGAGGAATAGCTGAGGTCAGAGCCAGGAAGTCACTAGAAGCGGTACCACGAGAGGAGCAGAATCAGGTCAGAGGAATAGCTGAGGTCAGCGCCAGGAAGTCACCAGAAGCAGTACTAGAAGAGCAGGCAAGGAAAGTATTCAGACAAATTGGACCAAATAGTGGGAATCACACTGGAAGTACAGACAGAAATGAATGCCAGCGTAATATGAAGCACAATATTCTGGCACTGTGCAGTGCCAGAGGCTCCCTTTTATAGGGAGTTGATTTCATGTGTTACTTTAAATCCCCAGCAGAGCATCTGTAGTGAAGCCATGGCTGCCTATACTACACAGCCGCTTTCACTGCAGCACCGGCCCGTATGTGAAGCGCCGCAGCCCTGGGAGGCTAGCCCCACTGGACCCAATAAGTGAGCACTGGGCTCTGGCATGCGGTGACAGTTACAGCACAGTTTGTTTTTGGTAGATTTTGTATATAATTCATTATTATTTTTTTGTAATGTAGCTCACATACAGATCAATTGCCTGAGAAGTGCAATAGGCAATGTTTGGCTGCGCATATCACAGATCAATACAGTACTTCAACATGGACAATTTCTCTGCGCATCTTTAGGGGCACAAGGGAAATTTGGTAATGTTGGTGGTCCCAATAGCACTAAACAGACATTAGCCGCTATTAATACAGATCTGGGTGTCACATTATAGTCTGGCAGCAAGTTGGTGACCTAAACTAATAACCTATTCCCCCTCTCAGTACTGCAAGCAAAATAACAGCTCTATGGGAGGGTTTTGCCATTTTACCAGGCTAAACCCGGCACTGCAAAGCTTTAAAAAAATAATAAGTGAATAGTGCCTCCCTGAACTCCTGTCACCTTAGATTGTGTGCACATAAACAATTGAAACGCCTCCTATGAATGCAGAGTAACATGTTCATCTGCATATAATGATATGTGCTCATATATTTTACTAAATAAAATACATACCTTCTAAAGCCTTACCCTGTGATGTGACTAAGGGGCTAATTCAGACCTGATCGCTGCTGTGCGTTTTCACACAGTGGGTGATCAGGTATGAACTAAACATGCGCCGCAGTGCGCATGTGCATGCCAGAAATGCTATTGGCATCTTAGTCCAGCGATCGCCTCTGCCTGATTGACAGGCAGAGACGTTCGCTGGGCGGGCCGGTTGCGTTTGGCCGCTGTTTTGGGGGTGCGGTCTGGGCAATGCAGGCATGCCCGGACCGTCCGGGGACGGGCTGCAGCGGCTGCATGATGTCACACGCAGCCTATGTGACCCAGGATGCAACAAGTAGCTCCCACCCAGCGCACAGGAGCTGCGCAGTTAGGGAGCTACTTATCAAGTACAAAAGCCACTTTTGTACTTGTGCGGGGAAGGGGGAGGGCCTGACATGCGGGGCGGACTAGCCCTGTGCTGGGCTTCCCCGTGTATATCAGAGTAAATGATCATAGATGTGCTACATTTAGCACATCTACGATCAACTCTGAATTACCCCCTAAGAGTGTTTTGAATTGTGGGGGGGGGGTTTATGCTTGTTCCACTAGGAGCAATGGAGTCCCCCCAACCCCTCCCGTTCCCCCTGAAGTGCAGGCAGTTTCTAAGCTGGGCACACACCTGGCTGATGGGATTGGTAGGTACATACACACTCGATGTGTCATGCCTGCCATCACAACTGGGCGGGTATTTAAATGTGCCCACACAGTTGAGATGTCGGTCACCGGCGGTCCCTGCAACAAATGTACTGAACGCCCTTACACACAGCCAAATGCACCGATAAATCTGTAGATATATCGCCAATCGGCTGTGCTGCAGGGCCGACGTACTATGTCATTCACAGACAAATCAGGGGCACACACCCACCAATGGGCTTGCAATATATTAGCTATTCGCTTGAACAGCAAATATATTACTCAGTGTGTACCCAGCTTTAATCAACACATGGCAAATACGATCACTGATGCTGAACGCAAAGTAAAGGGATTTAGAATGAAACAGAGCATGTCTTAATACAACTGATGAAAAGACAAACAAACCGTATCTTCAATAAATATATTAAGACTATAAAATACTAATTTGCTAATGTTAGAAATTGTATTATTAAAGATTATGGGGCAGATGTACTAAGCCTTGGAGAGAGTGATAAAGTACCAACCAATCAGCTCTTGTCATTTAGCAAACAGCCTGTAACATGGCAGTTAGGAGCCGATTGGATAGTAGTTTATCTCTCTCCACTTTATCACTCCCCAAGGCTTAGTACATTTTACCCTATGTATTTAAGCTACACAATATATCCATATAACAGAATGTGTCAGCACTAGACCAGACATAAAAGACTGTACTTACTGAGAGATATAGCCCATTTTATGTTTGGACTCAATAAGGAATCACTTGCTTCTGAACCACTGTCAGATGTGCTGTGCAATGAAAATGGAAAGCTGGTTAATTTTGGTGTTCTGAGTGTATTCCAGAATTATGATGTGCTGCCCAAATTCAGGTAAATTATGAAAACCTCATTGTACAGTAAAATGGTTATCTATACCAGAAATGACCCAAAGCTCACAGCTAAAGGGGGCTGGCAGAAGGACATACGCAGATTGGCCAGCAAACTGCACTACATCCCAAGAAATGCAGGTGCATGGGTGTTTATTGCATCAACACAACACTATAAAAGTCCCGCTCAACAGCCCAAGTTTACCACTAAGCATTTGGGCCAGGGTGACCGGCAAGTTGGTGGCCAACAAGATATTGCTCTAAGCTGCCGCATTGTGGTAAATCCTCTACTGGGGATAGGACGACTCACCTGGCATGACTGCTATTAAGCAGAGGCTCACTTAGGAGGCCCAAAATTCCCATGGATTATTTGAGAGTGCCTGGAGAACAACTCCTACACACCAGTTACCTGCCATTGCTGATGCCGCTAATGTCTTCTCGACCACAGTGCCACCTGATGTTTTTGATGGTCGTTACCTGGGAATGGCTTAGATGGAGAGGACACCCGGCATCCTGGGTAGAGTATATCCGAAGAGGACACCCAGCAGCCAGACTCCAGTCAGGTCAAGCCCTTTACACCACCAGCTCCCATGCATCGGCTGACTGACCCAGCATGGAGCTTCACATTGAGCAGCAGGGACCCCTCCATTTGGCCAGAGCCACTGGTGCAATGCATGCTGCTGGTTACATTGTACCTGCCTTGGGATCCCCGCTCCTACCTGCAGCCTGATTCATTCCAGGCTGATCTCCCCGTGTGGGCTACTTGACACCCTCGAACTGGGTCATACCAAAGTGATGAATTGCAGTGACTCCTCAAATGGACGCTGTGTTGTGGTCGCAGAACCGCAAGGCTTGTTGCAATTTGCTTTACGTACAATCCGGGTGCGGAATGTGCATGCGCGGCGGCCGCAGTGCGCAACGTTGCCCTTATGTCGTGTCTAGAGAAGAAAGCGGTCGCAGAGCGGACTGCTAAGAAGATTGACAGGAAGAAGGTGTACCTGGGCGGATCCGGAGCGTTGAAGACAGTTTTGGGGGAGTGGTGAGTAAAACGCAGGCGTGTCCAGCAAAACGGAGGGCGGATGTCTGACGTCAGAGCCGGCTCCAGCATCGCAGGGATCGTCGCACAGGGTAAGTATGTCCACGGCTAGTCTAGTTTTACTTGAATTTTTATTAGCTTAGCAGTGCTGCACAAGCGATCGCAGCCCTGCTAAGCTAAAATACACTCCCCCATAGGCGTGGACTAGTTGATCCCAGCAGCAGCTAAAAGTTGCTGGCTGCGATCAAATCGGAATGACCACCAATGTATTTTCCTTTTTATTTTAGATTAACCTTTCCATAGATGTTATACAGCTGCCACCATTGTCTTAAAACTACTATTTTATGCCTTTGTATTCAGCCTTTTATTTTCTCCACCTGGTTGCTATACTTCTGCGAGTTACACATCCTGCCAGATCTAACCTACGCAGTGCCCAAAGATGGGTGTCTAGGATGGTTCCTTCATGGGCAGGATGAGCAGCAGGTGGATCTATTAATACAGTGCATATCACTCCACACGTTTCAGTAATTCCTTGTTTATTCCTTGTATGGCCTATCTCACACACTGTAACCTCTGCAGTGTATCCAAGATGGCTGTATTGCCTGGTATTCCTGTGGGTGGGATGAAAACTACATGGATCTGCTGGCTATGTAAGGACACTGCTCTTAGCTTTAGTACACTACAACTTCCCCTTTTTGTGTCATCTCTTCTGGGCATTGCCTATTCCATCTATGGTATCCTATGTAGTGCGCCCAAAATAGCTGCCGCCTGGTACCCTTTGTGAGTGGGATATAAAACCCATGGCGTTACTACCCAAAATGGCTACACCAATCCCTGCACAATGACCATTATACCCATTATGTTCATTGTTTTTTCTTCTCTCTGTAATAAAACCCTGTGCTTTGTTTCTGATGTTCTAAAGTGACTGAGTCCTGATGGAGAAAAGCCCTACATAAAATAATAATAATAATAATAATAATAATAATAATAATAATAATAATAATAATAATAACAACAACAATGTATATTATTGTTAATGTCATCTTTCTGGAAATATCTTACACTAACATTTTTTACTGCACTATTAAATAATTAATACTCAACATCCATGACAAAGCCTATACTTATGGATGGGATATTTTAATCTTCACTGTCAAACTGTCTTAATAGATCCAAGCACACTTCTCTAATCATAGATGACTTGCCACTTACAATATATAATGTACATTGGAACTATAAATGTTAATTATAGGGAGCCTCTTATGGCCCCTTAATGTCATCCATGGTTTACAAATAAAAAGCAAAAGATTAAAGAGAGATTAATAAAATATTGGTGAGAGATAAGGAGGGAACATTGGCAACTAATCAGCTCCTGGCATTTTAGAGGCTGTGCTAGATAAATGACAATTAGAAGCTGATTAGTTGCTATGAGCATAAATTCCCTACCCATAAATTTAAATTTAGATTATTTGATAAATTCATGGTGTTGTATTTAGAAACATCTTGTCTTTCGGTCTGGTGCTTTGCCTAGCTGCACATCGCAATTAAATAAAATGTATTTGTTCTAATATGCATCCAAGAGAAGCTTTTATAAGCTGAAGAAAAAAAAGAAATCTAAAATGCACTTGTGTAGTGTAAATAAATAAACTATTCCCTAATTTCAAACACATGAAAATTTATATGTGGGCTACGGGCCCCGAAACTTTGGAATTTTTAATGTGACACATTCGATAAGAGTTTACTTTTTCTGTACCAGAGTGCCGCTGCCTTTTGTTCTATGGGGGTAATTCAGAGTTGATCGCAGCAGCACATTTGCTAGCAGTTGGGCAAAACCATGTGCACTGCAGGTGTGGCAGATATAACAAGTGCAGAAAGTTAGATTTGGGTGGGTTATTTTGTTTCTGTGCAGGGTAAATACTGGCTGCTTTATTTTTACACTGCAATTTAGATTTCAGGTTGAAAACACCCCACCCAAATCTAACTCTCTCTGCACATGTTACATCTGCCCTCCCTACAGTGCACATTGGGGGTCATTCCGAGTTGTTCGCTCGCAAGCTGCTTTTAGCAGCTTTGCACACGCTAAGCCGCCGCCTACTGGGAGTGAATCTTAGCATAGTAAAATTGCGAACGAAAGATTAGCAGAATTGCGAATAGACACTTCTTAGCAGTTTCTGAGTAGCTCCAGACTTACTCGGCATCTGCGATCAGTTCAGTCAGTGTCGTTCCTGGTTTGACGTCACAAACACACCCAGCGTTCGCCCAGATACTCCTCCGTTTCTCCAGCCACTCCCGCGTTTTTCCCAGAAACGGTAGCGTTTTTTCACACACACCCATAAAACGGCCAGTTTCCGCCCAGAAACACCCACTTCCTGTCAATCACATTACGATCACCAGAACGAAGAAAAAACCTCGTAATGCCATGAGTAAAATACCTAACTGCATAGCAAATTTACTTGGCGCAGTCGCACTGCGGACATTGCGCATGCGCATTAGCGACTAATCGCTCCGTTGCGAGAAAAAAATAACGAGCGAACAACTCGGAATGACCCCATAGTTTTGGCCAACTGCCAACACATTTGCTGCTGCGATCAACTCTGAATTAGGCCCTATGGGGGGTAATTCCAAGTTGATCGCAGCAGGAATTTTTTTTAGCAGTTGGGCAAAACCATGTGCACTGCAGGTGTGGCAGATATAACATTTGCAGAGAGAGTTAGATTTGGGTGGGGTATTTTGTTTCTGTGCAGGGTAAATACTGGCTGCTTTATTTTTACACTGCAATTTAGATTGCAGATTGAACTCACCACACCCAAATCTAACTCTCTCTGCACATGTTATATCTGCCCCCCCTGCAGTGCACATGGTTTTGCCCAACTGCTAAAAAATTTCCTGCTGCGATCAACTTGGAATTACCCCCAATGTGCACTGCTTTTTCTATAGAGGCGGCCCTGAAACACAGTGTCGACTTCTAGTGAGAATGATACATAGTGGTATGTAACAAAACGCTGGTTACCACAGTTATTATGAAAAACCCTGAAGTGCCATGCAATGGAAAGGCATGGCAGCTTATCATGTAATTGAAAATATATGTAACAAATATCTCTGAAATTATATTACCAGATAGTTTTCAGGTATTGTTTCAGGTATCAGTCAGTGTGCTGGGGGGATGCCAAGGGGAAAAAGCACCCCCCTTTCTGTTTGTTGTGACCCCTCCCTTTTCAAGCATCTGCTAAATATCTCCAGAGTGATTGAGCACTTACCACTGTGTTTATTTGCAAGTGTGAGAAGGCATGGTATGGGAGAAGCATTTGGGAGCAGCATTTCCAGCTGCCTCTCTGCCATCTCCTCCTGGATGTCTGAGCACTCTCTGAAGCTCAACGTGGAAAAAACTGAACTCATTATCTTTCCCCCAGCCAGAGCAACACCCCCTACCAATATCTCTGTCATTGTTGACAACACCATCATCTCCCCCGTTCTCCAACTCCGCTGCTTGGGCGTCACTCTTGACTCCTCCCTCTCCTTTGCACCCCACATCCAAGCTCTGGCGCAATCCTGTCGGTCCCAGCTACGCAACATTGCTCGCATCAGGCCATTTCTCTCCCTGAGTGCATCTAAACTTATCATCCACTCACTGGTCATCTCATGACTCGACTACTGCAATGTTCTCACTGGCCTCACTTGCTCCCCTCCAATCTGTGCTCAACTCCGCAGCTAGGCTTATCTTCCTCTCCCGCCGCTCCACATCTGCCACTCCCCTTTGACAAAATCTGCACTGGCTCCCATTCCCCTACAGAATCCTCTTCAAACTCCTCACCTTCACCTACAAGGCCATATCTAATTCCACTGCTCCCTACATCTCCAACCTCCTCTCCCTTCATACTCCCTCCCGTCCCCTACGGTCGGCCAATGACGTCACCTATCCTCTACCCTGGTCACTGCTTCCCATGCTCGAGTTCAAGATTTTGACCCTTCAGTGGAACGTGCTCCCCCGCTCCATTAGACTCTCCCCGACCTTGTAAAGTTTCAAACGGGCACTGAAAACCCACCTATTCATCAAAGCATACCCTTCTGATGCATAACCTAGTCCTGAGGTTGCTGCTCCATCCCCCTGCGTCATGCCTTGAACATCTCGGCTTTGCTTACATCCTGCCATCAGGCTACCTCCCGCTTGCTTGCACCTCATACGCATCTGTCTGTCGCCCCTTCCCACTAGATTGTTAGCTCTTCAGAGCAGGGCCCTCTTTCCTCTTGTTGTCAAAGCCCTCTTCGACACATTTCACTCACAGCTCTCTCCTACTCAGCAACCATCTTTATCTGCTTTTTCTCCTGCTGGTAAAGGCTCATCTCTATCTATGGCCACCAGCTCCTAGTAGTACGGTGATTCCTCCCTCGCTACTTACATCTAAACTGTATTATGTTTTGAGAATTGTGCTGCTCTTTGTTACCTGTACTCTATTTTTGATATTTATTTACTGAAATGCTGAGTTTTGTCTCCCTGTACTGTCCTTTGTACGGCGCTGCGAAACACTTGTGGCGCCTTATAAATAAAATTTTAGAATAATAATAATTTGGAAGGCATGCTGGTCCTTGTGGTGCTAATGGGAGATCCCGGGGGCGGCTCTCAGGTAAACCAGCCCTCAATCTAGATGTATTTTTGTATGGACCTTTATCATGAGGCCTTACTATAGACAAATCACATGGCCCTATGTGGGCACTGCTATCATGTAGTGTAGGACTGCCAATAATCAGAGAAGCTGTGGAGAACCTTGGCAGCTTATTATGTATTTACAAATATATGTAACAATTATCTCTTAAATTCTATAACCAGATAGTTTTCAGGTATTGTTACAGGTATCAGGCAGAGTGGTGGGGGGGATACCAGGGGGGGAAATCTCCCCCCTTTGTTTGCTATGACCCCTTCCTTTTCAAGCACCTGATAAGTATCTCCAGAGTGATTGAGCAGTTACCACAGTATTTGTTTCCATATATGTATATATACAATCTAGCTAATGAAAATAGGGTATAGAAAACTCGCATGTATAAAACCCGGGAAGGGGTGACATAGATGTTTGAGTGAGGCGAGAAGAAGGGTGCAGCGTCTACATAAAGATGCTGTATTACCATCTGGTGACACCCCAAGGTGCAGTTTCTCCGTCTGATAATGGACTCCTATGTGAGCGGTTCAGCGGCAGCCGCTTTTGTACAGTATGTAACTGTTTTCAGCAACATTATTTTTTTCTCCCCCCGTGTTACCTCCCAGACCCCATCCAGGACGGCCCCCTTACAGTTTGTGCGACTAAATTTGATCTGCGACTATGTATGAACAAACTCAGGATGCATGTGCGACTCAGATGCATGCGCAGAAGAAATGCATGGGCTGTGTGCGTGACTATCTGCATAGTGTGCAACTCTGAATCTGGCCCATTGTCTCTTGGGGTGGTCTTCAGGTTGCCGGCGGCCGGGCTCCCGACGACCACCATACCGGCACCGGAATCCCGACCGCTGGCATACCGACATATTTTCTCCCTCTTGGGGGTCAACGACCCCCCTGGAGGGAGAATAGATAGCGTACCATGCCCGCAAGGGGCTCATTTGTGCTCGCCCAGCTGTTGGTATGCCGGCGGTCGGGATTCAGGCACCGGTATGCTGGCCGCCGGGAGCCCGACCACCGGCATCACATACTACACCCGTCTCTTGTGTATTTGTTTTTATACATGTGGGTATATTTCACTATTTTTAATGAAGCAGAGAAACAGAACTTCAAATATTTTTGTAAGCAAAAGTGAATAAAAGTTACATTTTAATAATCCCAAATCACTGACTGCCACCTGAGAAGCTGGGTAATACCTACATACATCACATTCACACTTATATCATCCGGCAAGGTTATAAACACTTACCCATTATGTGGAGCTGGGTGGAGCGTTTCCTAAAAAAAGAAAGCAGTTACAATACTTACATTATTTCATAACTGTATTGATGTTTATTTTTATGCTTCAAACAAGCTTCTTGCAGAAAACAAATACAGGTACACCACAGATTATCCGTCACCTGATGGTCCAGCATCTCTTTTAATCGGGACACATCAGTCGCCGGGGAGAGTTAGGCTGTGGGAGGGAGTCATGCTGCAGGAGGTTTAGGATTAGGCAGTGGGGGGCGGGAGGGTAAGCTGTCGGGATGCCGCTGTATGTACCACCGATAATCCAGTAAAACGGATTATCCGGCACAGTGCGGGAACCGAGGGGGCCAGATTATCGGTGGTGTACCTATAATACAATAAACCTCTGACCATAAAATATGTCAGACTAGACTTAAAAATAAAGTAGGCATACTAAAGATCATCTATATATTAATGTCTATGAAGATGATAAAAGAGTAAATTACATTGGGCTAAATTTACTAAGCAGACGGTTTGGTTTTCCGGTGGTTTTGAACCCCACTGTTTGCTTGCTAGGGCCAAAACTGCCACAAAATCCCCAAGAAAAAACACTTTACATAAAATACAATATTGGACAATAGAAAAATCTGCGCAGCTCCCTCTTACGTCTGTGTGTAGATATTGCAATTGTTAAGCATACCTCCCAACTTTCAGTAATTGAAAAGAGGGACCACTCTGCCAGCCCAAAAAAGGGACATGGCTTCAGGCAAATGGGGCATGGCTTCGTGGGGACGCCTCCCGTTTACTTCACTGAGGGGGCATGCCCAGCGCTCTATGAGCTGCTGGCATGCCATCTCTCCCTTTATGTCCTGTGAATAGATGCCTTATGCATGCGCACAGCATCTATTTACTGCTGTTCTGCTATTCAGAGTAGCGATTGACAGGGTTCTCCCAACTGCCCCTCCCTACCGCGGGACACTGAAATGCAGGTGGGACAGTCCCAGAAAAACGGGACTGCCCTGCGAAAATTGGGACACTTGGGAGGTATGTTTAAGTGTAATAATATAGTGCAGCCTATTCGGGTAAAATAATACTACAAATGCTTCCTAACAGTACGATAGCTAGTGCTGAATAGATATACAGTATAGTGGTGTTTTCTCCAGCGCACAGATTTTTCTATATAAATGTGTATAGACTAAAGATCATTAAAGTAACTATAACAACTTATTTAAATTGTAAAAACAAACACATCGCTTTGTGTAGGAACAATCCCTGCTTCTATCTGGCTGCTGCAAAGATTCTCCTCATTCCCCAGCCTTGTGGTTCCTGATCAGGTGGTTGCTGTGCTGGGCTGTGTTATACCCCTACACATCTGTTTCGACCCGGGATAATCCAGGTCGCAACTCAGTGTGAAAGGGTCCCTGAAAAACAACTCAGTCCAATGACCAGGGAATCCAGCCAGAGGCGCTTGCAAGGTACAACACCGGAAGGATGGGCAGAACAGTTCCACTTCATCCGCATGCAGTGTAAACAGCGCATAACAAGGAATAACTCGGGAGGGAACTGCAGTGTAAAAAGGTACTGTCCCAGGTCTGACCCGAACAGGAACAGTGTCCCAAAAACTGGGTCAGAACCAGGATTTTGGTGTGACAGGGGTATTATACACACTGCTTTCACTTCCTGGTTCCAGGTGTTAGCATGTACCCTTTTATTGTCCTTTTTTTTGTTTTAGCTTATTCATTCTGTACTTTATATCATACTTGCAAACTCTCCCGGAATGGCTGGGAGGCTCCTGAAAATCGGGTGGCACTCCTGGCCACCCGGAAAAGTTTGCAAGTCTCCCGGCCGGCAGTCAAGTCCCCGCACCTTCAGGAGAAATGCTCTAGTAGACCCCTCGCAGCAGGGGTGCCGATGATGCGATTTGCGTCATCGTGACCCCGCCTCCTGCCCCACTATGCCGGTAATCTCCGCATAGAGTAGTGGGGGTGGGGCCATGATGATTTAATCTGATGACCACACCCACTGTGCAGCACCACACCCCCTGCTCTTCCCCATCACGCCCCCGCTCCCCCTGTGCTGCACCACGCTCCCTGCTGAGCCGACCTGGCTGCCTCCAGCCCATGTGTGATGCCGGGGAAAACACCAACATATATCTAAAAATAAGAATTTACTTACCGATAATTCTATTTCTCATAGTCCGTAGTGGATGCTGGGACTCCGTCAGGACCATGGGGAATAGCGGGCTCCGCAGGAGACAGGGCACATCTAAATAAAGCTTTTAGGATCACATGGTGCGTACTGGCTCCTCCCCCTATGACCCTCCTCCAAGCCTCAGTTAGGTACTGTGCCCGGACGAGCGTACACAATAAGGAAGGATCTTGAATCCCGGGTAAGACTCATACCAGCCACACCAATCACACCGTACAACTTGTGATCTGAACCCAGTTAACAGTATGATAACAACAAATGAAGTAGCCTCTGAAAAGATGGCTCACAACAATAGTAATAACCCGATTTTTGTAACAATAACTATGTACAAACATTGCAGACAATCCGCACTTGGGATGGGCGCCCAGCATCCACTACGGACTATGAGAAATAGAATTATCGGTAAGTAAATTCTTATTTTCTCTAACGTCCTAGTGGATGCTGGGACTCCGTCAGGACCATGGGGATTATACCAAAGCTCCCAAACGGGCGGGAGAGTGCGGATGACTCTGCAGCACCGAATGAGAGAACTCCAGGTCCTCCTTAGCCAGAGTATCAAATTTGTAAAATTTTACAAACGTGTTCTCCCCTGACCACGTAGCTGCTCGGCAAAGTTGTAATGCCGAGACCCCTCGGGCAGCCGCCCAAGATGAACCCACTTTCCTTGTGGAGTGGGCCTTTACAGATTTAGGCTGTGGCAGGCCTGCCACAGAATGTGCAAATTGGATTGTGCTACAGATCCAACGTGCAATCGTCTGTTTAGACGCAGGAGCACCCATCTTGTTGGGTGCATACAATATAAACAACGAGTCAGATTTTCTGACTTCAGCTGTCCTTGAAATATATATTTTTAATGCTCTGACAACGTCCAGTAACTTGGAGTCCTCCAAGTCGCTAGTAGCCGCAGGCACCACAATAGGCTGGTTCAAGTGAAAAGCCGAAACCACCTTAGGGAGAAAATGAGGACGTGTCCGCAGTTCTGCCCTGTCCGAATGGAAAATCAGATATGGGCTTTTGTACGATAAAGCCGCCTACTCTGAAACTCTCCTGGCTGAAGCCAGGGCCAATAACATGGTTACCTTCCATGTAAGGTATTTTAAATCTACCGATTTTAGAGGCTCAAACCAATGAGATTTGAGAAAATTCAAAACTACGTTCAAATCCCACGGTGCCACTGGAGGCACCATTGGGGGTTGTATATGTAGTACACCTTTGACAAAAGTTTGTACTTCAGGAACTGACGCCAATTCCTTCTGGAAGAAGATTGATAAGGCCGAAATTTGAACTTTAATGGACCCCAATTTTAGGCCCATAGACAATCCTGCTTGCAGGAAATGTAAGAATCGACCCAATTGAAATTCTTCCGTTGGGGCCTTTTTGGCCTCACACCACGCAACATATTTTCGCCAAATGCGGTGATAATGTTGTACAGTCACTTCCTTCCTAGCCTTCATCAAGGTAGGAATAACTTCCTCTGGAATGCCCTTTTCTTTTAGAATCCGGCGTTCAACCGCCATGCCGTCAAACGCAGACGCGGTAAGTCTTGGAACATACAAGGTCCCTGCTGAAGCAGATCCCTTCTTAAAGGTAGAGGCCACGGATCCTCCGTGAGCATCTCTTGAAGTTCCGGATACCAAGTTCTTCTTGGCCAGTCCGGAGCCACTAGAATTGTTCTTACTCCCCTTTTCCGTATAATTCTCAGTACCTTTGGTATGAGAGGCAGAGGAGGGAACACATACACTGACTGGTACACCCACGGTGTTACCAGAGCGTCCACAGCTATTGCCTGAGGGTCTCTTGACCTGGCGCAATATCTGTCCAATTTTTTGTTGAGGCGAGACGCCATCATGTCCACCTTTGGTTTTTCCCAACGGTTCACAATCATGTGGAAGACTTCTGGATGGAGTCCCCACTCTCCCGGGTGAAGGTCGTGTCTGCTGAGGAAATCTGCTTCCCAGTTGTCCACTCCCGGGATGAACACTGCTGACAGTGCTATGACATGATTTTCCGCCCAGCGCAGAATCCTTGCCGCTTCTGTCATTGCTCTTCTGCTTCTCGTGCCGCCTTGTCGGTTTACGTGGGCGACTGCCGTGATGTTGTCCGACTGGATCAACACCGGCTGACCCTGAAGCAGCGGTTTTGCCAGGCTTAGAGCATTGTAGATCGCTCTTAGCTCCAGTATATTTATGTGAAGGGACGTCTCCAGGTTTTACCACACGCCCTGGAAGTTCCTTCCCTGTGTGACTGCTCCCCAGCCTCGTAGGCTGGCATCCGTAGTCACCAGGACCCAGTCCTGTATGCCGAATCTGCGGCCCTCTAACAGATGGGCACTCTGCAACCACCACAGGAGAGACAACCTTGTTCTTGGTGACAGTGTTATCCGCTGATGCATGTGCAGATGCGATCCGGGCCATTTGTCCAGCAGATCCCACTGAAATGTTCGTGCATGGAATCTGCCAAATGGAATTTGCTTCGTAAGAAGCCACCATCTTTCCCAGGACTCTTGTGCATTGATGTACTGACACAGTTCCTGGTTTTAGGAGGTTCCTGACAAGTTCGGATAACTCCCTTGCTTTCTCCTCTGGGAGAAACACCTTTTTCTGAACCGTGTCCAGAATCATTCCCAGGAACAGCAGACGTGTTGTCGGGGTCAATTGAGATTTTGGAAGATTCAGAATCCACCCGTGTTGCTGAAGCACTACCTGGGTTAGTGCTACACCGACTTCCAGCTGTTCTCTGGACTTTGCCCTTATCAGGAGATCGTCCAAGTAAGGGATAATTAATACGCCTTTTCTTCGTAGAAGAACCATCATTTCGGTCATTACCTTGGTAAAGACCCGAGGAGCCGTGGACAAACCAAACGGCAGCGTTTGAAACTGATAATGACAGTCTTGTATCACGAACCTGAGATACCCTTGGTGTGAGGGGTAAATTGGGACATGCAGATAAGCATCTTTTATGTCCAGGGACACCATGAAGTCCCCTTCCTCCAGATTCGCTATCACTGCTCTGAGTGACTCCATCTTGAACTTGAATTTCTGTATGTACAGGTTCAAGGATTTCAGGTTTAGAATAGGTCTTACCGAACCGTCTGGCTTCGGTACCACAAATAGCGTGGAGTAATACCCCTTTCCCTGTTGTAGGAGGGGTACCTTGACTATCACCTGCTGAGAATACAGCTTGTGAATGGCTTCCAATACCGACGTCCTTTCTGAGGGAGACGTTGGTAAAGCAGACTTTAGGAACCGGCGAGGGGGAGACCTTTCGAACTCCAACATGTAACCCTGAGATATTATCTGCAGGATCCACGGGTCCACTTGTGAGCGAGCCCACTGATTGCTGAAAATCTTGAGTCGACCCCCCACCGCTCCTGAGTCCGCTTGTAAAGCCCCAGCGTCATGCTGATGGCTTTGTAGAACCCGGGGCGGGCTTCTGGTCCTGGGCAGGGGCTGCTTGCTGCCCTCTCTTACCCTTTCCTCTGCTTCGCGGCAGATAAGACTGTCCTTTTGGTCGCTTGTTTTTATAGGAGCGAAAGGACTGCGGCTGAAAAGACGGTGTCTTTTTCTGTTGGGAGGGGGTCTGAGGTAAAAAAGTGGATTTGCCGGCAGTTGCCGTGGCCACCAGGTCCGAAAGACCGACCCCAAATAATTCCTCTCCTTTATATGGCAATACTTCCATATGCCTTTTGGAATCCGCATCACCTGACCACTGTCGCGTCCATAAACTTCTTCTGGCAGATATGGACATCGCGCTTACC
The DNA here is from genome assembly GCF_028390025.1 of Pseudophryne corroboree. Taxonomy (NCBI): domain Eukaryota; kingdom Metazoa; phylum Chordata; class Amphibia; order Anura; family Myobatrachidae; genus Pseudophryne; species Pseudophryne corroboree. Next base: position 168,294,908 of record NC_086445.1, read on the forward strand.
CTTGATGCTAGAGTACAAATATCCCTCTGAGCATCTCGCATATAAAGAAACGCATCCTTTAATTGCTCTAGAGTCAATAAAATACTGTCCCTATCCAGGGTATCAATATTTTCAGTCAGGGAATCCAACCACACTACCCCAGCACTGCACATCCAGGCTGAGGCTATTGCCGGTCGCAGTATAACACCAGTATGTGTGTATATACTCTTCAGTGTAGTTTCCAGCCTCCTATCTGCTGGATCCTTGAGGGCGGCCGTATCAGGAGACGGCAACGCCACTTGCTTTGATAAACGTGTGAGCGCCTTATCCACCCTAGGGGGTGTTTCCCAGCGCGCCCTAACCTCTGGTGGGAAAGGGTATAATGCCAATAACTTCTTGGAAATTAGCAGTTTTCTATTCATCACACACGTCATTCAATTCCTCTGATTCTGGAAAAGCTACAGGTAGTTTTTTCACCCCCCACATAATACCCCTTTTTGAGGTACCAGCAGTATCAGAGATCTGCAAAGCCTCCTTCATTGCCGTGATCATATAACGTGTGGCCCTATTGGAAAATACGTTTGTTTCTTCACCGTCGACACTAGATTCATCTGTGTCGGTACCCGTGTCGACTGACTGAGGTAAGGGACGTTTTACAGCCCCTGACGGTGTCTGAGACGCCTGAGCCGGTACTAACTGGTTTTCCGGCCGTCTCATTTCGTCAACTGACTTTTGTAATGTGCTAACATTATCACGTAATTCCATAACTAAAGCCATCCATTCCGGTGTCTACTCCCTAGGGGGTGACATCACCATTACCGGCAATTGCTCTGCCTCCACACCAACATCGTCCTCATACATGTCGACACACACGTACCGACACACAGCAGCCACACAGGGAATGCTCTAATCGAAGACAGGACCCTCTTAGCCCTTTGGGGAGACAGAGGGAGAGTTTGCCAGCACACACCAAAAGCGCTATAAATGTATATAAACAACCCTAGAAGGTGTTGTTTTTGATATAGGCGCTTTTAATATATCAATATCGCCAAATTATGCCCCCCTTCTCTTTGTTACCCTGTTTCTGTAGTGCAGTGCAGGGGAGAATCCTGGGAGCCTTCCTCACCAGCGGAGCTGAGCAGGAAAATGGCGCTGAGTGCTGAGGAGAATAAGCTCCGCCCCTTTTTCGGCGGGCTTTTCTCCCGGGTTTTAAGAAAACTGGCCTGGGTTAAATACATACATATAGCCTTAATGGCTATATGTGATGTATTTTTCGCCACTAAAGGTATTTAATATTGCTGCCCAGGGCGCCCCCAGCAGCGCCCTGCACCCTCCGTGACTGAATCAGTGAGACGTGTAGCAACAATGGCGCACAGCTGCAGTGCTGTGCGCTACCTTCATGAAGACTGAGGAGTCTTCTGCCGCCTGCTTTCCGGACCTCCGATCTTCAGCGTCTGTAAGGGGGGTCGGCGGCGCGGCTCCGGGACGAACCCCAGGATGACCTGTGTTCCGACTCCCTCTGGAGCTAAGTGTCCAGTAGCCTAAGACTCCAATCCATCCTGCACGCAGGTGAGTTGGAAATCTCTCCCCTAAGTCCCTCGATGCAGTGATCCTGTTGCCAGCAGGATTCACTGAGATTTAAACCTAAAAAAACTTTGTCTAAGCAGCTCTTTAGGAGAGCCACCTAGATTGCACCCTTCTCGGACGGGCACAAAAACCTAACTGAGGCTTGGAGGAGGGTCATAGGGGGAGGAGCCAGTACGCACCATGTGATCCTAAAAGCTTTATTTAGATGTGCCCTGTCTCCTGCGGAGCCCGCTATTCCCCATGGTCCTGACGGAGTCCCAGCATCCACTAGGACGTTAGAGAAATAGAATATTGATGTACCACTGACATTTTAAGCCATGCATAGAACAGCATAGAAACCCCTGATATATCAAGCGCTGGCTTTTAAAACCACCACAGAGAAACTGGGCAAACTTGCCCCCCCAAAAATGACCAGGTTCAGACACGTGTGATTGCTGAAATAGGCAAGATTGACAGGAAAATCATCCAATTGTGCTATCAGCAACCACTTTATGGGCCAGATGCATCATCGCTTGGAAAGTGATAAAATGGAGGAAGGAAAAGTGTCAGCCAATCAGCTCCTAACTGCCATTTCTCAAATACAGCCTGTGACATGGCAGTTAGGACCTGACTGGGTGGCACTTTTCATTTCTACATTTTATCACTCTTGAAGCGATGATGCATCTAACCATATGTCTTTCCAGTGGTGTCACTACGGGGGTGTGGGCCACACCGAAGTGTCAACCCTCGGCAAAATGCCGGCTCCTGCTCAGTGACAGGAGCCGGGTGCTGCATGGTAACATTACGTGTAGTCCCCGGCTCCTGTCACAGTCTACAAGCCGGCATTGCAGCCACAGCAGTCCCCGGGGGCAGCCTGCATCTCACAGACCCCCAGAGGGTGACAGAAACGAGGTTGGGATGCTAAGCCACACACCCCCTGTGAAGCCACACCCTCTTCACTGCTTTACAGCACTGGATGTCACCTACGTAAGGGACACCAATGTGTCTGTCTCCTACTACTTTACTACAATTTTCTCCTCCACTTAAACGCCTCACAAACCCACTAAGTGAAACAGAGGGCTGGATGTACTAAAGGGAAAATGCAGCAAAAAACCCAGTTTACAGGGCTTTTACCTCATTTCCATATGAACAAAGCCCAACAGAGCTGGGCTTCGGTGTGGAGGGTAATGCCCTATAGAAGCCTATGGGCTTCTTCCCACATCTCCCAACAGAGCCCACCCCGCTGAGGCCTGTGCCCGCTCCCCTGGTGCTCAGATCCCCAATCTCACCTTCCAGCTGCAGTGGAGAAGGTGCCCAAACATGATGATGAGGAGCCCATACACACGTAGGCCTGACTCTCTGCTACCAGCCCGCAGACTGCACTGTCTGAGACTCTTGGACAGCTGCTGGGGTGCCAGCGAAAGATCTCAAAGCACAGCTCTTATCGGGAGAGCTGTCCTTTGCGATTCTAATTGCATATGTTATATGCGATTAGTATGTAGTATGTGACATAATGTTCCATCATGGGTTAATACATCCCACCCAGCAAGTAGCCTGCAGTTTGTTTTATGTTGTCAATTGAATGGTTCTTTGCTTTCCGACAGTCGGATCAAAATTTGGATTGCACCTCTAGTGTGTAGAATTTAATAAACTACAAAGATGTAAAAGCCCTCACTGACTCACTTACTGACTCACTCACTAATTCTCTTCCCGGTATGTTAGGAAGATGAAATTTAACATACTGTAGGTATTCTGCAGGTAGGAAATAGGAAACCTCCCCTAAGAGGATGAAAAGGGTGTTACCATACAGTGCATCCGGAAACTATTCACAGCGCTTCACTTTTTCCACATTTTGTTATGTTACAGGCTTATTCCAAAATGCAATAAATTCATTTTTCCTTCAAAATTCTACACACAATACCCCATAATGACAACGTGAAAAAAGTTTTTTTGGGATTTTTGCAAATTTATAAAAAATGAAGAAATCACATGTACATAAGTATTCACAGCCTTTGCCATGAAGCTCAAAATTTAGCTCAGGCACATCTTGTTCCCACAGTCCTACAGATGTTCCTACAACTTAATTGTGGTAAGTTCAGTTGACTGGATATGATTTGGAAAGGCATACACCTGTCTATATAAGGTCCCAAACACTTGACAGTGCATGTCTGAGCACAAACCAAGCATGAAGTCAAAGGAATTGTCTGTAGACCTCTGAGACAGGATTTTCTCGAGGCACAAACCTGGGGAAGGGTACAGAAAAATATTTGCTGCTTTGAAGGTCCCAATGAGCACAGTGGCCTCCATCATCCGTAAATGGAAGAAGCTGTGAATACTTTCTGGATGCATGTAATGATGTAATTACCAATGCGTGGCTTGCAGTGTGGGAACGATGACACTCAAATGGACAATCGGATCAAATTTGGATTGCAACAAAGGTATTCTTTAGGTGGGAAATCCTAAGAGTCTGTTAGATTCAATGTCACAGAGCTAGAAAAAAAAAAAGTCTGATGATTTATCTTGATCTATGTCAGTAATGGCTAACCTTGACACTCCAGCTGTTGTTGAACTACACATCCTAGCATGCCCTGCATCAGTTTTAGCATGGCCAAATAGCAAAACTGTAGTAGGGCATGCTGGGCTGTGTAGTTCAACAACAGCTGGAGTGTCAAGGTTAGCCATCACTGATCTATGTTGTTTCCAGGTATACTGTACATCACAAAAGCCTGCAAATTCAATACAAGTGTGTATCATTTTTCCATCCACTTTCCTATGACCACTAGACTCACAATTGCCTTATCCTGGTACACAAATGTCTGTTGGTTGGCCACAGTAGGGCATACACTGCCCAATGGGGCCGACTTTCAGCTTGGAAAATATTGCATCAGACGGATGTGCTGGACAATACAGCATGCCCAACCGATATTTTCGGATTGGTCACCCGCATACACGCAACAATTATCTGGGTGATCCTTCAATATTGGGTGGATCAGTCAGATAATTGTAGCGTGTATACCCAGCATTAGGGATTGACCAAGATATCTATAAAGAATTCTCGTGGTTCATGTACAGTATTTATAGTCCTAATTGCTCTGCCACAGTCAATGTTATTACCTAGAGGTAAAGTAAGGAACAGTTGGTCCAATAATACATGTAATCTGGGAACTAATCACACAGGGCAAGATGTATCATAGGAAAAAATACAATATATCCTCCAAAAACTGTATGCTTCCGAGGATTACTGTATGTATCCACAGGGTTTGCAGCCGATATTGGAGAGAAATCAGCCGCAGTCCCGGAGAACAGCAGTCCCTGAAGATGATATGCTCACAGTTATTTGCAACATATGTACAGTATAACATTGCATGTGCATACATAATAAGATCATTTTGACTGTTTACTTACTTTTAATTGTTCAGGTGACTCTTCTAAAGATAAATTAGAAGTTGACAGGTTTTACACACATTGTAGAACAGCAATATTACTCATTACAGCATAAAATGATTGACAACTTTACTAGGCACAACTAACTACAAGTTGATTTCCCTTTGTCATTGCAGAACACCTTGGGATGGGATTCCGTTAAAATGCCAGCTATCAGGATCCCAGCATTCAGGATACCAACACCGGAATCCCGAGAGCCAACATTATACTGGCGGACGGAATCCAGACGCCCACCTGGAATACCCACTCAGTTGGTGGTTCCATGCCATCAACTGAGTGGGAATAGAACCTATGGTGAGCAAAGCTCGCCACCGTGCCTGAAACGTGGTGAGCGGCCTCGCTGCCATGATTTCTGCAGACGGGGTGCCGCTGTCGCTATACTGACAGCCCATCAGATGGTTTTTCATACTGGATCCCTTGGGGCATGGACTCAACAAGGACAAGCACTCAACAGTGTTACAGTGATATGCTGGACTATGTTGTTTTCAATGTGTCCCATAGTTGTTAAAATTTGGCTAGTGGCGGGTCTCAGCTGTGAATAGCATATTTTGGATTGGACTGCGATCTAGGGGTAAATTTACTAAGAGTCGGTTTTGATGTTTAGGCGATTTTTTGTCGATTTTGAAAATCGGGAATTTAAAGTCCCGATTTTCAAAATCTACAAAAATCGATTTCAAATAGGCTGCAATCTGACTTTAGACTTAAATAGACCACTGTTTCTATAACACAGACTTCTAGACAAACCCCTAATTTACTAACAGCCTGTATGAGAACCGACTCAAAATTGACCAGAAATAACTCAAATAAATAGATATTACAACAATATCTGCTACTTGTATTCTTATACTGTGATTATTAGTTGTGCCAACCAATACCTGTCTTTTAAACACCATTTATTCTGGGGCTGGATCACTCTATTGGGACAATCCAGTATAATTATTACTGTATTTAAACATTGATGCTGGATTACTGCCCTAAATAAGTCTGTGTAGTGCTGATTACTTTCTTGAAATACCATGATAATTAATATGTTATCATGGCACTGAAATACTGATGTTGGATTACTACCCAAATAACTTTGGTGGTCATTCCGAGTTGATCGCTCGCTAGCAGTTTTAAGCAGCCATGCAAACGCTATGCCGCCGCCCACTGGGAGTGTATTTTAGCTTAGCAGAAGTGCGAACGAAAGGATCGCAGAGCGGCTACAATTTTTTTTTGTGCAGTTTCGGAGTAGCTCAAAACCTACTCAGCGCTTGCGATCACTTCAGACTATTCAGTTCCTGTTTTGACATCACAAACACACCCTGCGTTCGCCCAGCCACGCCTGCGTTTTTTATGCCACGCCAGCGTTTTTCCGAACACTCCCTGAAAACGGTCAGTTGACACCCAGAAACGCCCACTTCATGTCAATCACTCTGCGGCCACCAGTGTGATTGAAAAGCTTCGCTAGACCCTGTGTGAAACGACATCGTTCGTTGTAATAGTACGTCGCGAGTTGCGCCGCATAAGCATGCGCAGAAGTGCCATTTTTTGGCCTCATCGCTGCACAGCGAATGAATGCAGCTAGCGAACAAATTGGAATGACCACCTTTGTTTGGTGTTGATTACCTTCTAGCAATACCGTAATACCCAGCAGTCACACGCCGTGGGTCTATAAGCTTTCCAACTGTGTATAAACCTGGTATTGCATTTTGTCAGCAAGTGAGACCTTAAATTTGGTCCCAGGTTTTATTTTATAACTAGTACTTTTCAGTACTATATTTGTACATTGTGTGCATCTGTGTGTGTTTTGTATGTTCTCTCATTGAGAGTGAGACTGCATTTTATATTTATCATCATTAAAAGTTACATTTTATACAGATCTGTTTTTTATGGTAGGCGAGTACTCCAACCAGGAGAGTACTTTTCTTTTGTTTTCCATATTATTTACGGCTACTGTCTGTGCCTCAATACCTGTAGCCACCCGGCTACAGTTATTATTAAAGGATGCAATCAGGATCCCGGCTGTCGGTATCCCGAAAGTCAGAATATGGACGCCGGAATACTGACCCTATTCTGAATGCCGACACCGGCATCCAGAATGGGTACACCATCACGAACGAGGACAGACCGCATGACTAGTCAGGTGAGCAGTGTGAGTGTGTGTGTGTGTGTGTGTGTGTGTGTGTGTGTGTGTGTGTGTGTGTGTGTGTGTGTGTGGGGGGGGGGGGGGGGGGGGGGGTTAGGTTTAGACTGCGGGGGCAGGTTTAGGGTTATGCTGCATCCCGGGGGGGTTAAGGTTTTAGGGTTAGACTGTGGCTAGGAGGGTTAGGGATAGGCACCCCCCATTGGAGGGCTACGGTTAGGCTGGGGAGACAGGGGGTTAGGTTTAGGCTCCTACTGGGGGTGGTTAGAGTTAGGCAACAAGGGGGAAGGTTAGGGTTAGTCTGCAGGTAGGGAGAATTTGGGGGTTGGGGAGAGGGGGGAACACCCCTTACTCACCCCTGTCAGCTTCTCAAACATCAGGATCCCGACATCGGTATTACGTATGCCGGCAAATCCCGTTATTAAGACTATGTAAAGAATCTGAGATTGTTTGTAAATGTAGATTTTAGTGCCTGTTTTGACATCTTTGTGTCTCTACAAAAATCAACCTTAGTTTGTTGAAAAGAACTAATAGCTGAAATAATATCTGAATTACTTTCTCATGCAGGTGCTGTAGGTGTGTGTCACCAGGGGCGTCTCTACAGAGGAGGGGGCCCACCCGGAGGAATTGTGCCAGAGTCTACTGTGCATGCGCAGGTCTCCGGAAACACGGCGCCCGCCATGATCTGGAGACCAATTTGGCTACTGCGCATGCGGGGCAGCCATTTTGGTGGCGATTTCCGCCACAATCGCTGTGCCCGCCGCTGGACTCCGGTAAGGTAAATGGGTGCGGTGTGGGACCCCCTGGACCCAGGGGCCCGTATGCACCACACACATTGCCCCCATTATAGAAACGCCAATGTGTGTGGCCTTCCTTGTGCTGCTGATTCAGCCACATCTTCCAGTGGTGTTGAGACTGGCATTAAGTGTAGAGTGAACGTTTGCTCATCATCCACAGGTGGGTTTTCTTGTTTCTATTATTGTCCCCAAACAGTGAGATCAGGGCAGACTAGACGGGCAAACGGTTCTTATCTGCCATCAAATTCTATGTTTCTATGTTTACGTTTCTATATAGAAGGTGCGGTTGTCCATAGCAACCATTAAGATTATAGCCAGAATTTGTGTGTTGTGTTTGTATAGACATATTCTGTTTGGTTGCTATGGGCAACAACAACACTTGTATGTTTTTAAAGCTTTACTAATTCTACACATTTGATGGTGAAAATTAGGGAAAGATCTATTAAACCCTTGAAAAAAATAAAGCTTTATTACCATAACAAAAAACACTGATGACCTCATTGTTGTAAGTTATATTTTTTTTTTAAAAAGTAGTAGGTGATGTTTTAAAAAAAATCCTTCATCCCTCTATGTTAAAAAGAAAAGTGATTAATTGTGCTCAAAATATATGTATACTCTCCATAAATAACATTTCATTATTTTTTTACTTTACAGGATGTTGCTCCCTTACCAGATGCCTCGACAAGAGTTGATTCCACATCTGTCTCAAACTGCATCTCACCATCACTTCCTACAGAGGCAGCTGCCAGCGTGATATAGGGCGCCTGTCTCTGTGTCGGCTGATGTGTCGTTGTCGACTGCTGTCGCAGTGCAGGCTGCAGTCTCTGTGTTCCTGAAGTCCCTTTATTGCATTTTTAAAGATAGAAAAAAAAATATAACCTTGTGTCATCAACATGGGTCATAACAAAATGTTTTCTTTTTTTAAATACCTGGCTTTGGCTCTTCCTGATTTAATGATTGGCTTTCAGGAGGGCATCTCCCAGACACTGCTGAAAATAAACATTATGGGGTTTTTTAAGATTGATTATTTTTTTTTAATCAAACATAGCATACAGTTACTCAAAATTAATTGACTAATGTATGTAATCTGACAGCATGTAGTCATTTATGTATGTGTTAGAAAAGTTATTAATGTGTAACATATATTTTTTAATGGTGTATGTACAGTATGTTTTTCACATATTACTCACCATGCTGTGTAGGGCATGGTGGGTCATCCGTGTTGTGGACATTCAACCCAGTTATGAGCTCAGTAGGCATTATATTCCCGAGTGGCTCCTCATATTCCAGGTAGTCAGGGCCGGCTCGAGGCATGTTCGACTCGAGCGGCCGCGCAGGGCGCCACCCTTAAAGGGCGCCGCGCGCTGGCGCCGCCATGTCGGAGCCTGGAGCCGGCCCTGATCTCCCCTGCTGTCCTCCCGCTTGTTAGTGAGCTCTGTGCGCTATGCGGCGCCGGCGTCTGATGTCAGACACCGGCGCCGCACAGTTCTGTGTCAGACAGCGGCTCGCACAGCAGCACTCCCCCTCCCTCGGCACGGCAGGTACTGGGGGCATATGTGGCACTGTGGGGGGCATTTATCTGGCACTGTGGGGGGCATTCATTTATCTGGCACTGTGGGGGGCATTCATTTATCAGGCACTGTGGGGGGCATTCATTTATCTGGCACTGTGGGGGGCATTCATTTATCTGGCACTGTGGGGGGCATTCATTTATCTGGCACTGTGAGGGGGCATTAATGTATCTGGCACTGTGGGGGCATTTCTGGCACTGTGGGGTCATGTATCTATCTGGGACTGTGGGGGCATATCTTGCACTGGGGGGGGGGGGCATTAATGTATCTGGCACTGTGGGGGACATTTATCTGGCACTGTGGGGGGCATTTATCTGGCACTGTGGGGGGCATTTATCTGTGCACTGTGTGGGGGCATTAATGTATCTGGCACTGTGGGGGCATTTCTGGCACTGTGGGGTCATGTATCTATCTGGGTCTGTGGGGGCATATCTGGCACTGGGGGGGGCATTGATGTATCTGGCACTGTGGCGGCATTTATCTGGCACTGTGATCGGGCATTAATGTATCTGGCACTGTGGGGGCATTTATCTGGCACTGTGGGGGCATTTATCTATCTAGGACTGTGGGGGCATATCTGGCACTGTGGGGGGGCATTTATGTATCTGGCACTGTGGGGGGCATTTATGTATCTGGCACTGTGGGGGGCATTTATGTATCTGGCACTGCTGGGGGGGGCATGTCATGTGCATTTGGCACTGCTGGGGGGGCATGTCATGTGCATTTGGCACTGCTGGGGGGGCATGTCATGTGCATTTGGCACTGCTGGGGGGGCATGTCATGTGCATTTGGCACTGCTGGGGGGGCATGTCATGTGCATTTGGCACTGCTGGGGGGGCATGTCATGTGCATTTGGCACTGCTGGGGGGGCATGTCATGTGCATTTGGCACTGCTGGGGGGCATGTCGTGTCTAGCTGGCACGGCTGGGGGGCATATCATGTAGTGTTCCCATGTCTCAGTGCAACACCTGGCGCAAAGTGCCTAACGTGCTCTGCCTGGCGCAAAGTGTCTAACGTGCTCTGCCTGGTGCAAAGTGTCTTAACGTGCTCTGCCTGGTGCAAAGTGTCTTAACGTGCTCTGCCTGTCGCAAAGTGTATAGGAGGTTCTACCTGGTGCAATGTGTATTAGCTGCACTACTGTGTGGTGTAATGCGAATTGCCACTATTATGTGGTCGCGCCCCTTCCCCACGAAGCAACGCCCCTAAATTTTTGAGGTCCATGATTTTGAACGGAGCAACAAGCATTACAGTATGTACATAATTTTGCCCTTCTAACTTAAATATGTGCCCTCCCAAATGCAAAATGTGCCCTCCCCGTGATCAGCACCCCTGCCCTAAAAAAATCCTAGAGTGAACACTATCATGTGTAGCTGGCACTGCTGGGGGGCATATCATGTGTAGCTGGCACTGCAGCAGGGCATGTCCTGTCTATCTGGCACTGCTGGGGGGTATATCATGTCTATCTGGCACTGCTGGGGGGCATGTCATGTGTAGCTGGCACTGCTGGGGGCATGTCATGTGTAGCTGGCACTGCTGGGGGCATGTCATGTGTAGCTGGCACTGCTGCGGGGCATGTCATGTGTAGCTGGCACTGCACTACTGTAGACATTATGTGTAGCTGGCACTATACTGGAGACATTGTGTGTAAGGAACACTACTGTAGCTGTTATGTGTAATGCTGCTAATTGTGTGCATAGAGGGGGTGTGAAAATATATTTATTTATTTGTAGTGTGATAATATGAAGTTGTGAGACCCCGCCCACTTTTTCAGGAGGCCACGCCCACCTTTCCAGGAGAGAGTATGGGAGGGGGAGCTTTTACATTTTCTCGCACAGGGTGCTAGTAGGCCTGGAGCCGGCCCTGCAGGTAGTCCTGGTAAAAGGGCGAGCCTCCTCCAGTTTGCCCTACATCCCTCCTTTCTTTTGCCATTTTGGGCTTAAGGCTCTGCTTAATATCAGATAACCGCTTAATGGACTTCCTTTCAATTGTCCCATAGTATTTACTGCATCTATTGCAGCCTTCAACATCTAGCCTTTGCACCTACCTGTTGTTCTTGCTGCAAGCCTACCAAAAACTAAATAAGTGACTAAGACCACATTTTCATCAAAGGAAAAACAGACATTGCGTCCAGACTTAACAAACCTGTCATCATCTTACTGGGACTCCGCTCCTCCACCTGCATAGGCTCATCAGTCTCAGCCTCCTCCCTAATCTCCTCTGTCTGCCCCCTCCTATCAACCTCCCTATCCTCCTCCTGTCACCCCCTATCCTCCTGTCTCTGCCTCCTAGTGTCAGCTCCCTTATACTCCACTCTCTGCCTCCTCCTGTCTCCTTCCCTATCCTCCTCTCAGATTCCTCCCTCCCGCCCTATCCTCCTCTCTCTGCCTCCTCCTGTCACGCTCCATATCCTCCTCTCTCTCTCTCTCCTCCGGTCACCTTCCCTATCCTTCTCTCTCTGCCTTCTCTTGTATCCCACCATATCCTCCTCTCTTCCTCCTCCTGTCACCCTCCCTAACCTCCACTCTCTGCCTCCTCCTGTCTAACTTCCTATTCTCCTCTCTCTGCATCCTCCTGTCTGCCTCCCCATACTCCTCTCTCTGCATCCTCCTGTCTGCCTCCCTATCCTCCTCTCTCTGCCTCCTCCTGTCACGCTCCATATCCTCCTCTCTCTGCCTACTCCTGTCATGTTCCCTATCCTCCTCTCTCTGCCTACTCCTGTCATGTTCCCTATCCTCCTCTCTCTGCCTACTCCTGTCATGTTCCCTATCCTCCTCTCTCTGCCTACTCCTGTCATGTTCCCTATCCTCCTCTCTATCTGCCTACTCCTGTCATGTTCCCTATCCTCCTCTCTATCTGCCTCCTCCTGGATAGAAAGTGGAATAATGCATATTTAAAAAAAATATTGAGCACGCACAAGGCTTAATAACAAGAGATTATAATGTCTGGTATATACATATTTTGAAGAATTTACATTAACAATCCATATTGAGCTACCAATAAACACTTACCTTTTACAGTGTTTGTAGAGTCATCAGAAGTGACTAGCATCAAAACATCATTATCAGAATCACTTGTAATAATCCATTGTCTGCAGAAGGAAATTGATATTTCATTATTAGTACACTACATGTCTGTGTTTTGCCCACATTCCACCTCCATCCTCCAACCCCCATCCTCTGTCCCACCTCTGCCATTACCGCTCTACCATCAGTACCGGGACACCATCCCGGCTCTACCCCACCTCCATCCCTTCCTCCAGCTTTACTGGCTGGATAAAATGTCCAGCTATATGTAAATAATTGGTCACGTTAGCATGGAAGGTGGATAAGTGGCCTGGATAGTTGAGTGGTGCTATATATATATATAGGATAATTCAGACCGGATCGCGACAGCACAGTTTATAATAATCCACTCTCTTTGAAAAATCACCTTTAAAAGGAGCGAAATGCGTCAGTAAGAACGTTATTGGACCTCCACAGTGGATTTAGCCATGTCGATTTTAAGTTCATTTGGAGCCGCGAGGAGAAAGACCATTCACCGGTGCGTGCAGCACGGTGTCAGACGACGGGAGATTTGCAAACTACAGGCGCCAGCAGAGTGCCAAATCCCACAGCCAGAGCCAACCTCTCACGTTATTGGGACTCTTCCTCTATTCCTGAATTGCTTTGTGGAGGCTGCACGTAAGGCTCCATCTTGGAGCAGATTATTATATACTGTGATTTTTCGCTGCGCTGCGATCAGGTCAGAACTGCGCATGCGTATGCATCGCAATGCGCAGGCGTGATGTACGGGTACAAAGCGGATCGTTGCTGAGCGATGGATTTAACTAAGTATCCATTCGCACAGCTGATCGCAAGGAGATTGACAGGAAGAGGGCGTTTGTGGGTGTCAACTGACCGTTTTCTGGGAGTGTTTGGAACAAGGCAGGCGTGTCCAAGCATTTGCAGGGCGGGTGTCTGACGTTAATTCTGGGACCTGACCGGCTGAAGTGATCGCAGCGGCTGAGTAAGTTCTGAGCTACTCAGAAACTGCACAAAACTTTTTTGTAGTGCTCGGCTGCACATGCAATCGCACGCTTACACTCCCCTATAGGCGGTGACTATCTGTTCGTAACACTGCAAAAAATAGCTAGCAAGCGATCAACTCGGAATGATCCCCACTATACGAAGGTACTGGTACTTTGCAAAAACATAATCAGCATTGCAATTGAACAGATCTATGTAGTGTGCAGCCACACACCACATAAATCTGCTCAGCCGCAATGCTGATAATTTTTTCACAAGGTACAAGGTAAGCTTTAAATAGTTAGAACTGTCTAGCTTAGAATTATCGACCTTTCTATGCAAGGGCTGATAGCTCAATGAATAGATTGTCTGACTGCAATGCCACAGGCAATGGGTTTGAATCCTGGGTATGTCAGCAACTTGAAATGTAATAAAGGACAGTGTGATTGAATAACAAAGAAATCCCAAGTTAAGTTCATGAATGCTGTATAAGAATTAGCGACACAAAGGGTCAGGGTGGGAGATGCTGGGCTTTAAAAAGGGGGGAAGCTGCAAGTGAAAGTAATTAAAACAGATAATTGACAAGTGCCGCCAACAGCGCTCCCTACCCTGCAGCGCTATGTGCGGTGCCCCATCCGCACACACCTAGTTATGGCCCTGCACCTGCGGTTGGACCATATGTTTCTATTAGTCAATTAAACATTCCTCTCTGTTACTGTGTATAAAAGTAGTATTTATTAATTTCTGTTTGTTAGATCAGTAAAACTCACCGAGTGGATGCAGATGTCCATGGCGTTTCCTAAACATGAACACACATTGATAGTTACTATTTCTGTGAGACAAGCATGTCACAGTAGTCTCATAAGCCAGCAAGGAATATGAAGGAATTAGCATAGAGCAGTGGTTCCCAAACTTTTTTGAATCACGGCACCCTAGAGTATCCGAATTTATTCCACGGAACTCCTAGGCCAAATGATTCTTATTGAGAAATTCAGAAATAACTATTAAATTAACTTAAATTGTGTTTATATATGTCATCCTTAGGTGCAATTGTGTGGTGAGGGACAAGATTTGCTTCTGTTTGTCCACATATTTTATGATTGGCAGCCACCAGCACTGGTTTTGACTGTTACATTGACCATATATAATTTGAATTGGTCCTGGACCACCAGTCCAAGGCACCCCTTCAAGTGCCCTGCTTCACCACAGGGTGTCACGGCACACAGTTTGAGAACCACTGGCATAGACTATGGCTATGTTGTATAAAGCTCTCTATTATCTATTACAAATATAGGATATCTGAAGTGAGTTTGTTTAGCGGAGTCAGACAAAGGATTGTATTACAACTCATTAGCAGTCATCTGTATTAGTTAGTGTGTCCCTAGATGTAGCTGTGTTTAAGTGAACTCTTTGAAAAGCTGCAGAAAAACTGTATTCACCAGATTGTATGGTGGGACAGTGTCAAGCATTGCTGCATCCCAGTGCAGGGGCCTTAGGTTCACTTCTGGTGCTATCTGTGCGTAGCGTATATGTCCTAGCATTGTTGGCTCACAGTGCTGGTACCTATGGATAGCACAATATGTGTGGAGTGTATATGTGCTTCCCATGCTAAATGATGCTGGTAGGAAAGTTAGCTTCTGATTGAATTGGTTGCATCTACAGATATGTACATTATCATGCCTTTTATCTATAGAGTGAGCTACTTAACAATATAACTATCCCATATGTACTGTATACTAAACGATTAAGAGAATAATTAGTTAAGACAAGGCTGGTATTGCCTTTAAACTAATTGCCAATTTCCATCTAATGAGAATCTCACAGCAATACCACCAGGTCCTGCACTTACAGGGTATTATTTACATTTGGCCCCAGGTCTGATAGCCAACTGTTAGATCAAATATTTTGTATCTGTTTGGAGTATGTATGTCCTGCTAACATTGGACCTAATTCAGATCTGATCGCAGCAGTGTAAAAATAAAGCAGCCTGTATTTACCCTGCACAGAAACAATATAACCCACCCAAATCTAACTCTCTCTGCAAATGTTATATGTGCCCCACCTGCAGTACACATGGTTTTGCCCATTTGCTAACAAATTTGCTGCTGCAATCGGATCTGAATTACCCCCATTATTTCACAGCTCTGGGGCTATAAATTCCACTCTGACCAGGACATTACAGTGTACAGTTTCTAGGTTCCCTCCATACTTGCGTGGGTTTCCTCCAAGTGCCCTAGTATCCAAAAACATACCAGCAGGTCAATTTGCTACTGATTAAGGGAATTAGATTGAGGTTCTATTCCAGCAATAACTAATATTAATGAACTATACAAGTCCATACAGTTCATTTCACACCTACTGTAGCCGACATGCCTTCCAAAATAGCCACCTCCACAGAACTGCACCTTCTCACAGATTTCCTCTATAGAGTGGACCACCTAAAAATAATGGGCTCCAGACTATCAGGGATATTCAATTAGCCCCGAAGAGACATCAGGATTAAAAACCTCCGATGCTTCTTCGGGTGTTGCGGTCGGGCTATTCGATTAGCTCATCCGTTAAAAAGTGCATTTACACCTGTAAACACACAGGTTTAGTGAAACCGGTGTGTTTTCGGGTGAAATAGCCTAGTTTTTGGATGGAAACGGGGCTGTTATCGGGGATTTTGCTTCGCCTGCCGGAGGCAGGTGAAACAAAATCCCTGATAAGCCGCGGCTTGCACTGGCTTATCGGGGCTAATTAGATAGCCCCCCCAGTGATAAGTTTACACCCGCAGTCACTGCGGGTAATTGAATATCCCAGTATATCTCTACAATGTCTAGGTCAACAGTCAATAGGTCGACACCATATGGTTAAATTGAATTACAGTAGACTGACATTGACAAAAGGTCGACATGGACAAATGGTCGATATAGGAAAGGTTAATACTGGAAAAGGTTGACAGGTACAAAAGATTAACAGGTTCAAATGGTGGACATGGCAATGGTCGGTGCACATATAGTCTACGTGCTTTTTGAGGTTTTTTTTTTTCATGTTTTTGGACTTTCAATCCTCCACTATCCATGTCACAAACCATAACCGTTAGTAACCTTGTGTCAAGTGAAGCAGAGCGGAGTGAGACACCGCGCCCGAAGCGCATCAAGCGAAGAAGAGCCTGCGAGGGGACACGTTTCTACTAATGGTGGTTCCAAATGGTAAAACTATCCACACTAACCCCAAAAATGAAAAAAAATGAAAAAACTGTGTCAACCATTTTTGTGTCAACCAATGCCATGTCGACCTCTTTTCCAGTGTCAACCTTCTCTGGTATCACTGGCGCTTACTATGAATTATTTGCAAAGTACTGACCGCATTATTTCTTTTACTCTTAACGACAGAACAGTCTGTGTGGTCTCTGCCTGGCTCTTCTCTCCGGGCTGTGTGGTCTCTGCCTGGCTCTTCCCTCCGGGCTGTGTGGTCGCTGTCTGGCTCTTCCCTTCGGGCTGTGTGGTCGCTGCCTGGCTCTTCCCTCCGGGCTGTGTGGTCGCTGCCTGGCTCTTCCCTCTGGGCTGTGTGGTCGCTGCCTGGCTCTTCCCTCCGGGCTGTGTGGTCGCTGCCTGGCTCTTCCCTCCGGGCTGTGTGGTCGCTGCCTGGCTCTTCTCTCCGGGCTGTGTGGTCGCTGCCTGGCTCTTCCCTCCGGGCTGTGTGGTCGCTGATTGGCTCTTCCCTACGGGCTGTGTGGCCACTATCTGTCTCTTCACTCAGGGCTGTGTGGTCACTGTCTGGCTCTTGCCTCCTTTTGTCATCCTGCATGACTCCTGCAAACAATATGAAATAAGAATAATGTAATATATAAAATCACCAAGGCTTAGTACATAGACAACTATGACCTTTATGTCAGAGGTACAGTAAATCCAAAAAAGTTACAGGTACATAATAATCAGGAGCTGGAGTCGGAATGGCAAGGCCTGGTTCACTGCCCTAGACCTGGCAGCGTTTTACAGAGATTCAACAAAGATGTTCATTGCTCTTAGTCGAACCTCTTTGTCTGTGATATCAGGTCTTATACATAATATAATAGATAACATTTGAGGAAATTATAGATTATTCACATTCATGAACACGTTATCAGATCTCCACCTTGCCAAAGAGGTATAAAAAGATATTTTTTTGCAAGGAGGAAAACTAATCTATTGCCATCCGATATGCAGGGAATGTCCTAGAAATTTGCTCCGTCCATTCCATGAATAACAATTAATAATAGGCATCTCATTCAGCAATATAAAATGTCTGTTTAGAATGTGGCCATGCGCTCAGCATCACACAGCTCTTCCCTGGAGAACATAAGAAGTTGTGCACCCTGTGTAGACGCCGTCTCTTCGTAGAATGTGCTTCCCGAAGGAACAAACATATTGCCACAAATCCAGACTATAGTATGGCATTTCAGGAGAACCATTTGTGACACATTGGTTGATCAGGCTGGAAATTGCAGCCAATTTATCTGCATTTGTTTTGTCTTGCACTCTGGATTGAAACACAGATTTGTGTTGTTGGCCACTGATGGCCCCTTGCTGATGTTTTATTTTATGTGGAGTTCCTTGGATACTGTTCCTTATGCTGAGGATACACTGTCACATAAAATCTGTCAGTCCAGCAGACATTTTACTTGAAAGCTTGAAGCCCAGTAGATTTTGTGGTTATACAATGTGAGATATCTCACATTGGGCGGGGATGTACAAAAAGGAAAAAGGGGTTTTACCACATTTTCATATGTACTAAGACCCGGCCGCCGGGTTTTCGCCGCCAAGAGTATCGCCATCTTTTGATGGCGATACCTTATAGAAGCCTATGGGCTTCTTTCGCACCTGCCGCCCAGCGCCGCCCCCCCTGCCACCACCCCCCCTCCTCATCTGCATCCAGGTGCCGCTCCTCGGTTCCCAGCTCCTTCTCCCCCGCTGCACAGCCATTTCTGCTTCCTGCTGCAGGGAAGAGAAGGAGGAGCCTGGGGACTCCCAGCAAACGTCACCTCCCGGGGCTGGGAGGTGATGGACCCCACAGAGACCCCCTGCAATCCTTCTCACAGGTATTGCGGGGTCTCTGTCACCGCATTGCAATGTTAATCGCATTCAGTATGTTAGTACATATGCGATTAGCATCACTGCGGTAGGTGGCGAGGGGCGGCAATGTATTGTAATACATCCCGCCCAGTGTATGGCCCAGGGGTTAAAGTGAGCCGGAAGGGGGTGGAACTGCGTTCCATCAGTACTATTTGGAGATGCAACCAGTTCCGCCTCCTCCGGCCCACCTAACACAGAATGTCAGCCGGCACACAGGGAGATGCTGGGCGCCCGCTGAGATTTTGTTACCAGCAAGCGCCCGGCTCCTTCCCGAAAGCAGCAGCCTGGGTATCCGGATGATAGATAGATAGTGTCTAGACAGTCAATAGGTAGACACCATAGGCTAAATGTAATAGGGGGCGATTTCGGAAAACATGCGATTTTTACCACAAATTTGCACGTTTTCCAAAATTGGCAAATGTAATAGCTTGCGATTTTACTTAAAAAAAAGTTTTAACATATACCAAAAGTCGCAAGTGAAAAATTGCATCCAGATGTTTTCCCATTGAAAACAATGAAAATCGCAAATGTAATAGGATGCAATTTTTTCACTTGCACACAAAACCTTTCCAAAAATCGCCAGAATAATAGACCAGGTGTAGACTGGTGATTTTTGGAGAAGCATGCACAGATCAGTGACATTTGTGCATGCTTCTGTCTGTAAAAGTAAAGAAAGTGTTAAAATATAAAAAAAAAAAAAAACACAACATGCAGGTCCCCCCCAAAAGCATAATCAGCACCGGGCTCTTTAAACCGGTCTTGGTTGCAAAAATATAGGGGAAAAATTGATTGGGGGTTCCCCTTATTTAAACAACGAGCACCGGACTCTTGGACCAGTCCTGGCTCCAAAAATACAGGGGACAAAAGAAGTAGGGGTTCCCCGTATTTTTGAAACCACCTCCACTAGCCAGGGAGGTGATGCCGCAGCCAGGGGACACTTTTATATAGGTCCCTGTGGCCAAAGCATCACAAACCCCCCAACTAGTCACCCCTGGCCGGGGTTCCCTGGGGGAGTGGGGACCCCTAAAATAAAGGGGTCCCCCCCTCCAGGCACCCAAGGGCCAGGGAAGAAGCCCGTGGCTGTTCCCAGCACCCCTTGGCGGTGGGTGCTGGGCTGATAGCCGTGAAAGTGTTAAAAAATAATATTGGCTTTTGCTGTGGAACTACAAGTCCCAGCAAGCCTACCCCGCATGCTGGTACTTGGAGAACCACAAGTACCAGCATGGGGGGAATTAACGGGCCCGCTGGTACCTGTAGTTCTACAACAAAATAAATATTACAATAAACACACAGACACCGTGACAGTAAAACTTTTAACACTTTCTTTACTTTTACAGATAGAAGCATGCATGGATCTCACTGATTTGTGCATGCTCCTGACTAAGTTATAAAAGCATGACCAAAAACCGCATGTTTTTATTGCTATAAATCGCATGTTTCTTTTACTAAAAATAGGCAGAAATCGTATACGAAATTTCGTTTTAACCTTAAAATTTGCACCCTATTACATTTGCGATTTTTAGTAAAAACTCGCAAGTTACAAACATGCGATTTAGATACCTAAAAAAATTGCACCCTTTTACATCTAGCCTCATATGTTAGACAGACATTAGGTCAACAGGGTCAAAAGGTCGACATGAAAAGGTAGACAGTACAAAATGTCAACAGGGTCAAAAGATAGATAGGGTCAAAAGGTCGATGTGAAAATGATCGACATAAAAAAGGTAGACACATGGTTTTTTTAAACAATTTTACACGTATTTGGACTATTTCATACCTTCTCTATCCATGTCGGCATAGACTTGGTTATAAACCTGAGCATGAAGCGTGGCGAGCAAAGCAGCCCTGTGAGGGGATTCCTTTCTACCATTGGGGTTCCCAGATGACAAAACTATCCACACAAACCTCAAAAATGCAAAAAAAAATTGTCTACCTTTTTTTTTATTTCAACCATTTTCATGTCAACCTTTTGACCCTGTCGACCTTTTGACCATGTCAACCTTTTGGCCTTCTAACATGTGGTGTCTATCTACTGACAATCTAACTAGACACTGTCTATATGTTATACCACACCCAGCAGCCGGAGGCAGGAGCTCACTCCTGAACTCCGACTTCCGGCTCTGGCAGTGTGCTGTGCGCTATGGAAGAGATGTCATGACGTCTCTCCCATAGTTCAGAGGAGCCGGTGGTCAGAAGGATGGCATCGGTAGGACGCAGGAGCGGGGCTTAAGGTTAGTACTGTGTTTAATTTTTGTATTTGTGTGTGCAAGCTACACTACTACAGGGGGCATAACTACTGGAGGGCATTACTACATGGGGGCATTACCACTGGGGGTAATACTACATGGGGGCATTACACTGGGGGCAATACTACAGGGAACATTACTACTGGGGGCATTACTACTGGAGGGCATTACTACATGGGGGTAATGCTACTGGGGGCATTACTACTGAGGGCACTACTACAGGAGGTATAACTACTGGGGTCATTACTACATGGGGGCATTACCACTGGGGGTAATACTACAGGGGGCATTACTACAGGGAACATTACTACAGTGGACAATACTACTGGAGGACATTACTACATGGGGGCATTACTACATGGGGGTAATGCTACTGGGGGCATTACTACTGAGGGCACTACTACAGGAGGTATAACTACTGGGGTCATTACTACATGGGGGCATTACCACTGGGGGTAATACTACAGGGGACAATACTACTGGAGGACATTACTACATGGGGGCATTACCACTGGGGGTAATACTACAGGGGCATTACCACTGGGGGCAATACTACAGGGGACATACTACTGAGGGCACTACTACAGGGGGTAATACTACACAGGGGCAATACTACATGGGGTCATTACCACTGGGGACAATACTACAAGGGGCAATACTACTGGGGGAATTACTATTGAGAGCACTACTGCAGGGGCAATAATACTGGAGGCAATACTACACAGGGGCATTACTACTGGGGGCAATACCACTGGGGGCCATATTACACAGGGGCATTACCACTGGGGGCACTACAAATGAGGGCATTGCATAGGGCGCACTTCATAAGGGGCATCACTCCAGTGGACATAAGGGGCACTAGTACTGTGGGCACTACCACTACAGTGGGCTTTGCATAATGAACACTACTACTGTGGGCATTGTATAAGTGGCTCTACTGTTGTGGGCATTATGTGTATTTGGGGTGCTACTACTATGGGCTTTGTGTATAAGGGGCACTAATGTGTGTCATAACATAAATAAGGGACACTACTATGTGTTGTAAAGTGTGATAAAGCTAAATATTTATCGTATATATATCCCTTTATGAGGTCTAAGAACACTGTACGCTATCTACGTAAGAAGTACCGTAAGGGTACGCAAGTTGCGTATCGATCGCTTAGCCGTGATCGAGACGCTCAGGCGTCACGTTCACTCACGGCCAAGTGATCACAGGCAGGCACGTTATTGGCTGTTGACTATCGTAATGATTCGCTATAGCGTAGCGGCGCTCGGGACCACGAGGAGATCACCAGCGATGCAGACGCTCACAATGTTAAACCTTTATATCTATACCCTTAACAATGACATACACAGTAAACCTTAATGTAGAGACAAAGTGTAAGTGCAACCTTGTGTAACCTGATTAACTACAAAGCTGTTTGAGCGTCACCGACGCTCAGAGAATTCTTAACACTATAAAGAATACACAGATACCTGGGCTTAGGGTCCGAAACCTATTATGTGTATTATGACTATTATACTTGCAAAAGGAATCACAGTACAAATGATACACTACAATATAACATAAACCAACTAACCAGATAACTACACGGGAAATACAATACAATACAAGTCTAATCAAGGAAAAATACTTGAGAAAGAGAAGAGAGGGAGAGAGAGAAATGGCTCACAGTAAGACAATATGATTACGGAGAAAACTTACGCACAAGGGGAACGATCGCATGCGCCTCGATATCCAGCTCCCGATTATCAGCAATGAGAACCGTTGAAGAGAGTGAAGTTGGATATGGTCGGCCTGCTATTTATGCCCCACACACAATACAATTCAATGGTCCCTACAATCTCATTGTTCATTGGACACAGGAATTCAGCTTCGCATTACAACAAAAGGTCATAGGTTGATTCATACAGGTGGGCTGTGACTATTTCCAACTGCTCAGGTGGGAGGGAAACTGGGTTTCCCGCCGCATGGGTAATAAAGTGCAAATAAAGTAAATGTTCATAAACTTCTTATGTCCATAACTATTCGCACGAGCGATTGATCTGCTTCAAACCAACACCGGAATATTTCTAATTAAATATTCTTCCGATGGATACTAAACACCACTGTATTACTCCTATCTGACCCTTCGTATCAAACAAAGAGGGATTCCTCTGTTCATAAACATTCTATATTAACCAAACTTTCAGAATCTATCAAAGGGACCATGATCTACAAAATACATTATTAGTGAAAATATGTAATGATTGAGTCGCACGCTACAACCACATAAACTCTACCGTAAATACGCATACCATGCGCCTGCGGGTGCCCGCGACTGTGAGTATGCGCACGTACGGGAGAGCGTACGCATGCGCAGCACGGACCTGTGTGAGGTGCAAATATGGTAGTGTGCATAGAGATATTTTTCTGACTTTGACAGTCCACCCTTTGGCAGTCAATAATAACTGCCACTTCCTGAAAACATTTCAAAAGGAGAAAAATATATGTCAGGGGTTAATTCATTTCCATGGTTGGGTAAGGGAGGAGAGAGGAGTAGGTGGGAAGAGGGTATGACCTAGTGAGATAGCAGAAGCATGTGTGTATGAGTCCATGTTTGGGGGGTCATGTATCATCGTGCCCTACGTGTTGTAAATCAAGCTTCGAGGTATTGCGAAGTATACATTTGAATTCCTTCTTATCCCGTGGTACAGGTCTGTGGATGGGCTGTCAAACTTTACCGAGCTCTTTTCGGATTTTGAACAAAATGGGGAGCACATTTTAGTTGATGATACATGAATGGGGGAATATGTGATTGCTGATATCTGTGCCTGTATTCCCTATACTATGTGTGTCATTACCTGAGGGTTGTAGAAATGAAGAAAAGACATAATTACGGTAAATGCGGTGGTATTCTATGTCAGGTTAATGTACATCTGTCGGTTGAAGTTTTGTTCGGTATCAGTTGAAAGTCGTCTTCTTTGCGCTGTTTTGCTCATTAAGCGTGAGCAATAAGCTTTGTCAATGCCATTAGATTTACAAAAAATGTTGGGCTAGCGTAATTTTAAGAATTCTAGGGAAACTGGGGATCCATGGCAAAGTTCATCAAGTGTCCATATCTCAAGTGGTCAAAACTTCTTCTTTGGTCTATCCGTTGTCTGTATAGCATCTCATCAACTTCCTCGTCCAAGGGGGTCTTGTTATCTTGGAGAAAAACCAGAAAAACAGGTGAAAGAAACGGACCGTAGAAATCGCATTTTCATCACATCATTGTTTCTATCGTTGGGTCGTAAATCAAATCCAGGTTAATTACAGTTTCCTCACTCCTCAAACTCATCACTCTGGTACTTTGTTTGCACCTCATTAAAGCCTGCCCGCATCTAAATATCAATCCAATCGATATAACGACACCTAAGATACATAGTAGAAACTTCCCAACATCCATTATGACTCCTTGAGCCCAGTCTCCTAAACCAGAGAACCAATTTCGCGGGTTCAACCATGACACCCAACCAGTCAGCTCATTACCTACAGCAGCAAGAGTGAGATTGTGTTTTCGGCGAAATTCCCACTTTAATTGGAGAATATCGTCCATCTTTTGGTCTATGACCTCTACCGGATCCTCGGTGCTATTTGTGATATACGTGCAACACTTCACGCCGTATTGTGTTGCCAGTGTAACACAATATCCGCCTGTCACTGCTGTGAGGTAATTAAGAACCATTCTATGCTGTACCAGTTCTGTTTTATAAGCCTGAAGTTCTCTTCCAGTGTATCTAAACGTGTCATCATACATTTCAGTGATATTATCTAACAAATTGGCGAGTGCGGAAATGTATCTATAATTCATCACTCCTCGAGCGGTGCGAGTGAAATCTAACGCCACCAGAACCTGAATCCCGGTGGATTCATGGATCAGATCAGAGGCCGGATGCTCTAACCTTTCTGACAGTTGTCTTTTAACGAGGTGCTCGTAATGAGTGTGAGTATAAGGAGCTTGGGCACCACGGTGTATGTCTTTCATTTTATCATGAGTTACAGTCATTACTTCAGGCAATACTCTTCCAATATAACACAATCCTTCAGAGTTTGGGGCAAGCCACTTGTACGCCTTTCTCCCGCATATGAAATATGCATCATCGGGGAGAACATATGGGACGGAGAAAGACATTACCATATTACACACCTTCCAGGTGAAATCTCCTAGCCCTAATTCTTCCATCTGCTTAATGCACGTATCAGGTTGTACGATATGTGCACAGTATCCTGGTGATACTTCTCCAACTCTAGTAATCCTATTTCCTAAGGTGTATCTATACCGGATTCCTCTACTGGCTATGTGGCGTACAAGTTCTGTATCTGTAGGCATTCTATCTGCTCTATGTGAAAAGGTCATGGTGTGGTTACTCCATTATACTTCCCAATTTCCCGGCTTTCTGGAATTGGAGATGTTAAAACATAATAGGGACCTATCCACGTGGTATTGGTGGAGCTTCAAACTAGGAGGGCTGGAGATATTAAACCTCCGGTCCACCGGTCTCCCACCCTTTAGCTCAAGTACCTCCCCTATCGTTAAAGGAAATGGTACTAGCCCTGATTTTGCTATGACCTTGAGGTACTTGAGAGCATACCCAACAATCCGTTTTATTTAACACATTACCCACTAAGGAGTGATAGTCACTCAATGGATGCCGGTCCATATGGATATTAAAACTGGATTGGCATTTCTTTATACACCCATCCTCAATGATATTGTCACAGAGCCTACAGATACAGTTTTTTTCTTAAACTAACAATCCTTCAAAACGTTTGCAAATAACAAGGTTGTTAGATCGTGCCCGGTACTCGCCTTTGCTTGGTGATTGGGTTGCTATTGGAAATTTACACCTCCGTCTCAGTCATCAGGACCTTTCTGGATCCTTTCTCGACCTCACTGGTACTCTCACCGAAACAGACTGCTCTGGTCAACATCATGGTTAACGGGAAAATCCATATCACAGTCTCTTGGGGCAAGTCCATCTTACAGGAGGAGAAAAGAAGGAATTTGTAATGGGGGTATAAGAAAACAGTTTGTGGGGGAGAGAACTTGTTACGATAATAAGTTCTCTCGTCTTGTTGTTCTTCTTGTTCTGCTGTCATCTCAAAAGGTGCTGTCTCTTCAGTCTTCCAAATGAACATTCTGGTGATGCAATATTCCTTCAGCGATCTTTCTGTAAGGAGCAAAAATCTGGCATTACCATTGGTCCAACTGAGGGGTGACATACCATCTTTAAACCATGAAAACATGAGTGAGAAGAGAGAGAGAGAATAAAAAAAACAAAAGAGATAGAGAACAATTCATGTGCATATATACATTACATAACTCGACAATAACCATCAATAAGAGAAGAGAAACAAAGCATTTTTAAACATTGTCAACATTAAGAAAACATTGTTAGCATTAGAAAAACATTGTCAGACTTATTAGGCTGTCATATCTACGTGTCTAATGGTCTCCTTGAGCAGTCCCTCCCCACCAGCACCTGCATTACTCCACTGTCTGTATCTGGCCAGAAATACATTGTGGCGGATAGGTCATGCTGGGGTTTGGTAGACTTCTGCAAGGACCAAGTGGATATGCAATGTGTAAATTCTTACCAATAATCGTCAGAGATGGGGATAGAGAGAGAGAAAAAAAACATTTTTTCACAAATACATTTACAACGTTTCACCTGGTCATTCCTGTGTCTTCAGTGAATGACCTCCCACTTTATTAACCGTTACCTCAGGCTTACCATCCGTCGTATGATCACCTTTCTTGACTACCTATCATGGGTGTGGCTCAAAATCCTTACTATATGATCCTTGATTATAATTGTGTGTGTTGTGATTTTGTTCATTTCTTGGTCTAGGGGGTCTAACTTTATGTGGGTTATTACAGTTGCTGGCGTAATGCCCTTCTCTTCTACAATGGTAACAAACCCTTGGCTTTCTCCAAGTGTCAGTGAACTGGGGTCTTGGCTGAATTGATGCCTCCTCAAACGCTTGGATGCTCATCACCATCAACCGCTTTCCCTGTACCTCCCTGCTTCCTTGGATATCATGGTTATGTTGTTGTCTAGGGGGTGCATATACCTTGTGTGTGCTTCTAGGCCTGCAATCTCTTGCATAATGACCTTCCTCCTGGCAGTTATAACAGACTTTCATATTTGAAAGTTTCGCAGTGGTGTGGGGCTTTTGTTGAGTTGGTCTTGTGGTTAGGGCCTGTATACTTGTTGCTATTAATTTGTTACTTAGCGACTCTCTGTATCTGGTGATGTTCTGATCATGACTAATGATGACCTCCCTTAATGCGTCCACCGAGATATCTTTCCAGTCTGGGTTGGTGGTCTGTACCCTTGTACTTAATTCATCCTTTAAACCATTCATTAGCACATATACTGCTGCTTCTCTGTGCGGTGTGCTTGTTTCAATGTTTTCTATACCCGTATACCTAGTCAGGTCCTGCAATGCCCGGTGGAAATAATTGGAAGTACTTTCCCTTTCGTTTTGTCTTATGGAGAAAATTTTGTTCCACTCGACAATGGCTGGGAAATGTACTTCCAACTGTCGGTTGATCTGCTTAATACATTCCTGATTGTGTTCCTCCGTCCAAGGTACCTCCGTGTCTAATTTACAATCAGCAATAAATTTCGCAGGGTCAACACTGGAGGGCAAACATACCCTCAGCACTATCCGCCAATCTTTGTTGGTGGGTTCTGTGGAGTTTCCTAGTTCTTTAATAAATCTTTGGCAGGCTACTAGATCTTTCCTAGGATCAGGGAATTCAGACATAATTGATCCCAATTCGGTCCGGGACCAAAGACAGCGCATTGCACTGTCCTTGACGGGAATGATTCCCTGATCGTCAGTCTTCCCATTGGGGACTGCAATCACCCTGACCGGATCGAACTCAGCTACATCATCTGGTGTTGGTTTTACAATATGTGGTTCATCTGTTGGTGCGTGATATAAAACATTGTACGTACCTGT
Organism: Pseudophryne corroboree; assembly: GCF_028390025.1. Lineage (NCBI taxonomy): Eukaryota > Metazoa > Chordata > Amphibia > Anura > Myobatrachidae > Pseudophryne > Pseudophryne corroboree. The sequence goes on from NC_086445.1 coordinate 168,322,730, forward strand.
GGACACGACCTCACCTGACCCTCCGTTAGGGGGTTTGATTATTGCCTTAACCGATTTGATCGTGTCCACCTGGATGTCTTGTAGGATGGCTTCTGGAAGAGGTGCCGACATTGTTCTGGGCTCACTTTCTTGTTTGTATTCCTGAGGGAAGTTTGACATGGGGTGCAACTTGCATAGGTTAATAGTTGTACATTCAACAACATTACAATAATCATTGTTACATGTATTACACTTATTCTTATAATCTATACTACAGTTGCTAAGAGCGTTTTTATTGTTCAACCTTGTGCTTCTCTCCGCAACCACAATCCTCCCTGTTGCCATGTCTCTCCTCTCAAGATAAGAGTCAGAAAAGTCAATTAAATCTCTTTGTAATTCACTTTCCTGTTGCCATAACTGCAAATAATCATAATGTTTGATTTGTCTCTTTGTTGATTTTATGAGACATATCCTCCTCCTTAAATTTTGTAACACTTCTGAGCTGAAGCTCCCTATTCTTGGGAATTTCTCCCCGTCATGTACAGTCATTCTCTCCCATTCATCACATAAAGTTTCTGTGTGACTTCCATATTTCTCACACATTATATACCTGGCCGACCCAATTGGTCGGACCACTGAATCAACCCGAACCGAGGTTGATCGCCCCCTACCTGAACAAGTGGCCCCCATAGTTCGAAAGTGTTGCTTTATTTAGCCAACCCTTTACGAAAAACCAAATGCCAACAATAGGCTGACGGTGGCGGTTTACCGAGTACCCCACTCACTCGCCCACGCCGACCTATACGACCTGATCACACCGATATGGTGCTGGCGTACTCGACCTAGGGCCCCTGCGACCTGAACCTCTATTTACTGGAACCTGCGAGGGTAATCCGAAGAACACTTACTCTTTCCAGTAACTATTGGTTGCTGGATAGTTCCTGAGTGAGTAGCGAACTTCCCTTAAAAAAAAAAAAATTACACAAATCACGTTAGAGTGTACAGATAGCGTTTGTGACCCCTTTACTCTAATGGTATTAGGTCAGATTACTAACTACTGCACACACTTACGTGCGGTCCAGTCGTTCAGTACACAAACAACTAAGCTTATGTACGGAAAGACCAATGGAATCGAAACTTACGACTGCGAATTCCTTCAGCCAGAGCTTATATGGCCTATATGGGTGTTGCACCAACCCTTTTCGGTGTTGTGCCTGTGAACTGTATAGCGGACTTCCTTGTCGGCTGTACCTGGACCTCCTGGTCTGTTACAGTATGACCTCCTGGTCTGCTATACTCTAATGCTCAAAATTGTATATTTAACCAGAGATGCCTCCCTAGCCACCGTGCACGTCACTTACACGCGTGTACCTCACGAGTACTCGACTTTTCTTGTGGTTCAACCTTTAAGTTATATAAACTTATGTAATACAAAAACACTCACTCATCACATGTACACTTTTGCTTCTATTTCTATTTCTGCGCAGAAATTTTTTCTTTAGCCCAGCTGTGTTACCAATTAGGAGCAGGATCTGTTAATTTAAATTTTGGATTTCCAAAAAATAGACTTGCGTTATTTATCGCCTGTTGCGCTATTTACCGCTTTGCGTTACTTATCGCGTTGCGTTATTTACCGCTTTGTGTTACTTATCGCGTTGCGTTAAAAATCAACTTATCGTGACTTGAGCTACGTGGGCGTAACCGGACGCTCCGTTGTGTAATATACGCTGCGTGCGTCTGCCTTTGGATTGCGTACACAAGTCTTTTGTTAGGGACACGTGTACGCAAAGCAAAGATCCACCGTAACACAATTTATACTTTTATCAATGTAGATGATCCCTGATCATCTACCGCACACCACACTGATTTTGCCTTATCTCCCAGGCAAACCTGTGTGTTTGTCTATACTTTAACTATATCACCTCTATTCTTAAACTTATGAAATAACAGCAAATCTCTTTTAGCACTTTTATCAACTATAAAACTGGCAGACAGGAGAATGATATACGAAAATGAAACGGAAATGCAGATATATATGTGTGCGTGCGTGTGTACGCAAGACAGAAAAATAAACAGTTTTAAAAGACACTAGCGTTTTGTTCTTACCTCCGGTTCCCGGATTCCTTCAGCACTCTTTTATCTAAGCGAAGCAGACGCTTATCCCGTCAGCACTACGAGACAACCTCCCGCCCTTTGCTGAGGGATAATGTCTGCTGATCTACCTAGTGCAGATATGTGAAGGACAGGACGAGCCGCCAATTGATAAAGCTAAATATTTATCGTATATATATCCCTTTATGAGGTCTAAGAACACTGTACGCTATCTACGTAAGAAGTACCGTAAGGGTACGCAAGTTGCGTATCGATCGCTTAGCCGTGATCGAGACGCTCAGGCGTCACGTTCACTCACGGCCAAGTGATCACAGGCAGGCACGTTATTGGCTGTTGACTATCGTAATGATTCGCTATAGCGTAGCGGCGCTCGGGACCACGAGGAGATCACCAGCGATGCAGACGCTCACAATGTTAAACCTTTATATCTATACCCTTAACAATGACATACACAGTAAACCTTAATGTAGAGACAAAGTGTAAGTGCAACCTTGTGTAACCTGATTAACTACAAAGCTGTTTGAGCGTCACCGACGCTCAGAGAATTCTTAACACTATAAAGAATACACAGACACCTGGGCTTAGGGTCCGAAACCTATTATGTGTATTATGACTATTATACTTGCAAAAGGAATCACAGTACAAATGATACACTACAATATAACATAAACCAACTAACCAGATAACTACACGGGAAATACAATACAATACAATTCAAGTCTAATCAAGGAAAAATACTTGAGAAAGAGAAGAGAGGGAGAGAGAGAAATGGCTCACAGTAAGACAATATGATTACGGAGAAAACGTACGCACAAGGGGAACGATCGCATGCGCCTCGATATCCAGCTCCCGATTATCAGCAATGAGAACCGTTGAAGAGAGTGAAGTTGGATATGGTCGGCCTGCTATTTATGCCCCACACACAATACAATTCAATGGTCCCTACAATCTCATTGTTCATTGGACACAGGAATTCAGCTTCGCATTACAACAAAAGGTCATAGGTTGATTCATACAGGTGGGCTGTGACTATTTCCAACTGCTCAGGTGGGAGGGAAACTGGGTTTCCCGCAGCATGGGTAATAAAGTGCAAATAAAGTAAATGTTCATAAACTTCTTATGTCCATAACTATTCGCACGAGCGATTGATCTGCTTCAAACCAACACCGGAATATTTCTAATTAAATATTCTTCCGATGGATACTAAACACCACTGTATTACTCCTATCTGACCCTTCGTATCAAACAAAGAGGGATTCCTCTGTTCATAAACATTCTATATTAACCAAACTTTCAGAATCTATCAAAGGGACCATGATCTACAAAATACATTATTAGTGAAAATATGTAATGATTGAGTCGCACGCTACAACCACATAAACTCTACCGTAAATACGCATACCATGCGCCTGCGGGTGCCCGCGACTGTGAGTATGCGCACGTACGGGAGAGCGTACGCATGCGCAGCACGGACCTGTGTGAGGTGCAAATATGGTAGTGTGCATAGAGATATTTTTCTGACTTTGACAAGTGAATAAGATTGTGCTACTGTGCGGCATAAATTTTTTTTTATTTTTTTTGGGGGGGGGACATTTCCCCATCCCTTCCCTGTGTAGGAACGGGAAATATTAGGCGGTTGGCTATGAGCCGTGCATACACTGCCATAGATCAAGCAGAACATCCGCATGGGGCTGCACACAGCCTGCACTCATGTATGTGTATCCTGAGCCAGCGAGTCTAGAGCAGTGGTCTCCAACCTTAATTGGGGTGTGAAAATAAAACCTCTGAAGGAGCTACCTCCTCCCCCAATGCGCGTGCATTCCTGCGAAAGTGGGTGTGGCCTCACAAAAGTGGATGTGGCCTCACAACTACAAGTAATGCCCCCCCCCAGCGTAGTGCCAGATAGACAAATAACACCCCCCAGCAGTGCCAGATACAATACCCCCACCAGTGCCAGATACAATTCCCCCTGCAGTGCCATTTAAAATGACCCCCGCAGCGCCAGATAAAATGCCCCCCCCCCCCCCCCCCCGCAGTGTCAGATACAGTGCCCCACACAGAGCTAACCCTTGCTGGCTTCTTCTGCTGCCGCCAGTGCTGCCCCTCCTGTATGAGGGACAGAAGGGGAGGAGAGCGCAGCATGCGCCTCTCCTGTTAAGTCCGGAGAGCGTCTGCGGTGAGGGTGACAGAGTCTCTGGCGGTGGCGTGCATTTAAAATATGCTGCCGGTAAGTGAGCCAATCAAAACTCGCGGTCCGGCAGCCAATCAGGTGCCGCCACTGCCGGTCCACGAGCTCTAATTGGCTGACGGCCGGCACCATATTAAAAATGAAGGGAGGAGGAGTGCCAGTGACTGCCCAAGCCCGTGCGCTCTGTGAGCTACCGAAAATACTACGGCGAGCTACCGGTAGTTCGCGAGCTACAGGTTGGAGATCACTGGTCTAGAGCTTCTTAGTTTTTAATGACCTAGAAAAAGTGTCATTGTTTGTACCTTCAGCTTTTTTGGTGACACGGTTGATATAAAAATTGCATAAGAAAATTGAAAAGTACATGTGTGAAAAGTATGGAGGACATCTCACCAGTACCATCAGGCTTTTCTATTTTCCTTTTCTTCCTGTAACATGAGACATAATCACAGTGTAATGCCCCTTAGGTTTATCAGGTTGATCAGTGAAACAACAGATATTAAGTACACAAATAAATATAAACACTTGTCTTGATACTAGGGCTATATGTACCTATTTGTGTGACCCGTGTTACCATGAGGCTATGCCCCCATGACTTGTGGCATGCCCCAGTGAGCCGTGAACGCGCACCCCCCCCCCTCCCCCCCCCCCTGAAATGCCAGGGCAGCCCTAGTCCAACCCTTCTTATCACCAATATAAATATACCATAAATATATAATGTGGCAAACATGGTTACAGATGATGCTCAAACAGGTTTTCCTGAACCATCTTACTGCAGTTTATTCAGGGCTGTCAGGATGGTACAAATAGCATAAGGTGTGGTTCCAGCAATCACCAACAAAACAATATTCAGAGTATCCCATGACCCTGCTTTTAGCTAAACACTGTCGTCACCTCTCTAGTGATGGCAAACTAGCTCAGCATCAGTCGCCCCGCCCCAACACAGGGGTAAATTTACTAAAATGGGGGTTGTATTTAAGATGGGATGTTGCCCATAGCAACCAATCAGAATCTACTTCTCATTTATCTAGCACCTTCTAGGAGATAATACCTGTAATCTGATTGGTTGCTATGGGCAACATCCCATCTTAAATACAACTCCCATCTTAGTACAATTACCCCACAGAATCAGCACTAACTACCTAATCACATCCATGTGCTCCACCTGTGAACCTGTGTTCTGTGTGCAGAGAAGTGTGAGGGATTAACCCTGTCTGCAGCATGAGCATGCAGACTCCCAGAGAAAGAATTAGTCTCTAACTTAGCAGTCTATGGCCAACTGACATTTTTGCAACAATATATTCATACTGGGAAGGACTCTGAGTTCACATGAGTTGGCAGTGTTGGACTGGGGCATGAAGGGCCCACCGGGAGAATGCAGTGGTAGGGGGGCCATGTTTAGGAGTGTGTCCAGCCACCACATTGGTTTACCTAACCATTAGAGCAGGCATTCCCAACCACGGTCCTCAAGGCACACTAACAGTGCAGGTTTTAGTGATATCCAGGCTTCAGCACAGGTGACTTAATTAGTAGCTCAGTTATTTTGATTTAACCATCTGTGCTGCAGCCTGGATATCATTAAAACCTGCACTGTTGGTGTGCCTTGAGGACCGTGGTTGGGAATGTCTGCATTAGAGAGTCCATGGGCTGGGCCCCTTGATAAATATATTTAGTAAATACTAATAGTGCATGCATGATGATGTAGCAAATTAATAACAGCAATGTACTATAGTTCTGTGTAGAATAAGGTAATATATCTATATATAATGTATAATTCAAATGCACAGTCTGGAACCTAATCCCATGAGGAGGAGTTGGGCCCCCGGACAATGGTTTCCCCTGTACCCCTGTGGGACAGTCCAGCCCTTTGACTTGGTGTGTGGGCTGACTGTGGTTTGAGGCTCAGGCTATAGGCTGCACATAGCAGGTTTGGACATTCACCCTCCAAGTTGCTGGATGAAGCATTCAGTAATTTTGAGGACAACATCCAGCGATTTTGAAGACATCTCCATAAATTTGATGAAATGTGTGGGAAGATAGAAATCACGGCAAAATTAACATTCTTTCACTTCCTCCCACCTGGTCATTTATCTAGATATCTCGGGAGCAAAGTAGTAGCCGGTCAGAGGCAGGCATCAGCGCAATGCCAGCAAGTCTGCCCATTGTTTTAAAGTGGCAATGATTTTAAAGACAAAACTAACCTGGTTTTGCCATTGAAATTATTGCCGCTTTAAAACACAGGGCAGACTCGCTGGAATCGTGCCGATGCCTGCATCTCACAGGCTACTGTATTACATGTCCCCTGTAGTTTGGCTTTGAGGCCCTGAAGACACAGAGTAAACCACGTGGCAGACTACGCTGCCTGACTGATGTGTTCTGGTTTATTAGATAATTAATTCTAGGGGAAACAGAAAATTACGTGTACCTTAAAGTCACATTACCATGAATTACAGTGAAGAAAAACTTTATTTAGTAAAATTGTTGAAATCTGCATATTACCTTACTGAGCCGGTCATTTCAAGTCTCCTCCTCTTTATCTTAACCAAAAAATATTTTTGAGAAATTATGAAATTATTGTACAAATAATGAAAATAAAAGTAAATTAATAATAAAACCATATTGTTACATGTGTGCTACTTAAACCAGATTACTCTGAATTTCCCTATACAATAATGTATACTAAAACTGTTACATATTGTTAGTTAAGCTTTACTTAGACTTGTTAATCTTAACTAGTGGCTCAAAAAGTAAACTTAGGCCGGGTACACACTTGGCGATATGCACCCGATACATCGTCCAATCCGGCGGTTTAGACATATATCATTCACATTGTCCAGTGTGTACTCACTATATCGTTAACAATGTGCACTCCCATGGGTCATTAACGATGTACAATTTCTGTAGTTTTCACCTTAAAATCTAAAGATATTATACAAGATGGCAAGCACCTGGATGTTGGTGCATGCCGTCACTGACGAGAAGCAAATTATAACATTCAGTGTGTATGAACGATATCGTTTGCGGGGGGGTGGGAATCTTACACGATGTCACATCTGATGTGCCATCGGCAAGTGTGTACCCAGCCTAAGCTGACTCCATTGAATGTACAGTATTATTCATTTATGCAACTATAATGTTAAGCAAATAGATCAGCAAATTAGGTTTTCTAAGCTATTAACAAGTGTTATTGATGACCGGGGGCGTGACCGAACGGACACAGGGAGAGGAAGTGGGAAGTGCTCCCCTGGTACCGGTCCAGAATAAGCAGCAGCAGGAGACGCTGACCAGCCCTCCACGTGGAGCCGCTACCGCGGCCAAGACCTCAGGAAGGAGGGGGAAGATGAAGCGTCCCGCAGTGTGAGCCGAGCAGGATGGGAGCAGCGGTGCCAGCCAGAGCGGATGAGAGCCGAGAGGAGACTGACGGCTTGCCCATAAGAAGTCCCGGGACTCCGAGACTATTCACAGCTCTAGGGTGCATACATCTGGAACATAGCACCAGAGGCTGCGGAGCACATTAAGAGCTAGGAGAGCGCAGAAGGCTCCTACTTACAGAGACCTGAGCGCTGAAGTAAATCTATGCCACAGCTCCAGAGGCTACAAAGAACAGTAGAAGCCCAGTGGAGCCCAAAGCAAAAGGGGAACGGCCACTATTGCATTTAAACCCCCTCACTCATTCCCGGAGGCTACCACGGCATTTGAAGTGGAGGACCCTGAGGGAAGTAGAGATAGGTGGGGACCCTAGGATCCGGGACACAGACGGCAGCAAGCTGAGTGGACTGAAGACTGCTGGGGAGGTACCTGGGGGTTAATGAGCTGGGGAGCTGTGGTGGGCTGTTATTTCAGGATCAATCCAGGAATAAGCGTGCTTGTAACTGCATGGTGGGGCACACAGAACCGATACTTCCCCCCTATTCTAATCCCAGTGGGACTAAGTAGTATCCAGGTCCCGATGATGTAAAAGAGCCTTGTATCATGACCTACTAGCCCTACAGGGGATAAGTTGTTCAGGATGATTGAAATAATAAGAAATTAATATGTGACTGTCCTACCATCACTATAGTATTACAGCATTTCTGTTTTTGCTCCTTTAGGGAAGTCATCTATTGGTGGATATTGTATTGACTATTTAAGAGTACTATACTTGGAGGAAAGGAGATTAAGGTGCTATTTATCTCATTAAAGTACTGAGACTTAATTAAAGAGCCTATTAAGTCTGTACAATATGCCACCAAAGAAATGTAAGAATATCCCCAATACAACCAGTTTCTTTAAAATTTCCCAGATGCCAACAAATAGGCAGAAAGATAGAACGTCTCTATCTCCACATTCACAATTGAACTCCCCTCCGGCAAAAACCCTGGATACATCTACCATATCTGAAGAGGAAAATATGGATAAACCTATTACACTCCACAAAATGGGCCAAATTCAGACCTGATCGCTGCAGCAAATTTGCTATCAGTTGAACAAAACCATGTGTACTGCAGGGGGGGGCAGATATAACATGTGCAGAGAGAGTTAGATTGAATTTATTACTTTCCCCAATTTAAAGGGGAAAGTAATAAATATGGAAGATAGAGCAAGAAGAAACAATTTAAAAAATACGAGGCATTCCAGAAAGCATACAAAATCCACAATTGGAGCAGTTTGTATTGGAGATATTTCAAAAACGTCTCCCAGATCGACCTAAGACACAATGTATAATAGACCGTATACAGTACATAGACTCCCAAAAAAAACAAAATACCAGAGAACATACCTAGAGATACGATAATGAGAATGCATTATTACCAAACAAAAGAGCACATTTTGAGATCAACTAGAGACAAGTCAAAGGTAGAAAATTTTCTGGGGAACCTCCAGACTTTTGGGGACTTATCAATTAATACACTGAATAAGAGAAAAGCATTATCCAGAGTTACGAATGCGCTTTGCCAAGCGAATATCCCATATAAGTGGGGGTTTCCAGTCTGACTAATTGTAAATTATGAAGGAACAATCAAAATCTGGAAGTCTGAAGAAGAAGCTCTTAAAGGCCGAGACGACTGGAGAATTAGATAGGCCCCAAAACCACAACAGGAAATACAGCTAGTTCAACAAGAATGGTCTGATGTACAGAAATAGAGTTATGGGAGTTTTGATCAGTGATAGAGACGCACCTTAAATGGAAGAAGGAGAGGGAGAATTATGTAGAGGACATATTTTTTCCCCCTCTTTCTTGCAGGTACAGCTAGAATGAGTATGCATACGCCGGAAATAATAAGATTTTACTTACCGATAAATCTATTTCTCGTAGTCCGTAGTGGATGCTGGGGACTCCGTCAGGACCATGGGGATTAGCGGCTCCGCAGGAGACAGGGCACAAAAATAAAGCTTTAGGATCAGGTGGTGTGCACTGGCTCCTCCCCCTATGACCCTCCTCCAAGCCTCAGTTAGGATACTGTGCCCGGACGAGCGTACACAATAAGGAAGGATTTTGAATCCCGGGTAAGACTCATACCAGCCACACCAATCACACCGTACAACTTGTGATCTGAACCCAGTTAACAGTATGACAACGTAGGAGCCTCTGAACAGACGGCTCACAACAATAACAACCCGATTTTTTTGTAACAATAACTATGTACAAGTATTGCAGACAATCCGCACTTGGGATGGGCGCCCAGCATCCACTACGGACTACGAGAAATAGATTTATCGGTAAGTAAAATCTTATTTTCTCTAACGTCCTAGTGGATGCTGGGGACTCCGTCAGGACCATGGGGATTATACCAAAGCTCCCAAATGGGCGGGAGAGTGCGGATGACTCTGCAGCACCGAATGAGAGAACTCCAGGTCCTCTTTAGCCAGGGTATCAAATTTGTAGAATTTTACAAACGTGTTCTCCCCCGACCACGTAGCTGCTCGGCAGAGTTGTAATGCCGAGACCCCTCGGGCAGCCGCCCAGGATGAGCCCACCTTCCTTGTGGAATGGGCCTTGACAGATTTAGGCTGTGGCAGGCCTGCCACAGAATGTGCAAGTTGAATTGTGCTACAAATCCAACGAGCAATCGTCTGCTTAGAAGCAGGAGCACCCAGCTTGTTGGGTGCATACAGTATAAACAGCGAGTCAGATTTTCTGACTCCAGCCGTCCTTGAAATATATATTTTCAATGCCCTGACAACGTCCAGCAACTTGGAATCCTCCAAATCGCTAGTAGCCGCAGGCACCACAATAGGCTGGTTCAGGTGAAACGCTGACACCACCTTAGGCAGAAAATGAGGACGCGTCCGCAGTTCTGCCCTGTCCGAATGAAAAATCAGATATGGGCTTTTATACGATAAAGCCGCCAATTCTGACACTCTCCTGGCTGAAGCCAGGGCCAGTAGCATGGTTACTTTCCATGTAAGATATTTCAAATCCGCCGATTTGAGTGGCTCAAACCAATGGGATTTGAGAAAATCCAAAACTACATTAAGGTCCCACGGAGCCACTGGGGGCACAACCGGGGGCTGTATATGTAGTACTCCTTTTACAAAAGTCTGGACTTCAGGAACTGAAGCCAATTCTTTCTGGAAGAAAATCGACAGGGCCGAAATTTGAACCTTAATGGACCCCAACTTGAGGCCCATAGACAATCCTGTTTGCAGGAAATGTAGGAATCGACCCAATTGAAATTCCTCCGTGGGGGCCTTCCTGGCCTCACACCACGCAACATATTTTCTCCAAATGCGGTGATAATGTTGTGCAGTCACCTCCTTCCTGGCTTTTACCAGTGTAGGAATGACCTCTTCCGGAATGCCTTTTTCCCTTAGAATTCGGCGTTCAACCGCCATGCCGTCAAACGCAGCCGCGGTAAGTCTTGGAATAGACACGGCCCCTGCTGAAGCAGGTCCCGTCTTAGAGGTAGAGGCCACGGATCTTCCGTGAGCATCTCCTGAAGTTCCGGGTACCAAGTTCTTCTTGGCCAATCCGGAGCCACGAGTATCGTTCTTACTCCCCTTTGCCGTATAATTCTCAGTACTTTTGGTATGAGAGGCAGAGGAGGAAACACATACACTGACTGGAACACCCACGGCGTTACCAGAGCGTCCACAGCTATTGCCTGAGGGTCTCTTGACCTGGCGCAATACCTGTCCAGTTTTTTGTTGAGGCGAGACGCCATCATGTCCACCTTTTGGTTTTTCCCAACGGTTCACAATCATGTGGAAGACTTCTGGATGAAGTCCCCACTCTCCCGGGTGTAGATCGTGTCTGCTGAGGAAGTCTGCTTCCCAGTTGTCCACTCCCGGAATGAACACTGCTGACAGTGCTATCACATGATCTTCCGCCCAGCGAAGAATCCTTGCAGCTTCTGCCATTGCTCTCCTGCTTCTTGTGCCGCCCTGTCTGTTTACGTGGGCGACTGCCGTGATGTTGTCCGACTGGATCAACACCTGCTGACCCTGAAGCAGGGGTTTTGCCAGGCTTAGAGCATTGTAAATCGCTCTTAGCTCCAGTATATTTATGTGAAGAGACATCTCCAGGTTTGACCATACTCCCTGGAAGTTTCTTCCCTGTGTGACCGCTCCCCAGCCTCTCAGACTGGCATCCGTGGTCACCAGGACCCAGTCCTGTATGCCGAATCTGCGGCCCTCTAACAGATGAGCACTCTGCAACCACCACAGAAGAGACACCCTTGTCCGTGGCGACAAGGTTATCCGCTAATGCATCTGCAGATGCGATCCGGACCATTTGTCCAGCAGATCCCACTGAAAAGTTCGTGCGTGGAATCTGCCGAATGGAATCGCTTCGTAAGAAGCCACCATCTTTCCCAGGACTCTTGTGCATTGATGCACAGACACTTTCCCTGGTTTTAGGAGGTTCCTGACAAGTTCGGATAACTCCTTGGCTTTCTCCTCCGGAAGAAACACCTTTTTCTGAACCGTGTCCAGAATCATTCCCAGGAACAGCAGACGTGTCGTCGGGGTCAATTGAGATTTTGGAAAATTCAGAATCCACCCGTGCTGTTGCAGCACTATTTGGGTTAGTGCTACTACGTCCCCCAGCTGTTCCCTGGACCTTGCCCTTATCAGGAGATCGTCCAAGTAAGGGATAATTAATACGCCTTTTCTTCGTAGAAGAAACATCATTTCGGCCATTACCTTGGTAAAGACCCGAGGTGCCGTGGACAATCCAAACGGCAGCGTCTGAAACTGATAATGACAGTTTTGCACCACGAACCTGAGGTACCCTTGATGTGAAGGGCAAATTGGGACATGCAGGTAAGCATCCTTGATGTCCAGGGACACCATAAAGTCCCCTTCTTCCAGATTCGCTATCACTGCTCTGAGTGACTCCATCTTGAACTTGAATTTTTGTATGTACAGGTTCAAAGATTTCAGATTTAGAATAGGTCTTACCGAGCCGTCCGGCTTCGGTACCACAAATAGTGTGGAATAATACCCCTTTCCCTGTTGTAGGAGGGGTACCTTGACTATCACCTGCTGAGAATACAGCTTGTGAATGGCTTCCAATACCGTCGCCCTGTCTGAGGGAGACGTTGGCAGAGCAGACTTTAGGAACCGGCGAGGGGGAGACTTCTCGAATTCCAACCTGTAACCCTGAGATATTATCTGCAGGATCCAGGGGTCCACCTGTGAGTGAGCCCACTGTGTGCTGAAATTCTTGAGTCGACCCCCCACCGCCCCTGAGTCCGCTTGTAAAGCCCCAACGTCATGCTGAGGGCTTTGCAGAAGCCGGGGGGGGCTTCTGCTCCTGGGAAGAAGCTGCTTGGTGCACTCTCTTACCCTTTCCTTTGCCTCGGGGCAAATATGACTGTCCTTTCGCCCGCTTGTTCCTATAGGAACGAAAGGACTGCGGCTGAAAAGACGGTGTCTTTTTCTGTTGGGAGGGGACCTGAGGTAAAAAGGTGGATTTCCCGGCTGTTGCCGTGGCCACCAAATCCGATAGACCGACCCCAAATAATTCCTCCCCCTTATACGGCAATACTTCCATATGCCGTTTGGAATCCGCATCACCTGACCATTGTCGCGTCCATAAACTTCTTCTGGCAGATATGGACATCGCACTTACTCTCGATGCCAGAGTGCAAATATCCCTCTGTGCATCTCGCATATATAGAAATGCATCCTTTAAATGCTCTATAGTCAGTAAAATACTGTCCCTATCCAGGGTATCAATATTTTCAGTCAGGGAATCCGACCAAACCACCCCAGCACTGCACATCCATGCAGAGGCGATGGCTGGTTGCAGTATAACACCAGTATGAGTGTATATACTTTTCAGGGTAGTTTCCAGCCTCCTATCTGCTGGATCCTTGAGGGCGGCCGTTTCAGGAGACGGTAACGCCACTTGTTTTGATAAGCGTGTGAGCGCCTTATCCACCCTAGGGGGTGTTTCCCAGCGCGCCCTAACCTCTGGCGGGAAAGGATATAATGCCAATAACTTCTTTTGAAATTAGCAGTTTTCTATCGGGGTTAACCCACGCTTCATCACACACTTCATTCAATTCGTCTGATTCAGGAAAAACTACAGGTAGTTTTTTCAGACCCCACATAATACCCCTTTTTGTGGTACATGCAGTATCAGAGATATGTAAAGTCTCCTTCATTGCCGTGATCATATAACGTGTGGCCCTACTGGAAAATACGTTTGTTTCTTCACCGTCGACACTAGATTCGGTGTCTGGGTCTGTGTCGACCGACTGAGGTAAAGGGCGTTTTACAGCCCCTGACGGTGTCTGAGACGCCTGTACAGGTACTAACTGGTTTGCCGGCCGTCTCATGTCGTCAACTGATTTTTGTAATGTGCTGACATTATCACGAAATTCCATATATAAAGCCATCCATTCCGGTGTCGACTCCCTAGGGGGTGACATCACCATTACCGGCAATTGCTCCGCCTCCACACCAACATCGTCCTCATACATGTCGACACACACGTACCGACACAGCAGACACACAGGGAATGCTCTTATCGAAGACAGGACCCCACTAGCCCTTTGGGGAGACAGAGGGAGAGTTTGCCAGCACACACCCAAGCGCTATAAATATATAGGAACAACCCTATAGAAGTGTTGTCTCCCTTATAGCAGCTTAATATATATCAAAAACGCCAAAAAAAGTGCCCCCCCCCCCTCTCTTTTTTACCCTGTTTCTGTAGTGCAGTGCAGGGGAGAGTCCTGGGAGCCTTCCTCGCAGCGGAGCTGAGCAGGAAAATGGCGCTGTGTGCTGAGGAGATAGGCCCCGCCCCCTATTTCGGCGGGCTCTTCTCCGGAGTTTGTGAGACCTGGCAGGGGTTAAATACATCCATATAGCCCCAAGGGCTATATGTGATGTATTTTTTAGCCAGAACAAGGTATTCTCATTGCTGCCCAGGGCGCCCCCTGCAGCGCCCTGCACCCTCCGTGACCGCTGGTGTGAAGTGTGTGACAACAATGGCGCACAGCTGCAGTGCTGTGCGCTACCTCATGAAGACTGAAAAGTCTTCTGCCGCCGGTTTCTGGACCTCTTCGCTTTTCGGCATCTGCAAGGGGGTCGGCGGCGCGGCTCCGGGACCGGACTCCATGGCTGGGCCTGTGTTCGATCCCTCTGGAGCTAATGGTGTCCAGTAGCCTAAGAAGCCAATCCATCCTGCACGCAGGTGAGTTCACTTCTTCTCCCCTAAGTCCCTCGTTGCAGTGAGCCTGTTGCCAGCAGGACTCACTGAAAATAAAAAACCTAAAAACTTTTTCTAAGCAGCTCTTTAGGAGAGCCACCTAGATTGCACCCTGCTCGGACGGGCACAAAAACCTAACTGAGGCTTGGAGGAGGGTCATAGGGGGAGGAGCCAGTGCACACCACCTGATCCTAAAGCTTTATTTTTGTGCCCTGTCTCCTGCGGAGCCGCTAATCCCCATGGTCCTGACGGAGTCCCCAGCATCCACTAGGACGTTAGAGAAAATAAAGTATTATGGAAGTGTTGATACATACAAGAAATGTATACTTTGGGAAGTTTGCTATGGAAAGGTTATACATATTTGGACATGTATATATGAAAGAGTCCGTGCAGGTTGGATAGAGTGATGTAGCATCAAAATATTGACACATATTTACATAAGGAATATGGAATGTATAGGTTGGAAGTTTTTCATATTTTGAAAGGTTGTTTACATTTGCACATTTATGTATGAGGGATTTAAGTATTTGAAGACTCCTTAAGGAGCCTCACTTTTCAAGCTTTTTAAAGGATCTTTTTAAATGTCCTTTTATTTGGAACACGGTTTAAATGGTTATTTTATTTTTACACTACAGTATGTGGATATGAGAAACATACTACACTCCAAATAGATACAAGGTATAAAAAGCAGATTTGTAAGTATTATATTTAAACATGCATAAAGATTTAAAATAGAAGTTGCCTATAAGAATTTGTTTGTTCCCCTTTATTTCTCTTTCCCTCTGTATTCCCCTGCATTTCTCTCTTCCCCTACTTCTATATACTTCTATAAGCCCCAATATTAAAATAATGTTAGAAATCTCTACCACTTGAGCAGGAGGGGTAAAACTAATAGGAGTAAACAGTTTTGTTCTTTTCTTATAATTCTCCCCCCACCCCTTTTTTTTTCTTCCTCTTTTCTGAAAATTGAAGTAATAATTATAATAATAATAATAATAATAATATTAAGGCACTATTTAGTGATGGGTAAATAAGGTCGCTACCCCCTATTGAAAATGAATACCTCAATGAGTAGAGGTCATAAAGGCACTCGAGGTAGAGCCTTGTTAATATATGTTTGTATATGTCATGTGTTTTGTCTTAAGTGTTGTAAGTGTGGTTTTATTGTATGTGATACAGGACATAAGAAAAAGAAGAATAACAGGGAGCTAAAAACAGGAAAACAGAATAGAAGGGAATAACTTTGAGATGGAAATAGAAAAAGGAAATTTAGAAAAATAGGATGATCAACATGATGTCAATAAATGTCAAGGGGTTAAATTCACTGCAATAGAGGAGAAGGGCACTGAAATATTTTTATGAGCAAAAAATCGATTTGGTAGCACTTCAGGAGATGCACTTCTTGAGTACAGTACCTCCATCTTTTTCTGATAACAGAAATACAAAAGTGGTCTTCTTAAGTGCCATCAAAAAGAAATGCCGTATTATTTAGTTGCAAAGTCGATTTTGAACTTGAGGTCCAAATTACGGACAAAGGTAGATATATTATTTTAAAAGGAAAGTTAAATGGTAAAAAGGTTACAGTGGCATCGGTATATGCACCTAATGTTTCACAAATAACTTTTCTAAAAACCTTTCTGAAAAAAATACAGAAAGAGTCAGAGGGCTTAGTCTTTATACACTGAGATTTTAATCTAGTGAGGGATGTAAGAGTAGTTAAATCTGATTATATAAAATTAAAATCATCTCAATCAATTGTTAATGTTTCAGAGAGATTTTATAGATTGATTCAAGAATTTGAATTATATGACATATGGAGAGTAACGCATCCAACAATTCGAGATTGTACATTTTTGCAAATGTACCTAAAACATACTCACGAATAGATTACGTATTCACAGATAGATTGACCTTACAGAACATAAAAAGAGTGGAAATATTACCAAGAACATGGTCAGCCCATGCACCACTAATTGTTAGATGGGATGAGAGTGAGTTTATAAAGCACTCTAGAATATGGTGAATCCCCAATTTTATTTTTAATTCATTAGAAGCCAGTCAAGTGACCAAGAATTCTTTGGAAGTATTTCTGCTCTTTAATAATGTACAACAAACTAACCCAGTCAACCTTTGGTGTAACCTAAAGGTGGTGATGAGAGGTAATATAATGCAGATTACATTGAGGTTAAAAAAAAAAACAAGAAACTAAACTTTTAAATGAGTTAGAAAATAGGATTAAAATCCTAGAACAAAAACATAAGGAAAAACCTAATGAAGACCAGATTAGGTACGAACTCATTAAGCTAACAGCAGAGTTAGAAACTCATAATGTTAATCAAATTCGTAAAGATTGGGATAGTCTCAACCAAAGATATTATTTGGAGGGTAATAGAGTGTCGCCGCTCTTGGCTAGAAAAATTAAAGGGATAAGACTGAGAAATTCAGTTAAGGCCATCTATAATTCTAAAGGTGCTAAAATAACAAACCCCTTAGAGATCTCAAATATATTTTCTGAATACCTTAAGCAACTATATAACATAAAAGATGATCCTAAGGAATACCAGCCTTCTAATGATCATATATCTTAATTTTTGTCAAAAGTAAATCTTCCCAGAATCAATCAGCAACAATTAGATATACTGAATCTGCCATGGAGAATACAGGAGGTGATAGAAGCCATCAAGACATTAAAGGTGAACAAGTCCACTGGACCAGACGGATTTATAAAGAACTTTTATAAAAACTATCAAAAAGAGATAGCGCCTATTCTTTTACAAGTATATCAGATAGGGATACAGGAAGGAAAACTCCCGGAGGAGCTTTTGGAAGCTCGTATTATTACAATTGGTAAAGAGGGAAAGACATAACCTAATCAAAAAATTATAGGCCAATAGCGCTTTTAAATACATATATTAAGATCTACGCCAAAATGATTGTAAATAGATTAAATCCAATTTTGGGGGAACTGGTCAACCCAGACCAATTAGGGTTTGTAAGAAATAGCTATGGACCAGATAATACTCGAAGAGCAATAATTATAATAGAACAATCACAATATAAGAAAATTCCACAGGTGGCAATATCGCTGGGTGGAGAAAAGGCCTTTGATTGCCTACATTGGGGATACATGGAAAGGATACTTAAAAAATATGGAATAGTGGAGGAATACTGAAGGCCATGCTGGCACTTTATACAGTACCAATAGCCCATGTTTTTTGTAATGGGTCTAACTGATCCAAAATGTATATCACGTACGGAACCAGACAGGGGTGCCTCCTGTCCCTAGTAATGTTTGTGCTAGCGATGGAACCACTAGCAGAAATTATAAGACAAGCTCAGGGAGTAAGGGGCCTGACGATGAATTGTATACAACAGAAGATCTTATTATATGCAGATGATGTTCTACTGTTTCTTATAGAACCTAAAGAATCACTTCCTGAGCTCCTGGATATAGTAGGTAAATATTCAGAGGTATCTTACTATAAATTAAATAGAAACAAGACGGAGGCTCTCCCAATAAATATTATATCGACGGACCTTAGTTATCTAAAAACAGAATTTAAATTTAAATGGAAGATAGATATATTAAAATATCTTGGAATTCAATTGGTCTCAAATGAAAACAATATTCTAGATTATAACTATGGCAAACTCCTGCAACAGTTAAACCATAAAGTTAATACGTGGATGTATCAAGGACAACCTGGGTAGGTAGAATAGCGGTGATAAAAATGTTTCTCCTTCCAAAGATCTTATACCTCTTTCGGTCTATACCAAGATGGCTTCCTAAATATT
The DNA here is from genome assembly GCF_028390025.1 of Pseudophryne corroboree. Taxonomy (NCBI): domain Eukaryota; kingdom Metazoa; phylum Chordata; class Amphibia; order Anura; family Myobatrachidae; genus Pseudophryne; species Pseudophryne corroboree. The sequence goes on from NC_086445.1 coordinate 168,341,440, forward strand.
GGCTATATAGGTTTAACTCAATATTTAATAGAGTTATCTGGAGAACTAAAAAGACTAAACTGGCAAAAAAATACTTGCTGTTGCCTAAATCATAGGGGGGGTCTAGAGTTCCCAAATTTAGAACTATATCAATCCGCATGCCTTATTAACCAGATTTCTGACTGGGTAACCACAAATAATAATAAGCCAGGAGTTGAGTTGGAAAGAAAAGCGGTTGGAGAAATACAGATGGAGCCTCCCTCATTGTTGTTTTTCCCCGCCTAAACAGAGGATAAGTCATGCCTAAGTGATAGCTCAGGTTGTTTAGTTGTGCACGGACAGGAGCGTTGAGGAATGACTATATACGCAGCATGCAATATGCATCTTCACCACTGGGTGGCTAATGCTCCCCTGATCCAGTACTGTAGAGCAAATAGCAGCAGATTGATCTACAAGCTCTGGCAAATGGTCAGTGATGACGGTAATGTTACTGTAAACTGTACACACAGATCAATGGTCAGACGGAGAGAGTCAATAAAAAAAAAAACAATAAATCAATCAATAAAATTAGTGTATACATACCCAAGCGAACGTGTTAAAGCAATGGTCCATTGACGTTAGCGTTATGTGAGCATCCAAGTCCCGTAGACTAATCAATAAATAAAAATAGTGTATACAGATGCAAACAAATGTGTTAAAGCAATGGTCCATTGACGTTAGGCATACAGTACTGTATTTGAGCATTCAAGTCTCATAGCCAATACAGCAAAACTCATGGGAAGGGAATACTGCTTATATTTACACATGAGATTGTGTCTCTTTCACCAGGCATCATGGCCAAGTGATGAAGTGTCCCGTGACTCATGCCCAGAGTCCCGGGTTCATTTCCCAAAGTGCGAATGCCTTTGTTTATTTTTCTTCTTGACACTTTATTTTTTTTTATTACATTCATATATTTAAGAACCTTACATTCAATAGAATTATGTACACATGAAAAGACCTGTTTCCATAACTAACTGTCGGGGTGTCTGACACACAAATCCGTAGCACAGTACTGTACTGTTTAATGTACATTCACTCTGGCCCTTTCTAGTCCTTTCCCCCAACCAAAGCAACTGTAGTATCAGCCCTTCATTTACATACTGTTGGCAATTTAATTCAATTAAAATGGGCTTAAAGCTTAATATCTCCAGTTTTGCGGGTCCAATCGGCTCAGAAACGGGTTTGTATGTAAGGGGAGATGATTAGCTACCAGAGGATACCGCAGAGGATACAGCAGCAAGTGTTAACTTTATAAGTATAATGGGGAAAAATAAAAGCTCCTCTGTAAGTTCCTGGCTGTCAAAACACCATGCTTAGTGTCTCTGTTCAGTATTTTCTATTTGAGCACTAAGTAGCACGAACAACAGCTTGTAACGTACTCTGCTCTGAAGGCTACAGCAGCAAGTGTTATCTTTATAAGTATAATATGGAGAGATAAAAGCTCCTTCCTAAGTTCCTGGATGCCAAAACACTGTGCTCAGTGTGTCTGTACAGTATTTTCTATCTAGCAAGAAACCCCGCACCCCGTGCAAGCTGGGCAGACAATTGGAGGGGACCCGACACATGGTTGCTTGCCGTTTACCTTTGCAGTGTCACATAAACTAGTGGCCAGTCTGCCCCGAAATCCAAGAGTCACCTCTTTTGTATGGTACTGGTCTCGAGTCCATTAGATACCCAGAACCAGAGATATCAGGGCACAAAGTGGTCCCATTTTCCCATAGACTATAATGAGCCCATTAATTCAGACCCACCATGGGTTCTGATGCTTGCCGTTAGCCTTGTGGGGGTCACAGAAGCTTGGTATCCTCTTGTAGCTAATTATCTCTCCTTCCATAAGAATCTGGTTCTGAGACGATTGGAACCCCAGAACTGGAGATATTAAGCTTTAAGCCCATTTACATTTAATTTAATAGCTCATATAAACCTAATGTCAATGGACCATTGCGTTAACACCTTCATTTGCATCTGTATACACTAATTTTATTTATTGGTTTGTCTATGGGACCTCATTGCTGCAGTATATTTTCACTAATACAGCATTGCCCATACAGTGTACAGTAAAGTAGTTCTTGCGCAATAGTGTACTGTATTTCAATGGAGACCACACACATGCGCAATGGTTATTTAAAAAAAGCGACATCTGGTGGATGATCGCAGGTATTACATTCACCGGTGATGCCAAAAGCCATGATAAGCTCTGTGAGCCTCCCTTCATCTAGGCACACCGTCTTGCGCCCAGGCACGCTGCAACACCATGCTCGGGACTAATGCCATCGACCTCATAGATAAGTGAGGCTCCATCTGTACCACTGAGTGATTTAATATCGCTCCCCGGACAAAATAGAGATTTAACAAGGTCAACACCGAAAGCAATAGGTGCAACTCTAAAAGCATGGGATGGCTTTATAGCACAGAAGGACCTCTATGGAGCCCCGATAAGACATCTATCATTGGGGGCATTGACAAAAATCATCTCCAATTTGAACTTAGATAGTTGGAGGGATAAGGGTATACATATATTGAATGGCCTATATTTAGAGAATGTATTGATGTCCTTTGCACAGCTTAAGGAAAAATATCAGATTGAAACAGGAGAATTTTAAAAATGTCTACAAATCAGGAATTGGATACACTCATATCCTAGTTCCTTGGAAGTGCAGAGAGTGTTGCCAAGGAAAGTCTTGATTCAGCTCTCTGCTAAAATGAAAAGAGGTGGAATTGCTTTCTGGTATAAAGTTTTACTAGAAAGCATACCAGAGGTTGAATTAAAATGGCGAAAAAAAGATGGGAACAGTATTTGGGTGTTTCCATGGATAAGATGCAATGGGCCCAATTGTTTCATCAAGCGCACCAGATGTAAAAAATCGATCACACATATTGACAGGTATATAAAAATATTTTATCGGATGTATTTAATGCCAGATAAATTGCATAGAATTTGGCCAGTGCAGCCAGACCTTTGTTGGAGATGTGATGAAGAACGTGGAGACATTATACATATATTCTGGTCGTGTAGAAAACTATTGTCTTTTTGGTCAGAAATAGGGAATCTAGTAAATCAAATATTAGAGTTGGAAATTTGATTAACTCCTCAGATGGTGTTATAGCACATATTTCCATTTTGTATGGAGAACTCTCAGAAATATCTTTTAAGCTAGGTGTTTATAGCCCCTAGAGCTGCACTAGCCCACTTATGGAGACAAGAGCAGATCCCACTCATACAGACAGTAATAAATAAAATAAATTATAGTTATAAAATGGAAACTTGGAAAAAGCCATGTAATTCCAAGATAGTAAAGAAGTGGCGTGATTGGGAACGCTCCTGAGATAATGGGGACCTATTGAAGGGTTATACAACAGACAAAAATTCCGGATATTATCTCGGAAATGGGCTGTAACTCTCATCTGAATGAGTTGTTGAGACTCATTTAAAAGGAAAATCTTATATGACTGTATCAACATGTTTGTTATGTACCTAATTTGTTTATTTGTATGTACTTTGAGGGAAATGTGTACACCCTCTCGTATGTTATATATTAAATGTATAATGTGATATACGCAATAAAAATTATATAAAAAAAACAAACAAGTGTTATTTATTATACAATATATTACTATGTTATAGCCCAGTGTCTTATAGTATAGCATGTAGTTCCATTTGCTTAAAGGCTGTACTAGATGTTAACCATGCAGGCGCAGAATTATAACCTAACAAAGAACACTGAATTTATGTTATTATTGAAATTATCCCTTGTGTGTCCCAAAAATTATTCCTTATGTTACTGGATTTTTCTAACAATATCAACTCTGTTCTCAAACTGCCACTCACTCCAAGCACTCTGGTTCCCTACAGTTCCCATAACCTCAGCATTAGGCGTTAGCTGTACGCTGTACATGATAATGCTCTAGTATTGCATTTACTGGATACCAGTAGAAGTGATTACCGAAATTCACTACTTCCAGGCACAGGGATCATGGTGTTATCAGTGCAGACAGAGCCACACTTGCGTACACATTAATTAGACAAGGGTTTGTGTCCAAGGGTGGTGCTAAATATAGGAAATCAGAATAATGGCCCCTAGAAAATGCAATAGATGGGGTTAAAGTGCTGCAATTGTTGTGTGGACAGAGACAATTGGGGTGAGGAGAGTCACATGGCAGGCGCATTGTGGTGGTGGGCACTGCAAAAAATGCCTTCAACTGGAAATGCCGGACACTAGAAATCAAGAGTCGTAGGCTATACAGAGAAAGCAGACCAAATTCTAAAGGTGAGTATACAATACAGGCATTATTCTGATGGTGAGTATATAATACAGGCATTATTCTGATGGTGAGTATACAATACAGGTATCAATATGATGGTGAGTATACAATACAGGCATTATTCTGATGGTGAGTATATAATACAGGCATTATTCTGATGGTGAGTATATAATACAGGCATTATTCTAATGGTGAGTGTATAATAAAGGCATCAATCTGATGGTGAGTATACAATACAGGCATTATTCTGATGGTGAGTATACAATACAGATATCAATCTGATGAGGAATATACAATACAGGCATTATTCTGAAGGTAAGTATACAATACAGGCATTATTCTGATGGTGAGTATATAATACAGGTATTATTCTGATGGTGAGTATATAATACAGGTATTATTCTGATGGTGAGTATATAATACAGGCATTATTGTGATGGTGAGTGTATAATACAGGCATCAATCTGATGGTGAGTATACATCACAGTTGGCAGTCTGATAGCTGTCTACCTGATGTATAATACAGACACCCCTGTGTCTAAGTGTACCTGCAGCATACTGATACCACTAACATACGACCAATCTAGAATTTAGAATGGAGTGTAAGTTTTATCTCTCAATAAAGGCAGCTCAAAATAAATGTATAATGTTTTCTTGTGTATGTGACTCTTCTCTACATTAAAAAGGAATAAGGTAATGCAACATTAACAGTATATGACTTGTGTACTGTACTTCGAATTCATCATTAACGACTAAAACTGTAAGAAAACTGTGCGCAACTGTATAATAATAATAATAACAACAACAACAACAACAGTATTTGCTTAAAAAGGCCTAATGATTTAGTATTTGTCTTATACTGAAGTATTACTGATGGCTTTAAAAAAAAAAACACAAAACCCCCAAAAAACAAACCAAATCTCTGACCACATTGCAGTAATACATTTCTCCTACCTGCTTTCTTATTCCAAGTGGAGAGTGGCCATCTGTAGAGGAAGAAAAAAATAATTGTTGCAAAAGCATAGGTCAATGAAACACATATGTTGATATGCACCTTTGTATGAACTTTTTAACAAACAAATTACACTATGGGGTCTATTCATGCAGCAGAGAAAAGCCCTGTTTTGCGTTAAACAGGGCTTTTCTCTGCTTACCGCAATTCACAGAGCCGGTTACTGTGTAGAAGTCTCTGACTTCTCCAGCGGTACCCCCACTCTCTGCCTGAATCGCATCACCATACCTTTGTATGGTGAGTGCGATTCATGAAGGTGCGGAAAGCTCTGCTTTCCGCTTCTCCATGGAGTTCAGGTTCGCCATCTCAGGACGGCGTAACCTGAACTGTGGTGCGGAGACGGCAGGGAAGCTCAATGCTTCCCTGATCGCTGCTCGGCACCACGCGCTGGCTCCGCCCCCCGACCTCCCAGCAACCACTGCGGCCTGCCGGGAGGTCAACACCCTGCGCATGCGCAAAGGGACCCGCCGCTGGACCCCGCGCATCGCTGGGAAGGACCGCTGGAGAAGACCTCACCGGTCACCGCAGGAGCCCCAGACACCGCAGCGCATCGTCGGAAGGGTAAGTATACATGAATTGCTACTTCACAGCTATACATCGCATCGAAGCGATGCGATGTATAGTGATAAGTAGCAATTATGTTTTCGTTTTCTACATGAATAGACCCCTAAATGAGAGGACACAGATATACTGTATGCACTTTATTCTATTGATTCTAATGATGCAGTCTGTCGATTTTTTAAAGCACCGATGATTATAAAGGTAAAAACAAACTGGTTTTGCCTTTTAAATGCATGGAGACTTTCTGGAATCGTACAGTTGCCTGCATCTCACAGGATATTACATTTCTCCCTATGTCTGCTATAAAGGCGTAACCAAGGCACAGATGTATTGTAGAAAATGGCTCCCATACATGTGAGTTCCGTTTCCCGGAACAGACCAGAACCGCCAATTGGCCTCCATTGATGATCGGCAATATCTCAAGGAATCAGGAAAATTCTTCATTTTAAAATTCCCAATTAGGGGATCGGGAAATTCCGGCAATATGTTGCAAATGTATAGGGGCCATTACTTTTTATTTCAAAATGACAACATACTATAACAAGATATATGTGGCTCACATACCACTAATACAAAAAGCATTAAAAAAAATGTATACAACGAAGTCTGATTTAGTGATGTTATTACAATTGCTAAAGATTTTCTTTGACTACTCCTTCCCCCCCTCGCCCCCAGATAAAACTAATATCTACTTTTGCTCCTAGATGGTGTATATGTCACACAGCCCATAATTTATTTACCACTTGGCCTGAAACCTTTACATACAACTATAAGTCCTTCCTCAGTATGTTAATTCCTGGAGGTAATGGGAAGAATAAAAGGGTAAGGGAAAAGTGCTATGAATGGAAAGGGTAAGTGAGTGGGCCAGCCCCTTGCCCTTATGTCCTGTCTGTTAGCCTAGGCATCTTGCTTTAGGCTGATAGAAATGCCTGTAGAGCTGAGTAAGTCAGAGTAGGGTTGGCATCCTCTCAACTAACTGCTAGTCACAGACTATCATATCTGGTGGCAGGCACTTTAATTAGGCTATAATGGAGCAGGTTTGGAGCTTAAATGGTACTCGGTCCTACTGTTTAGCCCACCCCTGTTGCTCAGCCTAATATTCAATTTCCTTGAGCCATCCATAGTTAGTGATGTGCCCATATTCTGTCTGAATGTGCAGCAATGTGTTTCTATTCTGCTCACCAAATGACCATATTACAGACGCAACAATAAAATATATTTTAGAATAAGTGTCTTATTGAAGATTACTGTGTCGCTGCTAGTTGTTTATGATCTTCAGCTCCTCTCCCCCAGCCTCATGCCCTCTGTGTCTCTCAAGCCTCATCCCTCCGGTGTCTCTCCAGTAGCCTCATCCCCATGTGTCTCTCCAGCTGCATTATCCCCATGTGTCTCTCCAGCAGCCTCATCTCCATGTGCCTCTCCAGCTGCCTTATCCCCCCATCTCCAGTAGTCTCATCTTTCCTCATGTGTAACTGTAGCAGCCTCATCCCCATGTATCTCTCCAGCTGCCTCATCCCCCCGTCTCCAGTATCTCATCTTTCCTCATGTGTAACTGTGGCAGCCTCATCCCCATGTGTCTCTCCAGCTGCCTCATCCCCCCATCTCCAGTAGTCTCATCTTTCCTCATGTGTAACTGTAGCAGCCTCATCCACCCAGTGGCTCTACAGTAGTCTTATCTCCATTGTGGCCATACAGTGGTCTCATCCCAATTGTGGGTCTCCAGCAGACCTATTCTATACCCTATCCCATTGTAATTTTTACAGCAGGCTCACCCCTTTATCCAGCAGCGGCTCCTGCTTACTTTAAGTAAGAGGGTTGCTGCTACCCCCATCCCAGAGAGGAGATAAGGGGCCCCAGGTCACGGCATGGATCTTGCAGGTGCCGGGACCGGCGCATGCACAGACACCGTGGCGTGACTGTGCATGCGCAAACCCCAAGCTTCTATGGACTGCATTGGCTGCAGCCCATAGAAGCTGGATTGGGCTGCGTGAAAGGAAGAGAGTTTCTTCCTACAGGACGACAGCTCTCTGCTTATCGCAGGCCGGTCTGGCAGTCCCAGAGGGAGGAAACACCTCTTAATGGGACTGCCTTGTGTCTCTGTGACTGACAGGTAGGACTTCCAATAGCCATAGGCAATTTACATTTGTCACAAAACTAATGGGTAATTTGGAGATATGAAAAGTGGGTTAACAGGAAATATTATAATGCAAGTGATACCCTTTCCAAGGGTATGTTGTGAATAACACTATATACTAGTGCAGTGGTTCTCAAACTCGGTCCTCAGTACCACAAACAGATCATGTTTTCCAGGTCATGTAGCAGGTGCACAGGTATATGACCAATTGTCACATTTTAAAGATCCACAGGAGACCTGGAAACCATGAACTGTTTGGGGACCTGACACCCGAGTTTGAGAACCACTGTAATAGTGAGGAACTTTTAGAACCATACTCAGATTTTCACCTCCACATCTGTGATCCAGCTTCCTGCTAAGCACGTGTTAGCTACTGATCCATTTCTCTAACGAACTCTAGTTGTAACCACTTAACAATGGGGGGTTTCCCTACCTCATTATTGCGATCATCATTATTGTGCATGTAATACTTCTGCAGAACCTCTTTCCATTGTTTTTTTTGTATTTGTTTCTATATTAGTGCTAATATGTGTCCTGTATAGCCTTTGGTAATCACACTGACTAACCCATTTATAGATACAAAGAAAACATGTAAAGTAATTTAGTGAATAGGCTGGGCATGCTACTACCTGTGTCCCCTAAATATGACTAACCGAACACAAGGGGAACAAGAAGGGGGTTATAGTAAGGATTTGTGCACCAGTAATATAGTAATCTCAATTGCACTGTCCAAAATACTGTACACCTTAGTACATATTTTATTCATCTATTGTTCTCAGATGAAACAGAATACAGAGAGAACAATACATCAGGGGATTAAGGGGGTCATTCTGACCTGATCGCTCGCTGCAGTTCTTCACAGCGCAGCGATCAGGTCAGAACTGCGCATGCCCTGGCGCATTGCATGGCTGACAGTCGACGGCTGTCGTTGCCTACTGATTGCCTCTGCCTGATTGACAGGCAGAGGCAGTCGCTGGGCGGGAGGGGGCAGCACAGCGGCATTTGACCGCCATTTTGTGGGCGCGGTCCGGCCAATGCAGGCGTGGCCGGACCGTGCAGGGGGCGGGCTGCAGCGGCTGCGTGATGTCACACGCAGCCTCTGCGACCCAGGCAGCGACGAGTAGCTCCCAGCCAGCACGCAAAAGCTGCACTGGTCGGGAGCTACTCCTGAAATGCAAAAGTGTCACCGCTGTGCGATGCTTTTGCACTTCTGCAACGGGGCAGGGACTGACATGCGGGGCAGGCTAGCCCTGTGCTTGGCGTCCCCCCACATGTCTATGTTCCTGATCGTAGCTGTGCTAAATTTAGCACAGCTACGATCAAGTCGGAATCACACCCTAAATCATTACAGCAGGGGATTAAGTCCGACTGCCCTGGCTCAGTTAATCCTATTAAAGGGCAAGATGAAGATGGCTCCATCTGCACAGTAGGAATGTCATTTTCTATTAATTAATATTCTTATTTAATTTAAAATAATTTAATAGAAAGCAAAATACTACAATATAGTAAGTAATAGCGTGTAAGGAAAGAAATGAATGAGTTCAAATAAAACAATGAGCGACGGTTTCATGCACTTAGGGGGTAATTCCAAGTTGATCGCAGCAGGAATTTTGGTAGCAGTTGGGCAAAACCATGTGCACTGCAGGGGGACAGATATATATGTGCAGAGAGAGTTAGATTTGGGTGTGGTGAGTTCAATCTGCAATCTAAATTGCAGTGTACAAATAAAGCAGCCAGTATTTACCCTGCACAGAAAAAAAATAACCCACCCAAATCTAACTCTCTCTGCAAATGTTATATCTGCCCCCCCTGCAGTGCACATGGTTTTGCCCAACTGCTAAAAAAAATTCCTGCTGCGATCAACTTGGAATTACCCCCTTAGTATAGTTATTTAACAACTTATTTAGGGTGTCAGAATGCCACCTCCTATTAAACACCTTCTTTTGTACAAATATTTAAATCCTGCATATGGGTTAGAGGAGGACAGACTTTATTGTTTCTATATTGTCTCAGTATCCTTAGCTAATAATGTATTTGGGGGTAATTCCAAGTTGATCGCAGCAGGATTTTTGATAGCAACTGGGCAAAACCATGTGCACTGCAGGGGAGGCAGATATAACATGTGCAGAGAGAGTTAGATTTGGGTGTGGTGTGTTCAATCTGCAATCTAATTTGCAGTGTAAAAATAAAGCAGCCAGTATTTACCCTGCACAGAAATAAAATAACCCACCCAAATCTAACTCTTTCTGCACATGTTATATCTGCCTCCCCTGCAGTGCACATGGTTTTGCCCAGTTGCTATCAAAAATCCTGCTGCGATCAACTTGTAATTACCCCCAATGTATTTATCTCATTGACTCATAGAACCTCATTCAGAGTTGGAAAAACAAAAAAAATATTTTGTAGTTTCTTCCGCCACAAAATACGTCTTTCACAAAGAACACATGTACAGAAACACGTTGTATATACTTTTTTGCTTCTTGAATGAGCCATAATTCGCCCTTGCCGACAATCGCAACCAATAAGCCGTAACGGGGATGGGAGGGGGCATGTTGATGCACCCGAACTACAGTGTAGGTTTGTTCTCACAAAATGCATCTCAGTCTAGCCTAAAAAAAGCCACATATGTGTGTTCAATAGACACAGACCTTGTTAATGGTCTGGTACAGAATACGCAAAATGTGCCTTAAGTTTAAGATATTAAATTCTTGAAATATATACATATATAGACCAATTAGTGCAACATTTAGATATGTACAGTATGGGGGTGGTTTTCTAATAAGTCACCTTTTTTCTAGCTGGGCCACAGGTGTGTAAACTAATGACAATTAGCCATGTAAAGGTCCACAGATGATGATGATGATGATGATAATAATAATAATAATAATCATTTTATTTATATAGCGCTCTTTCTCCAACAGGACTCAAGGAGCTTTATAGTCATCAAAAACAATGCACATACAGTAATACAGCATATTTAAGTAATACAGCAATAGACAAGTCACACAGACATAAAAAGAAAACCCTGAGCACACAGTAAGCATAATTCAGGATTGGTGTAGGCATTTTAGATATTAACATCCACAGGTTGCGTATTCCACCCTCACAGGTACCAGGTGAGGCAGCCATCTTGGGCACCCTGCATAGGATTACCCTGGGTGGAATAATCTACGCCTAGAAGAGATGAAACAAAAAGGGGAGATTGTAGTGTCCTAACGCTCAGAGTAAGGTCCCAACAAAACCGTTTTGTCCATGTATTTTTCATCCCAACCACAAGCGTACCAAATGAGGCAGCCATGTTGGGAGACACTTGTGTAGTAGTATGATATACCCTGTACAGAAAATCCACGTGAAGTACATCCTGCCCACGAAGGAACCATATGAGGCACCCGTCTGGGATGCACTACATAGGTTGCCATTGGCAGGGTGTGCAATCAATTGAGGTACATATTACAGGAATAGCACACAGTGGGGTGGAAGTACGCTGTTAGGGAGAAGATAAAAAAAGCATATGGTAAGAACACATTTGCAGGAAGAGGGAAAATTGGGATAACATTATTTTGATAATATTATAAATATCCTGGACTCATATGAATACGGGCGGGAATAAGAATATGGAGAGCACACTAATGTCTGAGGGAAATGTCCCTGCTGAGCGTGGTCCTGGTGCTCTCCCCCACAGCTCCCTGCTCAGCTTGAGGGGTAAGCCCGGGCGCAGTCCTGATTTTTTCAGCCAAAGTGGTGGTAGGCCTGGTCCTGGTGTTCTCCTGGCGGAGGTGAGGAGAGGCCACAGAATGATCCTGAGCTGCAGAGTTTGTAAAAATTGTTTATATTTTAGAATCTAGAGTAGTCCAAAGTCCAAATCCAGTTCAAACTGGGTTCTAACTGCAACCTTGAAATTACACCCTTAAAATGCATTCTTAACAAATGCAGTCCAAGGCCCTGACTGCAGGCATTGTCAATACTGTTCTTAAATGCTACCCACCCTCTCAGCAGGCTCCGGGTAGGTGTGTTCATCAGTCTGTTCAGCAATCTAATTAGCAATGGGTGTGTTGCATTGCCGACAGGATCACAGATGAAGACAAACTTGTTGAGGTATGAAAAGTGTAGCCAGAGAGAGATGGAAAACTCAGATATTTAAATGTGAAGAAGGTTTTTATAGTTGTACGTTGATGGCAGTCCTTTTGGAGGAAGCATAGAAGTTAGATCGTTGTCCCTCTGTTGTCCTCTAGTCTATCTCCAATATTCATATTAATGTTTCATCACATTTTATTCTAACATACTTCACATCTTCACAGCCTACACGGCTTCACAGCTAAACACATACTGATTAAGTAGAGCATGTAGACCTGTAGAGGCCTAATTAAAAGCAACAACCCTCACAAAACTCCACCCAAAGCAAAAGGTTCACACCAAAAAGGGTGAACATTGAGAGTCCAGCACCCCCACTAATACACAATGATTTCCTGCCCTACTACAAACCGAAAGCTACTAATATGAATTAGAGTCCAATTTGCCTAGCAGTATTGTACAGAAAAAGAACACAGCAGATTCAGGGATGGTTGGAGTAGTACTTTAGTTTACCTAGCAGTAATAATGATAATATATTAATTGAAGGCACTTGAGGAGACCAAATAAAAAGACCTATTAAGTTTCCATTCTTTTTATGATAACATGCAATCTTCATTACAAAGCTACAACATTAATAAACTTACTGTAGTTTCCCCTTTTAGTACAGCTGTGCAAAATGTTATTGACTGAAACAAAGGCTTGATTGCATTATGCATACAGATATATTCCTGCAAACATTTGCCTTTGTGACAGCTAAACAATTATTTTGGCAAGCTGTTCCACAAATTCTTATTCTAATGTCAACTATTGCTGACCCTGACGACACTTCATAATTGTGTCCTCGTGTCACATTATGCTGGGTACATGCCCATGTTACCCAAGGATGTGATTCCACCATATTTGTGATTTATTTTTAGACATCCATTGTAATCGACTGAAAATGTTTCCCACTTAGGAGATAATGTAAGATCACATTGCTCCTTTGTACATAAAATGTATTCTTGTCATTTCGAGAGACAGAGCTTATCCTTCCCAACCCTGGTTCCTCACTCCTCTATTGAAACCCAACCACAGAACAAGCAAGAATTTGCTTACAATCCCAGTGCGTACCTCTACCAGACCAGTTATCAAGCCTCTTGAAGGGGCACTTCAAGTGTCTGGATCAGTGTGGCGGAACTCTTATGTATGTGCCGGATAATGTCTATCATGTTATTGCACTGTGTGCTATACTGCATAACATCGCAATACAGAATTGGTTATCTTTAGAGGATGAGGATGATGTTTTTGTATTGGAAGAAAAGTTGCAGGCTGACCATGATCATAGGAGTGTGAAAGGTGGCCAGGGATCTGATGACAGCATTGTCAAATCTGTTTCAGTACAAGGATTCACAATGTAAGTGACTATTTATAACCCATGTAATAAACGGAGACTACACATCCACTACATGTTATTTTGTACTACAGTACCTATTTTCAGTGTTTTTGAGAAGAACCTTAAAGTTGTTAAAGTAAACTCCAAAGTAAACCACCCTGTACCAGAACAGGAATGCGGAAGTACATGTTACATACAAGATGTGTAGCACAGTCAAGAATTTGAAGACTCAGTTAAGACCGTTTTATTTCTAAACTCAAAATAGGCTTCAGTGAGGACTATTTTTGCCTTCATTAAGTATTTTCTCAGCAGTTTAAGTTGGTCTTGGGGGCTCACCTGTGCTGGATGGAACAAGGGCAGGTTGTGATTGGTTTAATTGGGCAGTTACTCTTCGCAGCATAGAATCAAGAAATTGATTGTGTCTTTCCTGTGCATCTGTCATTTTCTCCAGCGCATCAGCCATTCTCTCCTGCCCAGATGCCATTCTCTCCATGCCAGCTGCCACCCTCTTCTGTCCAGCGGCCATAGTATCTCCAAGAACTGTCAAAACAAAACAAAAAATATAAGTCATCAATGTTAAAAAGTTAATGTTAAAAAGTTTCTCTCTCTCTCTATGGAAAAAAGTACTAATAACATTTACCTTCCATAGCTTTAGCTTGTCTGTCTTGAATGGCCATTAGCTGCTCGTAAGCTTCAAGAGCTGCGCCTCTGTCTGTCCTCATTTCCCGAAGCAGTTCGTGCTGGACTGTTGGTGACTCTGGTGTTGGTGACTGTGAGGTTGGATTCTCTGGCGTTGGGGATTCAGGAGGCGATCTTGGCAAGTGGCTTGATACTTGGAGTTTAAAAGTGTATTTTAATTGACAGAGTATTTTAAAGTTTTTTTTTTAACACCATTCTTAAATATATAATGTAAGAAGTAATCAAACAATACATACAGCACTAAATTTAGAGCCTTTTGTATTATGTGTCACAGAACAGAGGGGGCTGTCCTTAGTTGCTTGTGGTAAAAGGATGATGAGGACATGGACAGCCCTCAACCCTTGGATTAATAACCTGCTGAGGTCATGGAGGAGGAGCCACCACTGTTTTCCCCCAGGAGCCCCTTTGCTGTCCACTGAAACAAATTGTCATGAAGACATTTATAAAACAATTTATTAGTACAATATAGTACAATACAAAATGCTTTACACTTCCCTATTATTAGGACATGTGTAAAAAAAAAGTATTATCCCACATGTTGGGTACCCAACACATTAAAATACTTAACATATAGGAATGGTGAGAAATGTTTGACAGCATCCTTGGATGCCTTGACACAGTAACATACAGATGTGTCCTCATACACATGTGTCCTCTGTGCTCCATATGGCGCAAGACTCAATGAGCTATTCCCATACTGTGGACTTTCTACTCAATTGTATTACTTTTTCCTCAATTTTGCCATACAGATAAATGACAATTTCGCAATTTTTCCCGATGTTTTGCCCATATGTTTTTACAGGCTATCCAATTTGGCCGCCTGTAAAAAAAATATGTCGACTCCTGAAAACACACAGGTTCAGTGAAACGTTTATTAGGAATTTGCCTCAGGCATGCAAAACCAAATTCCCAGAAATAGCCCTGTTTTCAGCAAAAAATTAGGCCGTTTGTACCGAAAATACACAGGTTTCACTGAAGCTGTTTGTTTTCTGTAGAAACAGACCCGTTTTGGAGTGATAATGGGGCTGTTTCTGGGGATTTGGTTTCGCCTGCCTGAGGCAAATCCCCGATAAGCCCCGGAGAGACAATTAGCAATGGTAATTAACCGCAGCTAATTGGATATCCACTTAGTTTTGTTAAGTGTTCTGGTATACTAGGTACTCAGAATTAGTGTTATTGTGTGGCTAAGTCGCAAAGTGTGTGGCACAATTTGAGGATAGGTGTATGTGGTCATATCTTTAAGTGAAACGTGCGTTGGTGTGTTACAGCAGAACAAACGCTAAGCCGCCGCCCTCTGGGGGTGTATCTTAGCTTAGCAGAAGTGCAAACGAAAGGTTAGCAGAATAGTGCTGAAATTTTTCCAAGCAGTTTCTGAGTAGCTGCAGACCTACTCCTTCCTTACGATCACTTCAGTCTGTTTTGTTCCTGTTTTGACGTCACAAACACGCCCTGCGTTCGGCCACAAATCCCTGTGTTTTTACCTGACGCGCCTGTGTTTTTTAGCACACTCCTGGAAAATGGTCAGTTACCTCCCAGAAACGCCCCTTTTCTGTCAATCACTCACCGATCAGCTTTGCTCCTGAAAAGCGTTGCTTGACCTTGTGTGAAACTGCATAGTTTTGTGTGAAAGTACGTCGCGCGTGCGCACTGCGGCCCATAAGCATGCGCAGAAGTGCCGTTTTTTAGCCTGATCGCTGCGCTGCGAACAATGGCAGCTAGCGATCAACTTGGAATGACCCCCAATGTCTTATGTAACCCATACACTTGTACAATACAGCATACAATCCTTCGATTTCGATCACATCTGTGCGATCAATAGGCATGATTGTATGCACATATTGAGCACCCTGCGACACGATGCGTGGGCACGCTGCTCGAATATCGTGTCGCAAAATAGTAAGTGCTGCACTTAATATTTATCACATCGCAGTGCGTTGCATGATGGGCAACCATCGGGAGCAGCCAGAGGCCGCTCCCATTCAGCGGCGACGTGTCCATCACGTGATTACCATGCAATCTATCACATGATCGCATGGTAGTCCCTTTGGCAGTTCAGGTGCAATGACATCGCACCTGAACTGCTGTGCGATGCCCCGCAATGACGCATCGCGGGGCATCGCACAAGTGTATGGGCACTATTAGTTTTGAATGCATAAGAATGAGCAAAAATAGTTCTTACTACAGAAAGCATTGAGCTTGAGTTCTGTGCATCTCTGGCAGCAGACCTTAATAGTCTATTAAATCTGACAGTCTCATATGTCTCAATCTGACAGTCTCAAAAAGAGTTATTCTTAACTAACTAAAAGACAGAATAATTGCATAGCCACAGTGAAATCTATACCCTTTGAAAAATAATTACACGGGGCGTGGCCTGACACCGAAGGAGAGCAGTCGCAGCTTCCATTAGCTCCTGCTCCAGCAACATATTTTCACCCTCCAGGCCTGCTCTATCTCGGCCATACACCCTAATATCCCTCCTGCGTCCCCCCACAGACCTCCCCGCTACGATCCAGCTAGAGCTGCTGAGCCGGGGAGCGCCACGGAGGCTCCAGCGGGTTGTGGCCTAGACACCAGCTGGAAGCCGTGGCCTCAATTTCGGCGCTGACCCGCCGGACTGCTGGATCAGCCGAGACTGCGCCTGTCTCACCTATATCTGCGGCCCCTGGCTCCATCGCTGCCCGTGACGAGCCAGGAGCGGCCCGCGGACACCACACCCACCTCTCCTGCCCGGCTGGATGTGAACGGCGCTGTCTCTCTGGTGGATGTCGCTGGCTGGCGGCCACCTTCCCGCGGCTGAGACGGCACTGCACGCTGCTCCCTGAAGAGGGAGACAGGCCCGCTGAAATCCGCGCGGCACATAGAGGGGCTAGCATGGGACCCTCTAATGCCTCCGGGTGAGCCGACTGCTGCCCTCTGACGCAGGTTCTGTGCCCATCTGTTATGCCCTCCAGGTCTTTATATAAGGTGGAAGCCTGCTACTACACCTGCGGCCGTGGGCCCCGTTTGCCGGCTATCCCCCGCCACAGCAGATATACTGATACGGAGGCTCACTGAGAGCCCTGCCCTGGCTTACGACCCTCCCTCACCTCATTGTGTGCTCCCAGTACCGTGACCGCGGCCTGAGCCCTGCCTTCAATGTCCAGGCAGCTACTCTGACCCCCTGGCTACTCCCACCGAAGGCACTGCATTGACGGAGAATATTGGTAGGGTCTATGGTCTTCCCTCCTCCAACCTGGAACTGCTGCTTTTGTGCTTCTTAGCACCCCTGTCCTGCTCCTGCTTTCCTGCCTAGATATTCGCGGCAGTAGCACACAGAGGCATCTTTCTCACCCCGGATCCCTCTCTTCATCCCCCCATCACTAACTGCTATCATCGTCTCTCCTTCATCTTCAACCTAGACAGCTGATACTCTGCCCGTACTGCTATTTGGCGTGGCAGAAGAGCTTCTCTCATTGCATGCCACTCACCATTTGCCTTTATTTGTTTATAATTGCTGGATACCCCATTTAGGCATTTTGTGACTATTTCATCTCCCTCTACATGTGGGCTGGTCCTCACTCTAGCTATGTCCTACCTTAAATCTACTGTGATGTGATGATGCGGTGGCCTGGCACTTCGCATGTGAGACCCGATACACTCTCAACATATCTTACTCTCTGTGCACCCTTGCAGCTGTTGCTCTTCTACGACTCTGCATGGAAAAGTTCCTAATTCCTACATCAATGACTTCCGTGGGGGCTCCACTGCCATCTCGTGATAATTGTGGTAATTCCTCCGACTCAGACCGCTCGGCCTCACGCTCTGCATCTCAGCACACACGTAGATCCAGACCGCCTGTTAAACAGCCGAAAATTAAACACAATGACTTGGTGGCTGTCCTGGGCCCCCTTTTAGACGAAAAATTAGCTGGCATCAAGGAAGCCATCGAATCCACACTAACCCAACACTCTAGTCGTTTGGATGAAGCAGATATCTACGCTAGAAGATGACTTATCGACGGCACAGCGAACCATACAAGCTAATCAATCTGAGATTGCTGACCTCTCGGAGAAGATCGATGATCTTGAAAATCGTAGCCGGCATAACAACTTGAGGGTCATTGGCATCCCAGAATCGGTCAAAGGTCACGAACTCATGGATCTCCTCTCATCAGGCATTCCAGAACAACTAGCTATGGACCTTAAAGGAGTCCCACTCATCATTGAGAGAGCCCACAGGATTGGACCTGAACGGAGAAACCCCACTGAATGTCCCCGCCCTGTCATAATGAGAATCTTGAACTATGCTGATAAGATGAAGCTTCTTGATCACTATCGCAAAAAGGCCTCCTTATCTTCCAATGGCGACCGCCTCCTCATTTTTCAAGATTTCTCTGCCCTTGTGGCTACAAAACGCAGAGAGTTTGCTCCCATTTGTAAGCACCTTTTTGATACCAAGGTCAAGTTCTCCCTACTTTACCCAGCACGCCTCTGGGTCTTTGAGAATGGCAAACCATTGTTCTTTGATGACCCTGGAGAGGTGAAACAAATTTTTTTCTTGCCTAACACTTGACTGTCACTATTACCTACTGGCTTATTACTCATTATTACCCTGATTTCAAATTTCGGGTCTCGTATGCGGAGTGTTATGTTTGTAATATATGAATGCTCCTAGTTCATTCACTAACTGTTTAATGTTTCTGCTGTTTCTGCTATTGTTTTTTTATTTGTTTTGTTATGTCTGCCTGGTCCGGGGACCCATTCCCCTCCTGGGATGCCCTTCCCCCGCTCGCTGGGACGGGGTGAGGCCCTATATTACCTTACACACACTCACTTTGTTATTCCCGACTGTGGGTGTAGGCTAATATAGCCTCTGTAGCCTCCCCACACTCTCATGTTACTGGAGACCCTAATAATGCCTCACTTCGCCTAGTCTCTTGGAACGTAGAGGGACTTAATCATCCTGTTAAAAGAAGGAAGGTAGTTTCACATTTAAAACGTATGGCCCCTCAAGTTATATTCCTTCAGGAGACGCACTGGTTAGATGACCCTAGGAACTCTCTACGAGCCCCTTGGATAGGGGAATGTGTCTTGGCCCTGTACCACTCTAAGTTCCGAGGAGTGGCTATCCTCTTCCATACCAATTTACAACATTCAATTAGTAGGAAATTTATTGATCCCGAGGGCAGGTTCATTTTGCTTGATGTGCTGATTGATAATATTATATATACCTTTCTCAACGTCTATGCACCCAATGTCTCCCTTGACTCTTTTTTTTGCAGCTCTCCTATCGACGCTCCTTCAATGGGGTGGCCGAAATCTGATTGTAGGTGGGGATTTCAACTTGGTATTTGACCCATCCATGGACAGATCTCGAGTAAGTACTCCCACCACTACCCCCACCCAGTGGCGGATCCAGGGGGGGGGGCACTCGGGCCCGTGCCCCCCCTGTCATTTGTGGCCCATTAAGTCTCAGGGCAGAGGATTTTTTTTTTCATTTGTGCCGGCCCGGCCCCAACAGGCTGTCAGCGCACGCTGATTTGACAGCTGCCGCTGGGACCATAGCCGGCTCACGCCCACAGTGAGTGTAGCCCTCCCTCCCTCCTCCTCTCCTGCTGCAGTGCATGTGACCAGCAGGCAGCAGCGCACGGAGGCCGGGAGACGGAGCAGGCTGCGGGACAGGCTAAGGAGTCAGGCAGCGCGTAGTGGTGGACCCTGGACCGCGTGGACTGGATTTCACTTCCAGCCAGCCCAGGCTCCCCAGCGGCCACACAGAGAGGAGACAGAGGCGCCGATCGAAGCAGGCAGAGCCGCAGAGGCAGCAGCAGCAGGACGGAGATAGTGACTCACTGTGTATATCAGCCTGTCACAGTGAGTATGCTGTTTGCTGTATCGCGGCTGCCAGCCTGTGCCAGCTACCTTTAACGTGTGTGCGGCTGCTGCTGCAGCGGCGGGCACTAGGGGGGGCGATCCGGTCTATATGTAGTATATGGTGGTATGTGCCTCTCACACACTGCCCCCACACCCTGCCCCTCACACGCTGCCTCCTGGCCCCTGCCCCTCACACACTGCCTCCTGCACCCTGCCCCTCACACGCTGCCCCCTGCACCTCACACGCTGCACCCTGCCCCTCACAAGCTTCCCCCTGCACCCTGCCTCTCACACACTGCCCCCACACCCTGCCCCTCACACGCTGCCCCCTGCACCTCACACGCTGCCCCTCACAAGCTCCCCCCTGCACCCTGCCTCTCACACACTGCCCCCTATACACTGTCCCTCACACGCTGTCCCCTGCACCTAACATGCTGCCCCCTGCCCCTCACACCCTGCCCCTCACACGCTGCCCCCTGCACCCTGACCCTCTCGCACTGCCCCCTGCCCCTCACACGCTTCCCCCTGCACCCTGCCTCTCACACACTGCCCCCTTCACCCTGCCCCTCACACGCTGCCCCCTGCACCTCACATGCTGCCCCTCACACGCTGCCCCCTGCCCCTCACACGCTGCCCCTTGTAGTGGGGACATACCCCATTTCTAGAAGCGCATGCAACGAAGCCGCACGCAAATACACTTGCCCCTTCCATGGTGCCCCCCCTATAATTTTCTTCTGGATCCGCCCCTGCCCCCACCTGTCATCTACTGTCTTCTTTTTGCACACAACTCGACTTACTTGACCCATGGCGCATTTTTCATCCGACCCAGAAAGACTTCTCTTTCTACTCTCATCCTCACTCGTCTCACTCTCGCATTGATTACATCTTCACCTCCACATCCCTCTTTCCTAATGTTACACACATGTCGATTGCTGACATCATCATTTCTGATCATGCCCCTATATCATTAGATATCCAATTAACTCTACCTCCTCGTGTTAACCCATGCTGGCGCTTCCCCACATACCTCTGCCACTCCACTGACTTCCTCCTCCACCTCAAGCAAGCCTGGCTCAATTACACCTTGGACAATAGCGACCAGAATCTAGATTCCCCATTATTCTGGGGTGCTGCTAAGGAGGTCCTTAGAGGGCACGTTATGGCCCCTATACTCACTCCAAGAGGAAAAAGTTCTCCTCGCAACTGCAGACTATGAGTATGACGCTAACCTCCTCATATCGGAGATACTGTATAAGCAACATGACACTCCAGCCCACAAAGAAGCTTATCTTTTAGCAAAGCTCATATACAACACTTTCCTTACTGAACGAGTCCAACTCTCTTATGACTACCAAAGGAATAAATTTCACAGATGGGGCAATAAATCGGGTAGATTATTAGCTAATTTGATCAAGGGACCCAAATCCCGTACTTGGATTAATGCCATTAATATCTCAGGTAAACTGGTTTCGGACCCTGATTCTATTTTTACTGAATTTATGCACTTTTATCGTTCCTTATACACCAAAGGCCCCGATGACACTGCTGCTAACTATTCTTCTCTTGAATCTGCTTATCTCCCTGTCCTCTCTCAAGAAGAAAGGGACCTATTAGAAAGCCCAATCACCACTAAGGAGGTTGTGGACACTATTAAAAGCTTGCCTAATAATAAGAGTCCCAGCCCTGATGGCTTTAGCGCGGAATTCTACAAAATGATATGTGATGATTTGGCCCCCACTCTCACGTCTCTCTATAATCATATTCTTTCCTCCAAACAAACCCCGATTAGGTTTAATGAAGCTAAGATAATAGTCATAGCAAAACCTGGCAAGGACCCCTCCCTCCCTAGCTCCTACAGACCAATATCCCTCCTAAATCAAGACTTTAAAATCTTGACCAAACTAATGGCCACTCGCCTACAATTATGTCTGTCTCGTATCATATCACCTGCTCAGCTGGGCTTCCTTAGAAATAGACAGTTGGTACGGGGCATTAGGGCGGCTCTTGCCTCTATTACTCACTCTCGCTCTCACAACCTAGTCAATAATATACTAATTAATCTTGATGCGGAGAAGGCCTTTGACAAGATCGCCTGGCCTCACCTCTACGCCACCAACACTTCGGGGAGAGGTTTTGTGGCCTTGTTAATTCCCTTTATACCAATCCCACGGCGCAAGTGATGGTTAACAATATTTCCTCCACTACTTTTACTCTTGAAAGAGGGACCAGACAGGGCTGTCCTCTTTCTCCCCTCCTTTTCAATTTAGCTTTAGAACTGTTTATACATTATATTATTAATCTGACTAGTTTCAGGGGTATTATAATTGGTACTCAAGAATTGAAAATCATAGCATTCGCAGATGATATTCTCCTCCTCACCTCAAACACCAAACAGTCCATCCCGGTGCTACAGGAAGCTATAAACTGCTTTTCTTCCTTTGCAGGCTTCTCGATTAACTATGACAAATCAGAGGCCCTAACCATATTTCGACAAGCCACTGTAGGATGGGACCCCCCTTTCTTGTTCCGGTGGGCCCCCACTCACCTCACTTATCTAGGGGTTTTACTACCCACGGATCCCTCCTTTTTATATTCCTACAACGTCCAACCTATTCTCACTAAAATACAGACTGAGCTTGGTCTCTGGCAACATTTTCCTCTCCTTCCTAGGTCGATGTAATCTTGTTAAAATGGCGAGCTTTCCCAAATTGCTCTATGTCCTCCAAATGGTCCCTGTCTTGCTCACAAAATCTGATTTATCCCTCCTTAACTCGCACATATCTAAGTTTATATGGGCCAACAAACAGCCTCGGATAAGTCTTCTCAAGTTATCCCAATCGGTACAGAATGGAGGACTAAATTTGCCTGACATAGAGCAATACAATAGGGCCTGCCTTCTTCGCTTTGCCACGGACTGGCTCAGTGACACAAATATTTTTACTGACTCATTGCTGGACTCTCAACTGTGCGCCCCTCTATCCCTTAGCTACATCCTGCATGCCAATAACGTTACTTTAAAACTACCTCAATATGACAACACCCTCTTAACCTCCACTATCTTAGCATGGAGAAGATCTAGGAAGTAATTGGACCTACAATGTCTTCACTCACTGTTTCTCCCTTTTCTGGGTAATTTGGACTTCCAAAATGGACATGCCTCCTTCCCTTTTAATAGTTGCATGCTGCGGGAATCACACACGTTCGCAATCTTCTCAACTCCCTAAATAAACCACTTACTTTTACTGAAGCTGTGGACAAATATAACATTAGCCCTCGCCACGAATTCTATTATTTCCAGGCCTCCCATTATTTACAATCAGTCTTTTTACGGCTTAGCAAACATGATTTTTTTAACCCTCTGGACACGCTTTTACACTCCGGCGCATATTTCATTTCGACAATTTACGCCCGAATTCGCACAGACATCGTCCCCTCTTCTGATCTTTTACAACTTAAAAAATGGTCATCCCAGATCCCTTCAATGTCTCTGGAGGCAGTGTTGGATTGCTTCAATAAATCTTTGAAACTTATTCCGGCGAGTATCTATCAGGAAATGTCGTAAAAGATCTTACATAGAGCTTACATATCTCCAAAACGGAGCCACTTAATGGGCCTTTATGAGTCTGCTGCATGCGTCAAATGCTCCACACCAATGGCTCACATTATGCATTGCTTTTGGCATTGCCCTTACATACAAACATTTTGGGGTGAGTTGCAGACATATAGTTCCTCTACACTAGGCATCAATTTCCAATGTACCGCCTCTCAGGGTCTCTTTGGATACCTCCTTTACCAGCCAAATATTCCCTCTTTTGATAAAAAAAACTAGTGACACTCCTATCAGCTGTGGGGAGGAAGGCTATTCTTCAACAATGGATACACGACACTCCTCCTACCCTACCCATGGCAACCTCCATATTGCTCTTTCTCTTTACTATGGATTGGTTGGAGACCTCTCTTAATAAGGAGATTCTAAGTCCCGCATTATTCCAATGCTGGGGAAAATTCATCCATACACTACCCACATCCACTAAACTTGCCATTCAACAAAGCTTCCATTGCACCACATGGTACTGTCATCAACTCCTGGAACATAGACCTCCTATCTCCCTTCCATAACTCTACACTACTAATATTCTTCCCCTCCCTTCTGCTTTCTTTTTCTTCCTTTTCTCTCTCATCTCCCTCTATTCCCCCTCTACACTCTTTTGGATCTCCAGTATTTGTAACTTCCTTTGCTCAAATGTTCTCTCCATGGATGGGTTGATGGCCCCCTGGTCTTGGCAGATAATATTTTTGTTGTTTTTTTTCCGTTTTTCTATTTGTTTTTAGTTTATGTTATGCGTCCTCCATGTTGTGGGATGCCTTTATATAACTACAGCTTTATTATTATATCAGACCTGTTACGACTTCATCGAAGTATATCCTTACTTTTCTTTATACTACTTTATTGTACTATATACTGGTCACCTTTCTAGTGTAAATGTTTTATGTTAGAAAATGGAAAATTTAAGGTATATTTAGGACTTTGCCGTTACCGTCCTGTATCTATTTACTTATGTGTCTTACAGCTTTGTTTTTGTTTCGTATACTGTGCATTTTGGTTTGTACTACACCTCAATAAAATATATTTTGGAAAATATAATAATTACACTTTAACCTCTTTGCTCTCTTATCATTACTGCTATGATGCTATAATCAATCACAGCAATTTGTGTAATAATGAATAGTCTGTGCAGAACCAGGATATCTGAAAATAGCTACTAGATATTGTATGCTGTAATAGTTTTACACATTACATACAAAGATTCCCTCACAAATTGTGACACAATCGTGCATTGAAGGCATCATGTTGGTATATAAACATTCCATCCTGTTATTATAAGCACAAATCTTGTATTTGTAGGCAAATTATACCAACCTAATTAACCTCCTATTTCCTGAGGACAAATTGACATGTATATATGCCTAATAAATTAAATAAATTTACTCACCGGTAATTCTATTTCTCGTAGTCCGTAGTGGATGCTGGGAACTCCGTAAGGACCATGGGGAATAGCGGGCTCCGAAGGAGGCTGGGCACTCTAGAAAGATCTTAGACTACCTGGTGTGCACTGGCTCCTCCCACTATGACCCTCCTCCAAGCCTCAGTTAGGTACTGTGCCCGGACGAGCGTACACAATAAGGAAGGATTTTGAATCCCGGGTAAGACTCATACCAGCCACACCAATCACACCGTACAACTCGTGATATGAAACACAGTTAACAGTATGAAACAATAGAGCCTCTCAACAGATGGCTCAACAATAACCCGATTTACTTAACAATAACTATGTACAAGTATTGCAGATAAACCGCACTTGGGATGGGCGCCCAGCATCCACTACGGACTACGAGAAATAGAATTACCGGTGAGTAAATTCTTATTTTCTCTAACGTCCTAGTGGATGCTGGGAACTCCGTAAGGACCATGGGGATTATACCAAAGCTCCCAAACGGGCGGGAGAGTGCGGATGACTCTGCAGCACTGAATGAGAGAACTCCAGGTCCTCCTCAGCCAGGGTATCAAATTTGTAGAATTTTGCAAACGTGTTTGCCCCTGACCAAGTAGATGCTCGGCAAAGTTGTAAAGCCGAGACCCCTCGGGCAGCCGCCCAAGATGAGCCCACCTTCCTTGTGGAATGGGCATTGACAGATTTTGGCTGTGGCAGGCCTGCCACAGTATGTGCAAGCTGAATTGTACTACAAATCCAACGAGCAATAGTCTGCTTAGAAGCAGGAGCACCCAGCTTGTTAGGTGCATATAGGATAAACAGCGAGTCAGATTTTCTGACTCTAGCCGTTCTGGAAACATATATTTTCAGTGCCCTGACAACGTCTAGCAACTTGGAGTCCTCCAAGTCCCTAGTAGCCTAGGCACCACAATAGGCTGGTTCAGGTGAAACGCTGACACCACCTTTGGGAGAAACTGGGGACGAGTCCTCAATTCTGCCCTATCCATATGGAAAATCAAATAAGGGCTTTTACAAGACAAAGCCGCCAACTTTGATACTCGCCTGGCAGAAGCCAAGGCCAATAACATAACCACCTTCCACGTGAGATATTTCAGATCCACGGTTTTTAGTGGTTCAAACCAATGTGATTTTAAGAAACTCAACACCACGTTGAGATCCCAAGGTGCCACAGGAGGCACAAACGGGGGCTGACTCTGCAGCACTCCTTTTATAAATGTCTGAACTTCAGGTACTGAAGCTAGTTCTTTTTGAAAGAAAATCGACAGAGCCGAGATCTGTACCTTAATGGAACCCAATTTAAGGCCCATAGTCACTCCTGCTTGCAGGAAATGCAGAAATCGACCTAGTTGAAATTCCTCTGTTGGGGCCCTTTCGGCCTCACACCATGCAACATATTTTCGCCATATGCGGTGATAATGAGTTGCTGTAACCTCTTTCCTGGCTTTAGTAAGCGTAGGAATGACTTCCTCCGGAATGCCCTTTTCCTTCAGGATCCGGCGTTCAACCGCCATGCCGACAAATGCAGCCGCGGTAAGTCTTGGAACAGACAGGGCCCCTGCTGCCGCAGGTCCTGTCTGAGTGGCAGAGGCCATGGGTCCTCTGACATAAATTCTTGAAGTTCTGGGTACCAAGCTCTTCTTGGCCATCCACGAGTATCGTTCTTACTCCTCGCCTTCTTATTATTCTCAGTACCTTTGGTATGAGAGGCAGAGGGGAGAACACATAAACCGACTGGTACACCCACGGTGTTACCAGAGCGTCCATAGCTATCGCCTGAGGGTCCCTTGACCCGGTGCAATATCTTTTATAGCTTTTTGTTGAGGCGGGACGCCATCATGTCCACCTGTGGCCTTTCCCAATGGTGTACAATCCTATTGGAAGACTTCTGGAGGAAGTCCCCATTCTCCCGGGTGGAGGTCGTGTCTGTTGAGAAGATCTGCTTCCCAGTTGTCCACTCCGGGAATGAACACTGCTGACAGTGCTAACACATGATTTTCCGCCTATCGGAGAATCCTTGTGGCTTCTGCCATCGCCATCCTGCTTCTTGTGCCGCCCTGTTGGTTTACATGGGCGACTGCCGTGATGTTGTCTGATTGGATCAGTACCGGCTGGTTTTGAAGCAGAGGCCTTGCCGGCCTCAGGGCATTGTAAATGGCCCTCAGGTCCAGAATATTTATGTGTAGGGAAATAACCTGACTTGACCAAAGTCCCTGGAAATTTCTTCCCTGTGTGACTGCCTCCCAGCCTCAAAGGCTGGAATCCATGGTCACTAGGACCTAGTCCTGTATGCCGAACCTGCGGCCCTCTTGAAGATGGGCACTCTGCAGCCACCACAGTAGAGATACCCTGGTCCTTGGAGACAGGGTTATCAGCCTATGCATCGGAAGATGCGATCCGGACCACTTGTCCAACAGGTCCCTCTGAAAAGTTCTTGTATGGAAACTGCCTAATGGGATTGCTTCGTAGGAAGCTACCATTTTTCCCAGGACTCGCGTGCAATGATGCACCGCTACCTATTTTGGCTTCAGGAGGTCTCTGACTAGAGATGACAACTCCTTGGCTTTCTCCTCCGGGAGAAACACTATTTCTGGTTTATGTCCAGAACCATCCCCAGGAACAGTAGACGTGTCATAGGAACCAGCTGTGACTTTGGACTGTTTAGAATCCAACCATGCTGTTGTAGCACTTTCCAAAATAGTGCTACCCCGACTACCAACTGCTCCTTGGACCTCGCCCTTATAACGAGATTGTCCAAGTACGGGATAATTACAACTCCCTTTTTTTGAAGGAGTATCAACATTTCGGCCATTACCTTGATAAAACACCCTCGGTGCCATGTACAGTCCAAACGGCAGTGTCTGGACTTGGTAATGGTAATCCTGTACCACAAATCTGAGGTACTCCTGACGAGGATGATAAATGGGGACATGCAGGTAAGCATCCTTGATGTCCCAGGATACCATGTAATCCCCCTCGTCCAGGCTTGGAATAACCGCCCTGAGCGATTCCATCTTGAACTTGAATTTTTGTGTTCAAGGATTTTAAATATAAAATGGGTCACACCGAACCATGCGGTTTCGGTACCCCAACCCGTGTGGAATAGTAACCCCGTCCTTGTTGAAGTAGGGGCACCTTGAGTATTACCTGCTGGGAATACCGCTTATTAATTGCCTCTAGCACAGCCTCCCTGCCTGAGGGAGTTGTCAGCAAGGCATATTTTAGGAAACGGCTGGGGGGAGACATCTCGAATTCCAGCTTGTACCCCTGAAATACTACTTGAAAGAAACAGGGATCCACCTGTGAGCGAGCCCACTAATTGCTGAAATTTTTGAGACGGCCCCCCACCGTACCTGGCTACACCTGTGGAGCACCCGCATCATGGTGTGGCCTCACAGGAGGCGGGGGAAGAATCTTGATTCTGGGAACAGGCTGACTGGTGCAGCTTTTTTTCCCTCTACCCTTGTCTCTGTACAGAAAGGAAGCGCCATTTGTTTCTGAAGCCGAAAGGACTGTACCTTTGTCTGTGAGGAAACCTGAGGTAAAATTATTTCTTCCCAGCAGTTGCTGTGGATACGAGGTCCCAGAGACCATCCCCAAATAATTCCTCACCCTTATAAGGCTCTCTATGCGCTTTTTAAGTCAGCATCACCTGTCCAGTGACAGGTCTCTAATACCCTCCTGACAGAATGGACATTACATTTATTTTGGATGCCAGCCGGCAAAATATCCCTCTGTGCATCCCCCATATATAAGACGACGTCTTTAATATGTTTTTATGTTTGCCAACTAGTATCCCTGTTTGACAGGGTCACCGACCACGCTGCAGCAGCACTATCTGCAGGTCTCAGTCTAGTACCTGAGTGTGTAAATACAGACTTCAGGATAGCCTCCTGTTTTTTATCAACAGGTACCTATTAAAGTGGCCGTATCCTAAGACGGCAGTGCCACCTTTTTTGACAAAAACGTGTGAGCGCCTTATCCACCCTAGGGGATATCTCCCAGCGTAACTTATCCACCTGGCGGGAAAGGGTACGCCATCAGTAACTTTTTATAAATTACCAGTTTCTTAACGGGGGAACCCACGCTTTCACACACTTCATTTATTCATCTGATGGGGGAACAAAACACTGCCTGTTTTTTCTCCCCAAACCTAAAACCCATTTTTAGAGGTGCTTGGGTTAAAGTCAGAAATGTATAACACATTTTTTATTGCCGGGATCACGTCACGGATGTTCCTAGTGGATTGTGTATATGTCTCCACCTTGTCGACACTGGAGTCAGACTCCGTGTCGACATCTGTGTCTGCCATCTGAGAGAGCGGGCGTTTTTGAGCCCCTGATGGCCTTTGAGACGCCTGGGCAGGCGCGGGCTGCGAAGCCGGCTGTCCCACAGCTGTTACGTCATCCACCCTTTTATGTAAGGAGTTGACACTGTCGGTTAATACCTTTCACCTATCCATCCACTCTGGTGTCGGCCCCACAGGGGGCGACATCACATATATCGGCCTCTGTTCTGCCACCATATAAGCCTCCTCATTCAACATGTCGACACAGCCGTACCGACACACCGCAGACACACAGGGAATGCTCTAAACGAGGACAGGACCCACAAAAGCCCTTTGGGGGGACAGAGTAAGAGTATGCCAGCACACACCAGAGCGCTATATATATACAGGGACTAACTGAGTTATGTCCCTAATAGCTGCTTTTTATATAATATACTGTATATACTGCCAATTTTAATGCCCCCCCTCTCTTTTCCCTCTTACTGTACTGTAGAATTGCAGGGAAGAGCCAGGGAGCTTCCTTCCAGCCGAGCTGTGAGGGAAAAATGGCGCCAGTGTGCTGAGGAGATAGGCTCCGCCCCTTTTTCGCGGCCTATTCTCCCGTTTTTTATGGAATTCTGGCAGGGGTATTTACCTCATATATAGCCCCTGGGGCCATATATTGAGGTATTTTAGCCAGCCAAGGTGTTTTTATTGCTGCCTCAGGGCGCCCCCCCCAGCGCCCTGCACCCTCAGTGACCGGAGTGTGAAGTGTGTGAGAGGAGCAATGGCGCACAGCTGCAGTGCTGTGCGCTACCTTGGTGAAGACAGAGTCTTCATGCCGCCGATTTTCCGGACCATCTTCTTGCTTCTGGCTCTGTAAGGGGGACGGCGGCGCGGCTCCGGGACCGAACATCAAGGCTGGGCCTGCGGTCGATCCCTCTGGAGCTAATGGTGTCCAGTAGCCTAAGAAGCCCAATCCGGCTGCAAGCAGGCGAGTTCGCTTCTTCTCCCCTTAGTCCCTCGCTGCAGTGAGCCTGTTACCAGCAGGTCTCACTGAAAATAACAAATTCTAAGACTATAACTTTCTAAGAGCTCAGGAGAGCCCCTAGTGTGCATCCAACCTCGGCCGGGCACGAAATCTAACTGAGGCTTGGAGGAGGGTCATAGTGGGAGGAGCCAGTGCACACCAGGTAGTCTAAGATCTTTCTAGAGTGCCCAGCCTCCTTCGGAGCCCGCTATTCCCCATGGTCCTTACGGAGTTCCCAGCATCCACTAGGACGTTAGAGAAACTTTCTTTAACTTCCTTATCAACTGTGTCACTTTGATATATGCATCGGCTACCCACATGTTCATGTTCAGAGCAGGAGTAAACGTCACTCTGCACGGAGCTGAGATAACTAATAAAGCTGATAGGTATACTATAGCTGTTATGCACAATGGATATAAATCACATCATAATCTGTAATGCAATTGCACACTAAACAAACAGTATGTCCGTTGATAATACTGTGCATACGCTGTGCTTTGATGAGCACTTTGTCCCTCAATTCCAATACTTAGTAGCAAGTTATAGCAGCCTCCTAAACTCCTTGTCAATGCTATTAATATTAATCACATCTCATCAAGGGGTCTAATCATGAAGCAGTGAAAAGAGTGGAGAAATGAGCCTGTGGAGAAGTTGCCCATGGCAACAAATCAGCTGCTCTGTACAGTTGTACAGCATGCAAATTATAAATGTTACTTTAATGCTGATTGGTTGCCATGGGCAACTTCTCCACTTGCTCACTTCTCCACACTTTTTACTGCTTCATGAACAGACACCCAGGTATGAGAGCAGAACCTGTTAGCATGTAGGCAGCAGGAAAATGGTGCAGAGTTCGAAGTAATTAGACCAGTGAGTCAGAGTTCCCTACAACTTCTGTTGTCCCACCATCTTAATTGACAACTGCCTATATCAATCAGCGGATGGGGGATGAGAGAGCAGCCGGGTGATTCACTAGTTAGAAGGAAGGAGAGAAACCCTTCTACTTTCCCCGTTATAGCGTGTGCAGCTACCTGGTATCATCTGACATTGCAGGATACCGCAGCGCAATGCGGGAATGAGAGCGGCCCGAAAAAGTACCTGAAAGTTGATTGAGAGAAAAGATTATTTTAGGCATGTGGGTTCACAAAGCCTCCCATCGGCAGCGGCATTTACTGTGGATAACGCGTTTCACCAGCAGGCTTGTTCACATCCTGTCACTGGCAGCGTCCATAGCACACCATCATTGCTGGCTGTATATACGCTTCCTTAACCAATGATCTTTAGACAGTTTGATAGATAGTCATTACGACCAATCAGAAAGCAGATAGACCTTCATAGATTGAAATACACACCTAAGGGTGTGTACACATGGTGAGATATTTTCTGTTTTTCGATTTTGACTATATAATATTGATCTTAATATTATTGCCATACCTGTCCCTGATTTCTTTTCTCTTGTCATGTATTGGCAGGCCTTACAGGAGCCACATGGAAAGTGTTTAATATGGGGCATTTCTGATACTCAAAATAAGTTTTTGTATAACTATACTACAGTAGGTCCACCATACAAGAAACAGTCACTCCTTATCCGCTCTTCTTTCTGTACACACAGCTACAGTACTTACTATATTATAATATTTTGCTATTAAAACAGTTAAATTAAATGAAATTAAATAATAAAAATCTATGTTTGCAGGTGGGGCAGATGTAACATGTGCAGAGATATTTAGGTTTGGGTGGGGTGTGTTCAAACTGAAATCTAAATTGCAGTGTACAAATAAAGCAGTCAGTATTTACCCCGCACAGAAACAATATAACCCAACCCAAATCTAAATATTTTTGCACGTGTTACAGCTTCCCCACCTGCAGTGCAACAAAGATTTGCCCATTAGTGTGCTTTTTTGATTTGCTATCAAACCTCAATAACTCCCTAAATTATGTGAAAATTACATTCAAAACATAATAACAGATCTTGAAACTCTGGTAAGCAATAACATTGATACTAATGGTACATTTACTAAAAGTCAATTTGTTTGATTTCAAATGGATCTTAATCGACGTTGGGGTTCCAGGGCTAAAACACCATCGTTTACTAACATGATTTTGTTATATTAATTTTCAAATGTTAGTAAACGCGTGTTTTAGCCCTGGAAGTCCAACATTGTTTAAATTTGATTTTAATGTAACTGAAATTGTTGGAAACCGATTAAAATCGATGTTTAGTACATATACCCTGCATCTATGATAGAAAAGATAGAAAATTATATATATCCAGTCTGTTCACAAAACTTACTATTTGTAGTATTCTCTTCGGTATCTTTATGATCCGGGCAAAATGCACTGTAATAAACAGGAACGTGTTAATTGTAGGTGGAGAGAGGGAAACCCAGCAGCACTGGAACATGTATAACAACAATCTGGGGGCGGGGCTGGGGTGACTCGTACAAATTTGTAGTAATAGATATTTCAAATATTTAAGTTTACTGAAGTCAGCCAAAGCACAACTTAAATATCTCTGCATTAAAGTTGTTAAAAGATTGCCCCACTACCCTCCCCGAAGTAGCATAAACCACAAAGTACCACAAAAGTTCCCACTGTACTCACCTCTACTTTGTACTTTGTAAACTAGAGGACACTTTGAAGAACTTGCAAGGAATAAAGATAGCATGTCTGCGACATTCCCGCGTGCCAGATTTTTTTCGCTCCCTTCAGGCCACCTCCCAGACACTGCCCAGTAACGCCCATTGTTTTGCCTTTCCAGTTCTATTACTAGCTCTCTCATGCCCAACAGCGCATTTGTGCATACCCTCAATGTAACTATGCACCACAGAGGACTAGAAAATAATTGCTTAACTGCGCAAACATCGTCATTGTGTGTGGTTTGCGTCCATCTTTGAATCAGGCCTCGTGTGTACAGCACTTTACCCTGAATGACAGAGGCCTCAGTCTGACATTTACTGTATATGCAGTACATGCACCTCTCAGTGGGACCCCAGCCATATTTGGAATAGCCTGAAAATAAATAAGTGGGTAAATGCCAAAAATAATACTTACATATAGATTTCTTTTTCGGGATCACAAATGTATTTACCCTTGGCTTTTTTTACGCATAGATAATGATATGTCCTCCTGCATGTTTCGTTATCACAGCCAACAGATGCACCTTTAGCTTTACAATAAAAACATCTCTGCCAATGAAAAAACGAGATTTATGGTAAGAACTTACCGTTGTTAAATCTCTTTCTGCGAGGTACACTGGGCTCCACAAGGATTAACATTGGGGTGTAGAGTAGGATCTTGATCTGAGGCACCAACAGGCTCAAAGCTTTGACTGTTCCCAAGATGCACAGCGCCGCCTCCTCTATAACCCCGCCTCCGTGCACAGGAGCTCAGTTTCGTTAACCAGCCCAATGCAGTAGCAGGTACTAGAGACGACAATCTCTCGTAGCCAATTACACCACACACTCACCACAGGAGAGGGTGTCAGCGGCTATGCAACACCAACCCAAAGAAGCAAAGTGCGTCAGGGTGGGCGCCTTGTGGAGCCTAGTGTACCTCACAGAAAGAGATTTAACAATGGTAAGTTCTTACCATAAATCTCGTTTTCTGCTGCGGGGTACACTGGGCTCCACAAGGATTAACATCGGGGATGTCCTAAAGCAGTTTCTTATGGTAGGGGATGCACTGTAGCGGGCACAAGAACCCGGTGTCCAAAGGAAGCATCCTGGGAGGCGGAAGTATCAAAGGCATAGAACCTTATAAACGTGTTCCCTGAGGACCACGTAGTCTCCTTGCACTATTGTTCAAGGGTCGCACCACGGTGGGCCGCCCAAGAGGGCCCAACCGACCGAGTAGAATGGGCTTTGATGGTAGCAGGAGTTGGACGACCAGTCTGTACCTAAGCATGTGCAATCATCATTCTAATCCATCTGGCCAGGTTCTGCTTGGATGTAGGCCAGCCAGGTTTGTGAAAACCAAACAGTACAAACAGAGAATCAGATTTCCTAATGGAGGATGTTCTCTTCACATAGATACGGAGAGCCCGTACTACATCCATAGACCGCTCTTTGGAAAACAACTCAGGAGAATTAAAGGCTGGAACCACAATCTCCTGGTTAAGGTGGAAGGAAGATACCACCTTGGGTAAATAACCCGGTCGCATTCAAAGAACCGCCCGGTCACGATGAAAAATCAAATGGGGGGACTTACAGGATAAGGCACCCAAATCCGAGACCCTTCTAGCTGAAGCGATAGCCAGCAAAAACAGCACCTTAAGGGAAAGCCACTTAAGGTCAGCAGCTGCAAGAGGTTCAAATGGAGATTCGTGCAAGGCTTCCAGTACCACCGACAGACCCCAAGGGGCCACAGGAGGAATATAAGGAGGCTGAATCCGCAACATGCCCTGAGTGAATGTATGCAAATCAGGTAGGGCAGCAATCTTTCTCTGAAACCAAACCGACATGGCAGAAATGTGAACCTTGAGGGAGGCGAGACGAAGGCCTAAGTCCAGGCCCTGTTGTAGGAAGGCCAACAGTTTGGCCTTGCTGAACTTGAAAACGTCATGATTGTGAGATGCACACCAAGTAAAATAAGCATTCCAGATCCTATAGTAAATCCGAGCAGAAGCCGGCTTACGGGCCTTCAACATTGTTTGAACGACCGCCTCAGAAAAACCCTTGGCCCTTAAGACGGAAGCTTCAAGAGCCATGACGTCAAAGCCAGATGGGATAAGTCCTGGTAAACACAAGGGCCCTGAATGAGGAGATCTGGACATGGAAGTAGAAGGGGACGATCCAACGAGAGGCCCTGTAGATCGGAGAACCAGTGCCGCCTGGGCCACGCTGGAGCGGCCAGAAGTAGGTTTCCTCCTTCTTGCTTGAACTTCCATATTACTGTGGGCAGAAGTGATACCGGAGGGAACACATACGGCAGCCGAAAATTCCATGGGACTGACAGAGCATCCATGAACACTGCTTGAGGATCCCTTGTCCTTGCTTCGAAGACCGGAACCATGTGATTGTGTCGAGATGCCATCAGGTCCACATCTGGAAGGTCCCACTTGTCCACGAAAAGTTGAAACACCTCTGGATGAAGGCCCCATTCTCCGGCGTGTATGCCCTGACGACTGGGAAATTTCGCTTCCCAGTTTAGGACCCCCGGAATGAACACTGAGGATATGGCCAGCAGATGGCGTTCTGCCCACTGTAGAATCTGTGATACTTCGCTCATTGCCATGCGGCTTCGAGTGCAGCCCTGATGATTGATGTACGCCACCGTAGTGGCGTTGTCCAATTGTACTTGAACAGGTCTGTTCTGTATTAGATGCTGGGCCATTGTCAACGCATTGAACACTGCCCACAGTTCCAGAAAATTTATCGGGAGTAGAGACTCCTCCTTGGTCCCACAACCTCTCAGACTGGCATCCATCGTCAGCAGGACCCAGTTGGATATCCAGAAGAGACGGCCCCTGCTCAGTCGTTGGTCCTGAAGCCACCAGCTAAGTGACAGGTGGACCTCCGGAGACAAGGAGATCATGTGAGATCTGATCCGGTGAGACAGGCCGTCCCACTTGGTCAGAATTAACTTCTGCAGAGGGCGAGAATGGAATTGAGCATACTCCACCATGTCGAAAGCTGACACCATGATACCTAGCACTTGCATCGCCGAATGTACCGACACTTGCGGACGAGATAGGAAGCAACAAACTCTGTCCTGAAGCTTCAGGACTTTTTCCTGAGACAACAACAACCGTTGGTTGTGAGTGTCCAATAACGCTCCCAGGTGTACCATGCTCCGAGCAGGAACCAGGGAGGATTTCTTCCAGTTGATCAGCCACCCGTGGGCTTTCATGAACTGGACACTCAGATCTAGATGACACAGGAGAGTTTCTGGGGATTTGCCAGGATCAACAAATCGTCTAGGTATGGCAGGATCCTGACCCCTTGACGGCGGAGTGTAGCCGTCATGACCGCCATTACTTTGGTGAAAACTCGGGGAGCCGTTGTCAAACCAAAGGGTAATACCCGAAATTGGTAATGAAGGTTGCCCACCACAAACCTCAGCTACTGCTGATGAGACACTGCAATAGGTATATGCAGGTAGGCATCATGTATGTCCAGGGAGACCATATAGTCTCCAGGCTCCAAGGCCAGAACAATAGAGCGCAGAGTTTCCATACAAAACTTGGAGACCGGCACATACTTGTTCAAGGACTTCAGATTGAGAATGGGCCGCGAGGACCCGTTCGGTTTCGGGACTAGAAACAGCGGTGAATAGTACCTCTTGCCTCTCTGAGCCAGAGGCACCTGTACTACCACTCCTGTGGTCAGGAGGGAATGTACCACCGAATGCAGAGTGTTTGTCTTTGTTGGGTCCAGAGGAACATCTGTCAGGCAAAATCGCTGAGGGGGACGATTCTTGAAGGGTACGGCGTAACCTCGAGTGCCGATTTCCCTTACCCAGGCATCGGAAGTGGTCTTCAACCATTCCTAGGTAAAACCTAGAAGTCGGCCCCCCACCCTGGGATCCCCCAGAGGGAGGCCGCCCTGTCATGTGACAGGCTTGTCAGTTTTGGAAGCAGGCTGACGGGCAGCCCAGGCTCGCTTCAGTCTGGGCTTGGCAGGTCTGGAAGCACGAGCTTGCTTTGGGTACGCCTGACCTTTTGCTTTACCCGGAGGATGAAAGGGCCGAGGGAAAGTACTTTTAGCCTTCTGCGTGGAAGGAGCCATACTAGGTAGACAAGCTGTTTTAGCAGTAGCCAGGTCAGCCACACTCTTATTGAGGTCTTCTCCAAAGATAATGTCTCCCTTGAAAGGAAGCACCTCCAGGGTTTTCTTGTAATCCATATCCACCGACTAGGATCTCAATCAAAAGATACGTCAGGCCAAGACGGACGTAGTAGCAGCCTTGTCCGCCAGCACCCCGGCATCGGAGGCCGCCTCCTTAAGGTACAGAGAAGCCGTGGTAATATGCAAGAGACATTGTCGAGCATACTCAGATGCATTAGAAGGCAGCTCCGCCTCTAGATCCTGAGCCCACACCTCAACAGCTTCAGCAGGCCAAGTTGCTGCAATGGTTGGCCTATGCACAGCCCTCGTTAGGGTGTAAATCACTTTCAAACAACCCTCCACACGTCTATCCATCGGTTCCTTCAGAGAGGTGACGGTAGTTACTGGCAGAGCAGAGGAAACTACCATGCGTGCCACATGAAACTCTACGGGTGGAGGAGTTTCCCAATTTTTACATAGCTCCCCAGAGAAAGGATAGCGAGCCAACAGTCTCTTATTCGGTGTGAATTTCGTCCCCGGATTTTCCCAGGACTCCTGACGTATGTCAGCCAGGTGTTGAGAATGAGGTAAAACTTGTTTAACCACCTTCTTACGTTTACATCTGTACGGCTTTTTAGAGACAGCCTCAAGCTCAGGTTCATCAGAGACCTGAAGAATGAGCCTGATAGCCTCAATCAAATCAGGGACATCCACCATTGACTTCCCTTCCCCATCAGAAGCATCTGAGTCAGTGTCTGCGGGGTCAGTATAAGCACCATCCTCCTCAGAGGATGTGTCCGGGATAGCAGTGGATTGTGAGGAGGTAATGGCCCGTTTAGAAGACGTCTTAGTCTTAGGTGGGCGAGAGTGAGATTTAGATTTAATCAGTGACCGGTTCAATTGCTGTAATTGAGTGGAGATTTGATCTGGCCATGGCGGATTAATTGCAGGGACCATAAACTGCTGCATTGGCACAGGTGGTCACACAGGGGGAGCCAGTTTAGTTACAAGCGTGTTTAACAGCATGGAAAAGGTAGCCCAAGGTGGGTCATTTGTTGCCCCTGGTGCTGCGGACCCACTGGGGGGGGTAAGGAACCCCCTGAACCTGAACTCTCTGCTGCCAAATTTTCCTCCAAAATGTCTGTGGCATCACCACCACACAATGTGGGAGAAGCCCCAGCTCCGTTGCTTCGTGTAGCTGACATAACAATAAGCACAATATTGGGCAACCTGGTACAATTCTTAGCAGCGATATACCTAGCAAGAACTCCCAGGGAAGTGTGACTTTCATGTCAGCACAAACCGGGAATCCAAGAGATATATGGTGACTATAAATCATAAAGAAAAATACACAGCAAGTATATCTTGTGAAATACCTATATTATTTAGAAAACCTGACACACTTAGCCCCCACAGGTTATGGAATATAGGAATAGCACGCTGAGTGAAATACCCGATAAGGCAGCCACGCAGCAGCTACATGCACACACACATATATAGTCACAAGCGTACCATGCAGAAATTATACACCCTAAAACTGCACTGGACTAGCAATACAAAGTAATACTCAGTATAGCTATATATGTTAACAATAGCTATAACAAAGCACAGTAGATACTGGATGTATATCACAGGGTGTTTGTACCACACAGCCCTGAATGTATGCACGCTTTCTTAACTAACACTGTCCCTTGACAGGTAGAATACTTAAGTGTCATGTAAAATGCACAGCACTGGCGAACAGGCGGCTTTACAGAGGAGGATTTGCCCCAGCAGTCCCAGGAACAGCGCAGCTCCGTGTGATGGCGGCTGACAGGGAGTGAGGGAGAGATATGCAGCTCCAGGGCGGGAACATTAACTGAAATGGTGCCCTGGGGCTGGGGCTACAGGTTAGGCCTTATCCCCCTGCTGGTTTCCCCACCAGACGCTGCACGTTTTGTTTAAAACAGGGTTTTTATGAGAGAAAAAACTAGTGATGTGCGGGTTCGGTTTCTCGGAAACCGAACCCCCCCGAACTTCACCCATTTTACACGGGTCCGAGGCAGGTTCGAACCTTCCCGCCTTGCTCGGCTAACCCGAGCGCGCCCGAACGTCATCATCCCGCTGTCGAATTCTCGCGAGATTCGGATTCTATATAAGCAGCCGCGCGTCGCCGCCATTTTCACTGGTGCATTGGAGATGATAGGGAGAGGACGTGGCTGGCGTCCTCTCCGTTTATTGTTGAACTTGATTTCTTTATTGCTTAATTGTGGGGAGGACTGGGGAGCAGCTGTTAGGAGGAGTACAGTGCAGAGTTTTGCTGATCAGTGACCACCAGTTTTATCCGTTCTCTGCCTGAAAAAAATGCTCCATATCTGTGCTCAGTGTGCTGCATAATATATCTGTGCTCACACTGCTTAATTGTGGGGACTGGGGAGCAGCTGTATTATATAGCAGGAGTACAGTGCAGAGTTTTGCTGACAGTGACCACCAGTATACGTTGTCTGCCTGAAAAACACTCCATATCTGTGCTCAGTGTGCTGCTTTATTGTGGGGACTGGGGACCACCATTATAATTAATATTATATAGGAGGAGTACAGTGCAGAGTTTTGCTGACCAGTGACCACCAGTATACTATATATATAGCAGTACGATACGGAAGGCCACTGCTGTGCCTACCTCTGTGTCGTCATTAAGTATACTATCCATCTACATTCTATACCTGTGGTGCATTTTAGTTTTGCAGTTTGCTGACACAGTGACCACCAGTATACTATATATAGCAGTACGATACGGAAGGCCACTGCTGTGCCTACCTCTGTGCCGTCATTAAGTATACTATCCATCTACATTCTATACCTGTGGTGCATTTTAGTTTTGCAGTTTGCTGACACAGTGACCACCAGTATACTATATATAGCAGTACGATACGGAAGGCCACTGCTGTGCCTACCTCTGTGTCGTCATTAAGTATACTATCCATCTACATTCTATACCTGTGGTGCATTTTAGTTTTGCAGTTTGCTGACACAGTGACCACCAGTATACTATATATAGCAGTACGATACGGAAGGCCACTGCTGTGCCGACCTCTGTGTCGTCATTAAGTATACTATCCATCTACATTCTATACCTGTGGTGCATTTTAGTTTTGCAGTTTGCTGACACAGTGACCACCAGTATACTATATATAGCAGTACGATACGGAAGGCCACTGCTGTGCCTACCTCTGTGTCGTCATTAAGTATACTATCCATCTACATTCTATACCTGTGGTGCGCCTCTTTTTTTCTTTGCATCATGTGCTGTTTGGGGACAATTTTTTTGAAGTGCCATCCTGTCTTGACACTGCAGTGCCACTCCTAGATGGGCCAGGTGTTTGTGTCGGCCACTTGTGTCGCTTAGCTTAGTCACACAGCGACCTTGATGCGCCTCTTTTTTTCTTTGCATCATGTGCTGTTTGGGGACAATTTTTTTGAAGTGCCATCCTGTCTTGATACTGCAGTGCCACTCCTAGATGGGCCAGGTGTTTGTGTCGGCCACTTGTGTCGCTTAGCTTAGTCACACAGCGACCTTGGTGCGCCTCTTTTTTTCTTTGCATCATGTGCTGTTTGGGGACAATTTTTTTGAAGTGCCATCCTGTCTTGACACTGCAGTGCCACTCCTAGATGGGCCAGGTGTTTGTGTCGGCCACTTGTGTCGCTTAGCTTAGTCACACAGCGACCTTGGTGCGCCTCTTTTTTTCTTTGCATCATGTGCTGTTTGGGGACAATTTTTTTGAAGTGCCATCCTGTCTTGACACTGCAGTGCCACTCCTAGATGGGCCAGGTGTTTGTGTCGGCCACTTGTGTCGCTTAGCTTAGTCACACAGCGACCTTGGTGCGCCTCTTTTTTTCTTTGCATCATGTGCTGTTTGGGGACAATTTTTTTGAAGTGCCATCCTGCCTGACACTGCAGTGCCACTCCTAGATGGGCCAGGTGTTTGTGTCGGCCACTTGTGTCGCTTAGCTTAGCCATCCAGCGACCTCGGTGCAAATTGTAGGACTAAAAATAATATTGTGAGGTGTGAGGTGTTCAGAATAGACTGGAAATGAGTGGAAATTATGGTAATTGAGGTTAATAATACTATGGGATCAAAATGACCCCCAAATTCTATGATTTAAGCTGTTTTTTAGGGTTTTTTGAAAAAAACACCCGAATCCAAAACACACCCAAATCCGACAAAAATATTTTGGTGAGGTTTTGCCAAAACGCGTCCGAATCCAAAACACGGCCGCGGAACCGAATCCAAAACCAAAACACAAAACCCGAAAAATGTCTGGTGCACATCACTAGAAAAAACCCCACCTGTGACCTGTGTCCCAGTGACTAGTGGAGCGGCTGCCCTATTACAGTGTTCACGCCCCACACCAGCACGCGCGGCCCGCCTCCCACGGCCGCACCGGATCGCGGTTAACAGCAGGCCAAAGAGACCCCTTACCTCCCCTTGTACCTGCAGCCACACGATCCTGGAGGGCAGCGGCGGGTGTGTGTGACTAACAGAAGGATACCAGAGTCTCTGCTGTAGTTACCCGGCAACCAGGGCGCGGGAGTATACAGTGCCGCTGGGGGAGTGATGGAGCTGCAGCAAAGGATGTCTTATGTGACATACATAAAAGCCAGCCCTTGAAGTCTTCAAAAGTTCTTCTTGTCTTCTGATTAAGCTATAATATGGGCTGCAATGGCAGCCCCCCTGTTGATTGCCTGCTTACTGCATGGCACCAACTTACAAACTGAGCTCCTGTGCACGGAGGCGGGGCTATAGAGGAGGCGGCGCTGTGCATCTTGGGAACAGTCAAAGCTTTGAGCCTGTTGGTGCCTCGGATCAAGATCCTACTCTACACCCCGATGTTAATCCTTGTGGAGCCCAGTGTACTCCGCAGCAGAAAAACAAATTATAGTCAGAATTTATCATACAAGAGTAAAAAATTAACAAACATAAAAAAATACAACAAACTAATGAAGACGCATTAAAATCCCTCAATACTGAGACCTGTTATCCACGAGGACATCCAAACCACTTACATTTATCTCTGAGTGGCACGTTGCCCCAGTTTTGAGG
Source organism: Pseudophryne corroboree (assembly GCF_028390025.1). Lineage (NCBI taxonomy): Eukaryota > Metazoa > Chordata > Amphibia > Anura > Myobatrachidae > Pseudophryne > Pseudophryne corroboree. The sequence continues at coordinate 168,383,576 of NC_086445.1, forward strand.
TATTCTTTATGATTTATCTAAAAGAATTATGATGAAATCTATTTATAGAAAGACCTTTCGATACATCCTCCGACAGTATGTGCTGCAAAACAGAGGTTAAAGTGAGCCGGAACTGCAGTTCTGCCTCCTCTGGCTCACCTAACCCAGACTGTGAGCCGCCCTGAAGCCGCATGGGGATGCCAGGCGCCCGCTGAGGTTCTGTTACCAGCGAGCTCTGGCACTTTCCCCTCACGGCAGCCGGAGTTCACTCCTGAGCTCCGGCTGTGTGCGGCTTTGTGGGAGAGACGTCATGACGTCTCTCCCATAGATCCGAGAAGCGGGCGGCCAGGCGGAGGTCAGCGGTCCAGAGGCAGGAGCGGGGCTGGTGAGTATTGTGTGGTTTTTTTTGTGTGTGAAGCGGCGCTACTAGGGGGCATCTTCTACTGGGGGCAACTGTACTGGGGGCAACTTCTACTGGGGCATCTTCTACTGGGTGCATCTTCTACGGGGGGCAACTGAGGAATAACTACCGGGGGCATAACTACAGGGGCCAACTGTACTAGTGGGCAACTTCTACTGGAGGCAACTGCTACTGGGGGCAGCTTTTACTGGGGGCATCTATACTGAGGAATAACTACTGGGGGCATAACTACAGGAGCCAACTGTACTGGGGGCATCTATACTGGAGCATAACTACTGGGGGCAACTGTACTGGGGGCATTTAAACTGGGGCATAACTACAGGGGGCAACTTCTACTAGGGGGCATCTATACTGCGGCATAACTACAGGGGGCATCTGTACTGGAGGCATAACTACAGGGGGCATTTGTACTTGGGGCAGCTTCTACTGAGGGCATCTGTACTGGGGGAATAACTACAGGGGGCATCTGCAATGAGGGCAGCTCTACTGGGGGCATCTGTACTGAGGGCAGCTCTACAAGGGGCATCTGTACTCTGTACTGGAGGCATCTGTACAGGGGGCATAACTACAGGAGGCATAACTACAGGGGCATCTCTACAGGGGGCATAACTACTGGGGCATTACTACACAGGGCATTACCACTGGGGGCATATCTACTGGGAGCACTACTAATGAGGGCATTGCATAGAGGGCACTTAATAAGGGGCATCACTCCTGGGGACATAAGGGGTACTACTACTGTCGGCACTGTATAAGGGGCACCAATACTATGGGCTTTACATAAGGGGCACTACAACTGTGGGCACTACCACTACAGTGGGCATTGCATAAGGGGCACCACTACTGAGGGCACCGTATAAGGGATGCTACTGCTGTGATCATGTTGAGTGACCACGCCCCTTTCTGGTTTGAGACCACACCCCTTTTTGGCGGCGTGTGCATTGCCTTGAGGACTAGGGTGGGGGGTGAGTTGCACCACCTCTTCAAGATCCCTTTAAGCACTGGCTGCGAACAGCCTATTTGATGCACCATCAATATTCTTAAATGTCCTTATATGACCTTCTACACAGGGGCGTTTAAAGAGTGGAAGGGGCCCATGGGCAGAGTCCGGGTGGGCCCCCTCCTCTCCACAGCACCGTAGGCTCTGACAGGGGCAAACGCATGATTATTAGAGGGGGTTTCAAATGCAATCCACAATCTCCCACTCTATGGAACTTTGGAGCAAGTGCGGGAGTCTGGGGAGTGGTAGAGGAACCTAGTACCAACCCTGGATATTAATGTACGCATTGGTCATTTTATACACTGGATAGTGTATGGAAAACAGCATTAATATTTAACACTATAGATGGTATATAGCAGTGGTTCTCAAACTGTGTGTTGTGGCACCCTGGGTTGACTGGGGACACCTGCAGGGGTGCCTTGAATTAGTGGTCCAGGACCAATTAAATTGTTTATGGTCAATGCAATAGTCAAAACCAGTGCTGGTGGCTGTCAATCATAAAACATATGGACAAACAGAAGCAAATCTTTTCCCTCACCACACAACTGAAACTAAGGATGATAAATACACAAATTTACTTCATTTAATGTTTCTTTCTAAATTGCTCAATAAGAAACTTTTGGCCTAGGGGTGCTGTCAAAAAAATTCTGATACTCAGGCGTCGTGATTCTAAAAACGTTTGGGAAACACTGATATATATATAGCAGAGGTTCCCAAACACGGTCCTCAAGGCACCCCAAAGGTCCTGGTTTTAAATATATCCATGCTTGGCCACAGGTGACTTAATTAGCACATTAGTCAATTTGATTTAACCATCTGTGCTGAGCCATGGATACACCTAAAACCTGGACTGTTGAGAAGCCTTGAGGACCGCATTTGGGAACCTCTGTAGTATAGGCTGTATAAAACATTTACTTCAATGCCTGTCAGATCCTTTCCGACAGAGAGGATCCGACAGTTCAGTATTCAATTTGCGGGCAATTCCGACAGGTTTTTGCCCGTTTTTGACAATGCCGATCCAACTTTTTTTAAAGTCAGATTGATATTGTTGAAAACAGGCCAAAAAAACTGTTGGAATCGCCCGCAAATCCGACAAAACGTGTGGATCTGTGGCTACTCTGCCGATCCACGTGTTTTCCAACAAGTCGGATTTTTTGAAAAGTCAGAAAAACGTCACTATAATTGAATAGGTCGAACCAAATTCGACCTAAAAAAGTCGGAAAGTGCAGTTTTTCCGACTTTTTTAAAAATACGACAGTAATTGAATAGACCCCATAGAAATAAATAAGTGGTGAGAAAAAGTTAAACATCCCATAATTAATAAATACATAAATAAATATACAAACATAACAGAACCAGTATGAGACAGAACTGCACTTTCTAAGCACATTCTTCCACCTAATGGTAAGGCGCCCATCTCATCTTCCTAGCAGCTACTCTTTGGTCCAGTGCACTGATTGAGGGTTCAGATCCACACACAGGAAACTTGGTAGAGGAAGTTGCTACCATTGGGAATGTGCAGCAGTTCTGCGCTGTGCCTTAAACGGCATGTTGCAGTAGTTCTAGTAATCGTAGTATAAACTATTGCTACATATATGCAGGTGGCGGGTTGCGGGTAGGCGCTAGTATTTCGTAAAGTGTGCACTCCTGCTTCAGCATGAGTGCAGGGACCGAGAGGTGCAGTGAGTAAGGATCGTTGTGCGGCTGTGCTGTCCGTCTATGGTGAGGGGGAATGGTTTTGCTTGGTGTCTACGCTGTCTGGAGGTGGGGCAAGGGGATGCTGCTGGGGGGAGGATGATCTTGGTGCCTGTGCTGTCTGGAAGGGTGGGGGGTTGATCTTAGGTCCTGTGCTGTCTAAGGGTGGGTGGGGTGGGGGCGCAGTTGGGGAGGTGATCTTGGTGCCTGTGCACTCTATGGAGGGTGGCGTTGCTGCTGTAGGGGGGGGGTGATCATAGTGCCTGTGCTGCCTATAAGGGGGAAGGGGGGACACGGCGCATGCAGATGGACCAGAATTTTCTTTTTTTAAATGGCTTATCCCCATCTACCAGTGACAGCCACTGCACCCCCCAATCGGAGTTGCTGCACGCAGCACAGCAGCTGATTGGAGAGAGTACCCTCACCCAGCATTTACAGTAGATCAGTGACCTACTGGATCGTGTCCGGTGGCCAATCATTGTCTGGCGGCATCTTGATGGATTTTCTTGAAGTATGGCTGCCCTATGGATAGGGGACAGCGGGCGATCAGCACAGCAGGCGATTAGATCCGTACTGCGCATGCACCGCACTGGCGCATCACACGGCTGCAACAGGAATCGGTGCCCTGAGACGGGATTGTTCGAAGGATGCATTTGCACGGGCGTTCGCAAGGTGATTGACAGGAAGAGGCCGTTTGTGGGTGGCAACTGACCGTTTTCAGAGAGTGTCCACAAAAACGCAGGCGGACTCAGGAGTTTTTTTAAGGAAGGGTGTCTGACGTCAGCTCCGGCCCTGATCATCAGGATTCTATCGCACAGGAAGAGTAAGTCCTGGGCTGTGCAGAGACTGCACAAAATCAGTTTGTACAGCACTGTGTCAAAGTCAGAAAAATATCTCTATGCACACTGCCATATTTGCACCTCACACTGGTCCGCGCTGCGCATGCGTGCGCTCTCCCGTGAAGGCGCATACCCGCAGTTGCGTGCACCCGCTGGTGCACGGTATGCGTATTTACGGTAAAGTTTGTGTAGTCGTAGCGTGCGACTCAATCGTTACATATTTTCAGTAATAATGTATTTTGTAGATCATGGTCCCTTTGATAGATTCTGAAAGTTTGGTTAATATAGCATGTTCCTGAACAGAGAGATTCCTCTTTGTATTGTGCGAAGGGTCTAACAGGGGTCATACAGTGGTGTTTGGTACCCATCGGAAGAGTATTTAAATAGCAATATTCCGGTGTTGGTTTGGAGCGGATTAATCGCTCGTGCGAATAGTTATGGACATAAGAAGTTATGTCCATTTACTATTATTTGTTCTTACTTAGTAACAGTTGGAAACAGGTATCAGTGGGTCTCAAATGGCTCTTTGACCTTAGAGATCCCCCAAACAATAGTTTGCATGTTGGGAGGGCCTCACATCTTCACATGCATAAGGTAAGCACAGGAATAGTAATTGAAGATTAATTGTACTCCAAATCAGTATCTTTCCCGCAGACGGAGTACAATAGCCTTTAATTACGCTGAGCTTTGAGACTCAATGAGGAGGGCCAACACCTGTGTTTACGAATGGGTTAGGGTTTGTATCCAGGAGAATGATGGCTGAGATGTCATTGTCTCAACTGAAAGTGGACATCATGAATATTGAACAAAACCCAGAGACAGGGTTTTGTTTTGTATTCGCCAAACAATAGCTCTCCAGAAGACAGGAATGTGTTAGTCATCACCCTTTGTTTTGCATAACCAAGGCCACTGATACAAGACAGCCCACCTGTATGAATCAACCTATGACCTTTTGTTATAATGCGAAGCCGAATTCCTGTGTCTAATGAACAATGAGATTGTAGGGACCATTGAATTGTATTGTGTGTGGGGCATAAATAGCGGGCCGACCATATCCAACTTCACTCTCTCATCAACGGTTCTCATTGCTGATAACCGGGAGCTGGATATCGAGGCGCTTGCGATCGTTTCCCCTTGTGCGTAAGTTTTCTCCGTAATCATATTGTCTTACTGTGAGCCATTTCTCTCTCTCCCTCTCTTCTCTTTTCCTCGTATTTTTCCCTTGATTAGACTTCATTGTATTGTATTGTATTTCCTGTGTAGTTATCTGGTTAGGTAGTCTCTGTTATATTGTAGTGTATCATTTGTACTGTGATTCTTTTTGCAAGTATAATAGTCATAATACATATAATAGGCTTTGGACCCTAAACCCAGGTATCTGTGTATTCCTTATAGTGTTAAGTGTTCACAGAGCGTCGGTGACGCTAAAGCAGCTTTGTAGTTAATCAGGTTACACAAGGTTGCACTTACACTTTGTCTCTACACTAAGGTTTACTGTGTATTTCATTGTTAGAGGTATAGATATAAAGGTTTAACGTTGTGAGCGTCTGCATCGCTGGTGATCTCCTCGTGGTCCCGAGCGCCGCTACGCTATAGCGAATCATTACGATAGTCAACAGCCAATAACGTGTCTGCCTGTGATCTCTTGGCCGTGAGTGAACGTGACGCTTGAGCGTCTAGATCACGGCTAAGCGATCGATACGCAACTAGCGTACCCTTACGGTACTACATACGTAAATAGCGTACATTGTTCTTAGACCTCATAAAGGGTTTTATATACGATAAATATTCAGCTTTATCAACTGCTACACATGCGATCGCACACTTGCACGGCAAAAATACACTCCCCCTGTAGGCAGAGACTATCTGACCACAGGACTGCAAAAATCGCTGCCTAGCAATCAGATCTGAATGACCCCCTATGTTAGCCTCCCATGTAAATTTAAGAGGGTCTTGCAAGTCCGGGAGCAGTCTAGCATTAAGGCTAACATAAATAGGAATTTGAACCCTACAGCCCAAACATATAAACATAGATGTAACTGGGGATGGTGACAGCAGAGGAGGCGAACTACCAAATTGGAGCTGTACAGCATGTCTAAATTGTAAGTTCCTGAAAAAGGCTATGTTGGGAAAAGCAAATTCACCTTGCAGCTAAAGGAATGATTTCAGAAAACCCTCACTAAACAATTGGCCCAAGGAGTAGGCTCGTTTCATAATCTAGACATTATCAGTGGAGAGTTTCAATAGTTCAGGATAGGAACTGTTAAGTCAAAGAGGAGAATCTTCAAAGTATGAGCGTACTGCTAGACCAGAAGGGCCTGTCGTAGCAAAGGTGGGAGGCCAAATACAGAAAGACCAGAGAGTAGAACTTGCAGAGGAGAAAATGAAGGCCTCACCCATTCGACTAGAAACCCAAGTTAGGTATGATTGTCAGCAGCAGAGACCCAACTTAACAGGTGTATCAATTGAGAAGCTATATAATACAACTGGAAATTAGGGAGTCAAAGGACACCCGAAGCCCTAGACCTATACAAAGTTCTACAGGAGCCGACTTGTCACCCATGTATAAGGAGGAAAAAATGCTTACTCAAAAAAACTTTTTGGGGCATATAGATAGGGGATTGTTGAAGAAGATTCAAATATATGGGTTGAATCAATATTTTAAAGAGATTAATACTCCCCATGACAGTAGGGGCCAATGTCTCCCATGTACGAACACTCACTTTAAAATTAGAGGTAGTGTGATCTATATTTTTGGGATACATAATCTGTCTGAGGTGTAATCCAAACTCACAGGTACTTAAACCGTAAAATGCACTGTAGTGGGCAACGAGATAGATTATTAACCACTTAACTGCTTATTTTTTCCCCAAAAAACTGCTCCGAAATTGTCAGGTTTTTTATGAGTGAATTAGGTGAAGAATATGAATTTAACCCTATCCAAAATGAATTTAGTTAAAAAAATATTTTTTTTTGAATTTTTAAAAAAAATATATATTATTTTAAACATCGATCAGGGACATCGCGAGCATCGGAACCATCGCGACTTTAATTATGAAAGCCCGGGACAGCCTCCAGGTACACAGAGGAGGCTTGGGGGGTTAATTTACACTCAGCAGCGGCTGAAATTGTCTGCAGCCGCTGGTGGGGGGTGGGGGGGGGGGGGGGGGAGTCCTGCCGTGCTGACTGATCAGCAGTCATCGGCTGCACGGCAATCAGTAGGAGAGAGTGCAGGGAGGCAGAAGGACCTTCCGGTAACTCTGACAGCTGCAGCGGAGGGAAGTTTATTTTCCCTGCCGCTGCTAACACTGTTTATCTGACTGGTCGCATCCTGTGCGACCGGGTCAGATAAAGCACTTGCAGACAGGGTCGCATCTGATGCGACCATATCAGGCAAGTGGTTAATATGGAGACAACCAGAGATGGGAAATATATTATATTTATCCCAGTTAATAAGCAATCCCAGGAAGCCCCTAAAAGTGTTTACGATCTGTAATATCATATCCAAGGATGCAGTTGCATCATATACAAATAAGAGCATATCCTCTGCATACTGTCACGCTCAGCGTAAGTTGGGGTTCTGACAACCAGTTTTTGCTGAAGGGACAGCTACCTGTGAGGAGAGTAAACGAGGTGGCTGAATGTAATTTCTCCTCATGGGGCGGAAGCCTAACTAAGTGATAACGTTGGCCGGAGGGCGTAAAGAAAAGGAGGACTTCGTAGAAAGATAACTGTAGTTTTACTGAATAATCAGGCTGTACACGAATATTGTAGCAATTGAAGAAACTGGAAGAATTAGAGTCTATGGTTAAATGACTTGAAGAGTGAAGCTGAAGAACTCCGGTAAAGAACTGATGACTGTGTTTTATGATTAAAAGACGAGGCTGAAGAACTTGGACTTTGAAGAAATGAGGACTGTGGTTTGTGATTAAAAGACGAGGCTGAAGAACTTGGACTTTGAAGAAATGAGGACTGTGGTTTGTGATTAAAAGACGAGGCTGAAGAACTTGGACTTTGAAGAAATGAGGACTGTGGTTTGTGATTGAAAGACAAGGCTGAAGAACTTGGACTTTGAAGAAATGAAGACGTCTGCGGAAACCGCCGTTAGCACCTGGAGCTCCTCTACGACCTGGGACCCCGTGAGCGCTTCCACGAGTGGCAACGGACTTAGACAGCAGGACTGCAGCAGCGTTTAGGTAACCGATGGATGAGAGCAACCAGGACCAGGGAACCAGAAGTAACCTGGGAGCACAGAGCTGGAGAACCTTTCACAAGGAGGTAACATGAAGCACTGGCACTCTCACTCTGAGCCAGACCCCTTTTGTAAGGGGAGAACACGCAGGATTGTCTGGACACAGATTGGGAACTTCATTGGTAATACTCTGGTCTCCAACATGGCTGCCCCCAGCACAGGAGACATACTTAGCTGTTAGCACACAGCTTTAGCCAGCTTCTGTCTCTGACACACTATACTGAGTCAACACTAGAGGACCTTACCGCAGTGATCCCCGCCGCAGCGCCCGGCATTCCAGACCCTCGGCCCCTGGCCCTTGGCAGCCGCACATCGGTCCAGAAGGACCCGCCGCCAGCAGCTCCCTGCCGCCACAGCTGCGCCAACCAGCGGGATGGTAACCCGCGGGAGCACCCGCCGGAGGTAAGGCTCCTGAGCCTGACACATATAGGGCTATAACATCCTCAACCACCAAGGCCCGAAGGCCACGTATATTAGGAGCTGTGCACAGAAGACACAACAGGAGCTTAATAGCAATTACAAATAGGGCCTGGGAGAGAAGACAACCTTGACGAATCCCTCCATTAATCGAGACACTGTCAGGGAAGAATACAACAGCTGAATCAAGCAAATAGAACAAGGGCCAAATGCAAATTTATGTAGGACCCCCCAAAGGCAGCACCATTCAACTGAATTGAAGGCCTTGACAGAATCCAGAGACACCACCATGGCCCCCGACCCTACTATATCACTCCTCTGCAAATTATAAAATACCCTGCGAAGATTTGAACCATAGACTTACCCGGTATAAACTAGAGATGAGCGCCGGAAATTTTTCGGGTTTTGTGTTTTGGTTTTGGGTTCGGTTCCGCGGCCGTGTTTTGGGTTCGACCGCGTTTTGGCAAAACCTCACCGAATTTTTTTTGTCGGATTCGGGTGTGTTTTGGATTCGGGTGTTTTTTTTTTAAAAACACTAAAAAACAGCTTAAATCATAGAATTTGGGGGTCATTTTGATCCCAAAGTATTATTAACCTCAAAAACCATAATTTACACTCATTTTCAGTCTATTCTGAATACCTCACACCTCACAATATTATTTTTAGTCCTAAAATTTGCACCTAGGTCGCTGGATGACTAAGCTAAGCGACCCTAGTGGCCGACACAAACACCGGGCCCATCTAGGAGTGGCACTGTAGTGTCACGCAGGATGTCCCTTCCAAAAAACCCTCCCCAAACAGCACATGACGCAAAGAAAAAAAGAGGCGCAATGAGGTAGCTGTGTGAGTAAGATAAGCGACCCTAGTGGCCGACACAAACACCGGGCCCATCTAGGAGTGTCACTGCAGTGTCACGCAGGATGTCCCTTCCAAAAAACCCTCCCCAAATAGCACATGACGCAAAGAAAAAAAGAGGCGCAATGAGGTAGCTGTGTGAGTAAGATAAGCGACCCTAGTGGCCGACACAAACACCGGGCCCATCTAGGAGTGTCACTGCAGTGTCACGCAGGATGTCCCTTCCAAAAAACCCTCCCCAAACAGCACATGACGCAAAGAAAAAAAGAGGCGCAATGAGGTAGCTGTGTGAGTAAGATAAGCGACCCTAGTGGCCGACACAAACACCGGGCCCATCTAGGAGTGTCACTGCAGTGTCACGCAGGATGTCCCTTCCAAAAAACCCTCCCCAAACAGCACATGACGCAAAGAAAAAAAGAGGCGCAATGAGGTAGCTGTGTGAGTAAGATTAGCGACCCTAGTGGCAGACACAAACACCGGGCCCATCTAGGAGTGGCACTGCAGTGTCACGCAGGATGTCCCTTCCAAAAAACCCTCCCCAAACAGCACATGACGCAAAGAAAAAAAGAGGCACAATGAGGTAGCTGTGTGAGTAAGATAAGCGACCCTAGTGGCCGACACAAACACCGGGCCCATCTAGGAGTGGCACTGCAGTGTCACGCAGGATGTCCCTTCCAAAAAACCCTCCCCAAACAGCACATGACGCAAAGAAAAAAAGAGGCGCAATGAGGTAGCTGTGTGAGTAAGATAAGCGACCCTAGTGGCCGACACAAACACCGGGCCCATCTAGGAGTGGCACTGCAGTGTCACGCAGGATGTCCCTTCCAAAAAACCCTCCCCAAACAGCACATGACGCAAAGAAAAAAAGAGGCGCAATGAGGTAGCTGTGTGAGTAAGATAAGCGACCCTAGTGGCCGACACAAACACCGGGCCCATCTAGGAGTGGCACTGCAGTGTCACGCAGGATGTCCCTTCCAAAAAACCCTCCCCAAACAGCACATGACGCAAAGAAAAAAAGAGGCGCAATGAGGTAGCTGTGTGAGTAAGATAAGCGACCCTAGTGGCCGACACAAACACCGGGCCCATCTAGGAGTGTCACTGCAGTGTCACGCAGGATGTCCCTTCCAAAAAACCCTCCCCAAACAGCACATGACGCAAAGAAAAAAAGAGGCGCAATGAGGTAGCTGTGTGAGTAAGATAAGCGACCCTAGTGGCCGACACAAACACCGGGCCCATCTAGGAGTGTCACTGCAGTGTCACGCAGGATGTCCCTTCCAAAAAACCCTCCCCAAACAGCACATGACGCAAAGAAAAAAAGAGGCGCAATGAGGTAGCTGTGTGAGTAAGATAAGCGACCCTAGTGGCCGACACAAACACCGGGCCCATCTAGGAGTGTCACTGCAGTGTCACGCAGGATGTCCCTTCCAAAAAACCCTCCCCAAACAGCACATGACGCAAAGAAAAAAAGAGGCGCAATGAGGTAGCTGTGTGAGTAAGATAAGCGACCCTAGTGGCCGACACAAACACCGGGCCCATCTAGGAGTGGCACTGCAGTGTCACGCAGGATGTCCCTTCCAAAAAACCCTCCCCAAACAGCACATGACGCAAAGAAAAAAAGAGGCGCAATGAGGTAGCTGTGTGAGTAAGATAAGCGACCCTAGTGGCCGACACAAACACCGGGCCCATCTAGGAGTGGCACTGCAGTGTCACGCAGGATGTCCCTTCCAAAAAACCCTCCCCAAACAGCACATGACGCGAAGAAAAAAAGAGGCGCAATGAGGTAGCTGTGTGAGTAAGATAAGCGACCCTAGTGGCCGACACAAACACCGGGCCCATCTAGGAGTGGCACTGCAGTGTCACGCAGGATGTCCCTTCCAAAAAACCCTCCCCAAACAGCACATGACGCAAAGAAAAAAAGAGGCGCAATGAGGTAGCTGTGTGAGTAAGATAAGCGACCCTAGTGGCCGACACAAACACCGGGCCCATCTAGGAGTGGCACTGCAGTGTCACGCAGGATGTCCCTTCCAAAAAACCCTCCCCAAACAGCACATGACGCAAAGAAAAATTAAAGAAAAAAGAGGTGCAAGATGGAATTGTCCTTGGGCCCTCCCACCCACCCTTATGTTGTATAAACAGGACATGCACACTTTAACCAACCCATCATTTCAGTGACAGGGTCTGCCACACGACTGTGACTGAAATGACGGGTTGGTTTGGACCCCCACCAAAAAAGAAGCAATTAATCTCTCCTTGCACAAACTGGCTCTACAGAGGCAAGATGTCCACCTCATCATCATCCTCCGATATATCACCGTGTACATCCCCCTCCTCACAGATTATCAATTCGTCCCCACTGGAATCCACCATCTCAGCTCCCTGTGTACTTTGTGGAGGCAATTGCTGCTGGTCAATGTCTCCACGGAGGAATTGATTATAATTCATTTTAATGAACATCATCTTCTCCACATTTTCTGGATGTAACCTCGTACGCCGATTGCTGACAAGGTGAGCGGCGGCACTAAACACTCTTTCGGAGTACACACTTGTGGGAGGGCAACTTAGGTAGAATAAAGCCAGTTTGTGCAAGGGCCTCCAAATTGCCTCTTTTTCCTGCCAGTATAAGTACGGACTGTGTGACGTGCCTACTTGGATGCGGTCACTCATATAATCCTCCACCATTCTTTCAATGGTGAGAGAATCATATGCAGTGACAGTAGACGACATGTCCGTAATCGTTGTCAGGTCCTTCAGTCCGGACCAGATGTCAGCATCAGCAGTCGCTCCAGACTGCCCTGCATCACCGCCAGCGGGTGGGCTCGGAATTCTGAGCCTTTTCCTCGCACCCCCAGTTGCGGGAGAATGTGAAGGAGGAGATGTTGACAGGTCGCGTTCCGCTTGACTTGACAATTTTCTCACCAGCAGGTCTTTCAACCCCAGCGAAAGAGAGATCCAAGGTAGGCTTTAAATCTAGGATCGAGCACGGTGGCCAAAATGTAGTGCTCTGATTTCAACAGATTGACCACCCGTGAATCCTTGTTAAGCGAATTAAGGGCTCCATCCACAAGTCCCACATGCCTAGCGGAATCGCTCCGTGTTAGCTCCTCCTTCAATGTCTCCAGCTTCTTCTGCAAAAGCCTGATGAGGGGAATGACCTGACTCAGGCTGGCAGTGTCTGAACTGACTTCACGTGTGGCAAGTTCAAAGGGCATCAGAACCTTGCACAACGTTGAAATCATTCTCCACTGCACTTGAGACAGGTGCATTCCACCTCCTATATCGTGCTCAATTGTATAGGCTTGAATGGCCTTTTGCTGCTCCTCCAACCTCTGAAGCATATAGAGGGTTGAATTCCACCTCGTTACCACTTCTTGCTTCAGATGATGGCAGGGCAGGTTCAGTAGTTTTTGGTGGTGCTCCAGTCTTCTGTACGTGGTGCCTGTACGCCGAAAGTGTCCCGCAATTCTTCTGGCCACCGACAGCATCTCTTGCACGCCCCTGTCGTTTTTTTAAAAATTCTGCACCACCAAATTCAAGGTATGTGCAAAACATGGGACGTGCTGGAATTTGCCCATATTTAATGCACACACAATATTGCTGGCGTTGTCCGATGCCACAAATCCACAGGAGAGTCCAATTGGGGTAAGCCATTCCGCGATGATCTTCCTCAGTTGCCGTAAGAGGTTTTCAGCTGTGTGCGTATTCTGGAAAGCGGTGATACAAAGCGTAGCCTGCCTAGGAAAGAGTTGGCGTTTGCGAGATGCTGCTACTGGTGCCGCCGCTGCTGTTCTTGCGGCGGGAGTCCATACATCTACCCAGTGGGCTGTCACAGTCATATAGTCCTGACCCTGCCCTGCTCCACTTGTCCACATGTCCGTGGTTAAGTGGACATTGGGTACAACTGCATTTTTTAGGACACTGGTGAGTCTTTTTCTGACGTCCGTGTACATTCTCGGTATCGCCTGCCTAGAGAAGTGGAACCTAGATGGTATTTGGTAACGGGGGCACACTGCCTCAATAGATTGTCTAGTTCCCTGTGAACTAACGGCGGATACCGGACGCACGTCTAACACCAACATAGTTGTCAAGGCCTCAGTTATCCGCTTTGCAGCAGGATGACTGCTGTGATATTTCATCTTCCTCGCAAAGGACTGTTGGACAGTCAATTGCTTACTGGAAGTAGTACAAGTGGGCTTACGACTTCCCCTCTGGGATGACCATCGACTCCCAGCAGCAACAACAGCAGCGCCAGCAGCAGTAGGCGTTACACGCAAGGATGCATCGGAGGAATCCCAGGCAGGAGAGGACTCGTCAGAATTGCCAGTGACATGGCCTGCAGGACTATTGGCATTCCTGGGGAAGGAGGAAATTGACACTGAGGGAGTTGGTGGGGTGGTTTGCGTGAGCTTGGTTACAAGAGGAAGGGATTTACTGGTCAGTGGACTGCTTCCGCTGTCGCCCAAAGTTTTTGAACTTGTCACTGACTTATTATGAATGCGCTGCAGGTGACGTATAAGGGAGGATGTTCCGAGGTGGTTAACGTCCTTACCCCTACTTATTACAGCTTGACAAAGGCAACACACGGCTTGACACCTGTTGTCCGCTTTTCTGTTGAAATACCTCCACACTGAAGAGCTGATTTTTTTGGTATTTTCACCAGGCATGTCAACGGCCATATTCCTCCCACGGACAACAGGTGTCTCCCCGGGTGCCTGACTTAAACAAACCACCTCACCATCAGAATCCTCCTAGTCAATTTCCTCCCCAGCGCCAGCAACACCCATATCCTCCTCATCCTGGTGTACTTCAACACTGACATCTTCAATCTGACTATCAGGAACTGGACTGCGGGTGCTCCTTCCAGCACTTGCAGGGGGCGTGCAAATGGTGGAAGGCGCATGCTCTTCACGTCCAGTGTTGGGAAGGTCAGGCATCGCAACCGACACAATTGGACTCTCCTTGTGGATTTGGGATTTCGAAGAACGCACAGTTCTTTGTGGTGCTTTTGCCAGCTTGAGTCTTTTCAGTTTTCTAGCGAGAGGCTGAGTGCTTCCATCCTCATGTGAAGCTGAACCACTAGCCATGAACATAGGCCAGGGCCTCAGCCGTTCCTTGCCACTCCGTGTGGTAAATGGCATATTGGCAAGTTTACGCTTCTCCTCCGACAATTTTATTTTAGGTTTTGGAGTCCTTTTTTTACTGATATTTGGTGTTTTGGATTTGACATGCTCTGTACTATGACATTGGGCATCGGCCTTGGCAGACGACGTTGCTGGCATTTCATCGTCTCGGCCATGACTAGTGGCAGCAGCTTCAGCACGAGGTGGAAGTGGATCTTGATCTTTCCCTAATTTTGGAACCTCAACATTTTTGTTCTCCATATTTTAATAGGCACAACTAAAAGGCACCTCAGGTAAACAATGGAGATGGATGGATACTTGTATACTTATGGATGGACTGCCGAGTGCCGACACAGAGGTAGCTACAGCCGTGGACTACCGTACTGTACTGTGTCTGCTGCTAATATAGACTGGATGATAATGAGATGTAGTATGTATAAAGAAGAAAGAAAAAAAAAACCACGGGTAGGTGGTATACAATTATGGATGGACTGCCGAGTGCCGACACAGAGGTAGCTACAGCCGTGGACTACCGTACTGTACTGTGTCTGCTGCTAATATAGACTGGATGATAATGAGATGTAGTATGTATGTATAAAGAAGAAAGAAAAAAAAAAAGCCACGGGTAGGTGGTATACAATTATGGATGGACTGCCGAGTGCCGACACAGAGGTAGCTACAGCCGTGAACTACCGTACTGTGTCTGCTGCTAATATAGACTGGTTGATAATGAGATGTAGTATGTATAAAGAAGAAAGAAAAAAAAAACCACGGGTAGGTGGTATACAATTATGGATGGACTGCCGAGTGCCGACACAGAGGTAGCTACAGCCGTGGACTACCGTACTGTACTGTGTCTGCTGCTAATATAGACTGGATGATAATGAGATGTAGTATGTATAAAGAAGAAAGAAAAAAAAAACCACGGGTAGGTGGTATACAATTATGGATGGACTGCCGAGTGCCGACACAGAGGTAGCTACAGCCGTGGACTACCGTACTGTACTGTGTCTGCTGCTAATATAGACTGGATGATAATGAGATGTAGTATGTATAAAGAAGAAAGAAAAAAAAAACCACGGGTAGGTGGTATACAATTATGGATGGACTGCCGAGTGCCGACACAGAGGTAGCTACAGCCGTGGACTACCGTACTGTACTGTGTCTGCTGCTAATATAGACTGGATGATAATGAGATGTAGTATGTATAAAGAAGAAAGAAAAAAAAAACCACGGGTAGGTGGTATACAATTATGGATGGACTGCCGAGTGCCGACACAGAGGTAGCTACAGCCGTGGACTACCGTACTGTACTGTGTCTGCTGCTAATATAGACTGGTTGATAATGAGATGTAGTATGTATAAAGAAGAAAGAAAAAAAAAACCACGGGTAGGTGGTATACAATTATGGATGGACTGCCGAGTGCCGACACAGAGGTAGCTACAGCCATGGACTACCGTACTGTACTGTGTCTGCTGCTAATATAGACTGGATGATAATGAGATGTAGTATGTATGTATAAAGAAGAAAGAAAAAAAAACCACGGGTAGGTGGTATACAATTATGGATGGACTGCCGAGTGCCGACACAGAGGTAGCTACAGCCGTGAACTACCGTACTGTGTCTGCTGCTAATATAGACTGGTTGATAATGAGATGTAGTATGTATAAAGAAGAAAGAAAAAAAAAAACACGGGTAGGTGGTATACAATTATGGATGGACTGCCGAGTGCCGACACAGAGGTAGCTACAGCCGTGGACTACCGTACTGTACTGTGTCTGCTGCTAATATAGACTGGATGATAATGAGATGTAGTATGTATAAAGAAGAAAGAAAAAAAAACCACGGGTAGGTGGTATACAATTATGGATGGACTGCCGAGTGCCGACACAGAGGTAGCTACAGCCGTGAACTACCGTACTGTGTCTGCTGCTAGTAGACTGGATGATAAATAATGATATAAAAAATATATATATATCACTACTGCAGCCGGACAGGTATATATTATATAATGACGGACCTGCTGGAGTGGACACTGTCTGTCAGCAGAATGAGTTTTTTAATTTTTATAGAATAAAAAAACACCACACAAGTCACACGACGAGTGTACTTTTTCAGGCAGACATTCAATCACAATATACTATACTGGTGGTCAGTGTGGTCAGGTCACTGGTCACAGTGGTCAGTGGTCAGTCACACTGGCAGTGGCACTCTGGCATCAAAAGTGTGCACTGTTTAATATGTACTCCTGGCTCCTGCTATAACCTATAACTGCTCCCCAGTCTCCCCCACAATTAAGCTGTGTGAGCACAGTCAGATATTATACATAGATGATGCAGCACACTGGGCTGAGCACAGATATGGTATGTGAGTGTGACTGAGTCACTGTGTATCGTTTTTTTCAGGCAGAGAACAAGAACAGAACGGATTATTAAATAATAATAAATTATAAAACTGCACTGGTGATCAGGTCACTGGTCATCAGTCACTAGTATAACTCCTCCTAAGCTCCAGTAAGTAAATGAAGTGTCTCACTCTCACTCTCCTATCTATTTTAATTTCTAAACGGAGAGGACGCCAGCCACGTCCTCTCCCTATCAATCTCAATGCACGTGTGAAAATGGCCGCGCGGCTCCTTATATAGAATCCGAGTCTCGCGATAGAATCCGAGCCTCGCGAGAATCCGACAGCGTGATGATGACGTTCGGGCGCGCTCGGGTTAACCGAGCAAGGCGGGAAGATCCGAGTCGCTCGGACCCGTGTAAAAAAACATGAAGTTCGGGCGGGTTCGGATTCAGAGAAACCGAACCCGCTCATCTCTAGTATAAACTCCATCGGATCTGGGTGAATAATGGAGTGGATTAAAGAATTCAAATCTGTTGCGAGAAGTTTCGCTGAATTTTAACATCAGTGGATAATTTGGATATGTGCCGATAAGATAGAGGGCGGGATGTACTAAAGAATAAATGCAGTAAAACCCCTGTTTTCGGGGGTTTTACTGCATTTTCATATGTACTATCACCCGACCACCGCGTCTTCGCCGATGAGGGTATCGCCATCTCTGGATGGCGATACCCTATAGAATCCTATGGGCTTCTTTTCGCCGGCCGCCGCAACCCGACTCAGATGCCTCCCCCCCTCCCCCGGCATACCTTCCTCCAGGAAACCTGGAGCCGGAAGGTAATCTCCTCCTCCCCCTAGCAACGCAGCCGGAGGGCCTTCCGGCTGCAGGGGGGAGGAGGAGGCGCAGGCGACAGCCTGCTGCCTGCTTCCCTGCAGGGGAGCAAGTGAAGATCCCGGGGGAGGTGACGGAGACCCCCCGCACACCACCTCACAGGTATCGCGGGGGGCCTCCATCACCGCATTGCAATATTGATCGCATATGTTAGTATATATGCGATCAACATCGCTGCGATGCGCGGCGATGTATCTTAATACATCCCGCCCTCAGGGAGAGTGGGATCCTTACCTGGCTTAGCTAAAACTAAAATAATGGCCTCAGACATAGAATGGAGCCCCACTCATACAACAAATTAAAAAGATCCAGGATATTCGGAGTAAAAAATCCCTTAAAGTTTTTGTACACCTCTACAGGAATCCCATCACAACCAGGAGTTTTAGAAGCAGGGAAGGGGGAAACAGCTGCTTCCACTTCTTATAGTGTGATTAGAACTTCAAGGAAGTCAACGGCTTCCTGTGATAGGTGTAGTAAAGTAACCTGTGCCAAATAATCCTGAAGTTGTAAACTGGTATAAGAAACCCTAGACGTGTACAAATAGGAATAACATTGAAAAAAAATCTCAACAATATCTGTCCTAGAATAACATAGCGTTCCCTGAGAGCTACGAATAACCAGTATAGATAAATAACTGCCTCCCACCTCTGCCTGAGAATACTGCATATGTTCGGAAAACAATAATCTACGAATAATCCGACCACTCCTTCTTAGCTGTCAGGTCAGGCTGGGGATAGGGATCCGATGAGCGGATAACAGTTGGGGAGGATGCGATCACAGGAGGTTGAAAGTGAGGAGGTCAAATGTAATTCTTACTCGTGAAACTATAGAACACTCAGAAGCACGTGGAAGTTCAAATAATCTAGACTTTGTATTTATTTGACGGTGGGAGACAATATACTGCAAGAGTGAACAAGTTCTGCAATAGGTTAAATACTGAAATGAGAAAGTATTGAAAGCTGGAACTGCAAACAGACTAAATACTGAAATGAGACAGTCCTGAAAAACTGGATCTGCAAAAGACTGGATGCTGAAATGTAAAAGTCCTGAAACACAGAACTGTAAACGAATGGATAAGTGGTACTGTTGAAGACTGGATGGCTTGAGTAGGAACCCTGGAATGTTGCAGCTAGAAGAAGCAAGACTAGAAATCCTGCAATGCTGTGGGTTAAAGAACTGAGACTGGAAATCCTGAAATGCTGCGATTTAAATAAATTAGATTAGAAATCGTGGAATGCTGTTACTTGAACAAATGAGATTGGAAATCCTGAAATGCTCTGGCTGGAATAAATGAGTTTAAAAATCCTGCAATACTGTGGCTTAAAGAAGTGAGACTGGAAATACCGAATGCTGTGACTTGAAAAAATGAGAGTCAAAATCCAGAAATAATCTGGCTGGAATAAATGAGTTTACAAATCCTGGAATGCTGTAACTTGAAGAAATTAGATTGGAAATCCTGAAATGCTGTGACTTGAAGAAATGAGATTAGAAATCCTGAAATGCTGTGACTTGAAGATAATAACTGGAAATCATGGCTGAGGAACACAAACTGTGAAGACTAAATACTTAGAAACTCGAACTGCTGAAGACCTGGCGGTGGGGGGGAGGTGACGGGGGGAGTGACGTTTCTTCACTCCCCCCGTCACCCGGCTCCATAGCACTGCATGCTAATATGGACGAGATTGTCCATATTGGCCTGCATGCATAAGTGACCTGGCATCAACGATGAACGAGCACGGGGCCACGCATCGTTCATCATTGGTGCCTACACACTGAATGATATGAACGAGTTCTCATTTGCGATAAATCTCAAAGGACATTTTTCCTGCGATTTAACATATGATTGATCTGATGGGATCGGCTAATGTTGAGGATGTGGGTGAAGGTGGTCAGTGTACAGTGATTTAAACAGTGGTGGACCGTGTTTACAAACAATACTCTGCAGCTAGTGTGTGATTGGTGCAGTTGTTGGGTGCTGGTTTGCAATCCGATTGCAGTCCGATTTGAAAAAGTAGTAGTAGCAGTGTGCGACTGTACAGATCCGCTGCTGCTGCTGGGCGTGTGTATGGGAGTGTTCAAGGTGCCAGTCAAGTGACTCCTCCGACCAATCGCATGCGACCGTATCGCAGGTGTACAAATGCACTGCGATGTGCACCTATTTCAGTGCCATTGCGATAAATATAATGGTCAGCCCATATGAACTGGGACTCCGATGCGAGGTGCATGGGAACGCGCCTCACATCGCAAGAAAAGGACATGCAATGTGACACTTTTCATCCGATCCGTCCCAGCAATTCGTCATAATCGCATAAAAAGTGCCTTTATCGCACTATGGATGGGGGCCTTTACCCTATCCCAGATGTGATCCTGTGCCTGGTGCTCTTGTGACCCCATCTTCTCCCTTTTTTTCTTTTCTTATCTTGGCTTCTATCTTCTTTCTGTTTTTTTGTCTGCGCACGCGCTGGGGTCCTCTCACATTAGCAGCCAGTACAGGTAAAAGCTGCAGCAGGGGCTGCTGGGAACTTAAGGGGTGGAGCATGTCCAGGAGAGTGGTGACAAAACACAGGGAAGTACTCAACTTCCATGTCTGTCATGTTGTTCAGATTTCTCTATCCTGAGAAGGTGGATCTGAAAAGACAATGGGGGTCATTCCGAATTGATCGCTAGATGCCGTTGTTCGCAGCACAGCGATCAGGCTAAAAATCGGCATTTCTGCGCATGCGTATGCACCGCAATGCGCAGGCACGTCGTACTTGTACAATGAGCATCGTGGGTTTGCACAGAGTCTAATGAAGATTCCAGTCGCACGGCCAAACGCAGGGAGTGCTTAGAAAAACGTAGGCGTGTCTGGAAAAACGCAGGCGTGGCTGGGTGAACACTGGGCGGGTGTGTGACGTCAAAAGCCGTCCCTCCATCGTTAGAATCAACGCACACGAAGAGTAACTACAGGGCTGGTCTTGTTTTGCACAAAAAGATTTTGCAGGCGCTCTGCTGCACAAGCGTTCGCACTGCTGCAAAGTGAAAATACACTCCCCAGTGGGTGGCGACAATGCGTTTGCACGGTGGCTAAAAACTGCTAGCGAGCGATCAACTCGGAATAACCCCCAATAGAAGCGGAAAACAGAGCTTTCCTCCATCCTTTAATGAGTTGCACTCACCATACAAAAGTATGGCGACATGAAGCAGCCACGGAGCAGGGGTAGAACTGTAGAAGCAATAAACTTCTCCACAGAAACCGCTCTGTGAATAGTACAAATCAGAGAAAATAGGATTTTAATGACCTACCGGTAAATCCATTTCTCGTAGTCCGTAGAGGATACTGGGGTCCACTTAGTACCATGGGGTATAGACGGATCCACTAGGAGCCTTGGGCACTTTAAGAATTTAACAGTGTGCGCTGGCTCCTCCCTCTATGCTCCTCCTACCAGACTCAGTCTAGGAAACTGTGCCCAAGGAGATGGACATACTTTGAGAGAAGGATATAAAAGGACAGTGGTGAGATTCGAACCAGCACACACGAGGCAAGAGGAAAGCCATGCTAATCCAACTTAAACAGGAACAGCAACAGCTGAACCCACAACAATACTTAACCAAGTAACAGAGCAGGAAAACACGAAGCACAGGGCAGGCGCCCAGTATCCTCTACGGACTACGAGAAAAGGATTTACCGGTAGGTAATTAAAATCCTATTTTCTCTTATGTCCTAGAGGATACTGGGGTCCATTTAGTACCATGGGGATGTACCAAAGCTCCAAAAATGGGTGGGAGAGTGCTGAGGTTCCTGCAGGACTGTTTGACCAAACTGAAGGTCCTCAGAGGCCAAAGTATCGAACTTGTAGAACTTTGCAAACGTGTTAGAAGAACCTGACCAAGTAGCTGCACGGCAGAGCTGTAAAGCCGAAACACTCCAGGCAGCTGCCCAGGAGGAACCCACCGACCTAGTAGAGTGGGCCTGTACAGATTTTGGAACCAGCAAACCTGCCATAGAATAAGCATGCTGGATAGTGAGCCTGATCCAGCGAGCAATAGACTGCTTTGAAGCAGGACACCCAATTTTATTGGGATCATAAAGCACAAACAGCGAGTTCAATTTTCTGTGACGAGCTGTCCGCTTCACATAGATCTTCAAAGCCCTCACAACATCCAAGGACTTTGAAGTAGCAGAGGTGTCGGTAACCACCGGAACTACATTAGGTTGGCTGATATGAAACGTAGACACCACCTTAGGAAGAAATTGCTGACGAATTCTGAGTTCAGCTCTGTCTGCATGATAAAATCAAATAGGGGCTTTTGTGAGACAGCGCCCCCAATTCCGACACACGTCTTGCTGAAGCAAAGGTAAACAGTGTGACAGTCTTCCACGTAAGAAACTTTATGTCCACCTCTTGTAAAGGCTCAAACCATTCTGATTGTAGACACTGCAATACCATGCTGAGATCCCAAGGTGCCGTAAGAGGCACAAAGGGTGGTTGGATGTGCAGAACACCCTTTAAGAACGTCTGAACCTCAGGGAGGGAAGCCAATTGTTTCTGGAAGAAAATGGATAAGGCCAAAATCTGGACTTTGATGGAGCCCAAGCATAGACCCACATCCACACCTAACTGCAGAAAAAGCAGAAAACGTCCCAGTTGAAATTCCACCGCAGGAAATTTCCTGTTCTCACACCAAGAGACATATTTTTTCCAAATACGGTGGTAATGCTTAGACGTTAAACCCTTTCTGGCTTGGATCAAGGTTGGAATAACCATGTCCGGGATCCCTTTCCTGGCTAAAATTTGACGCTCAGCTTCCATTCCATCAAACGTAGCCGTGGTAAGTCTTGATAGACGAACGGCCCCTGTTGTAGAAGATCCTCGCAAAGAGGTAGAGGCCACGGATCCTCTAAGAGCATCTCCAGTAGATCCGCGTACCAGGCCCTTCTTGGCCAGTCTGGAGAAATAAGAATTGCTTGAATCTTTTCCCTTTTTATTCTTTTGAGAATTCTTGGGATCAATGGAAGTGGTGGAAACACGTACACCATCTGGTAAACCCATGGAGTCACTAGAGCGTCCACCGCCACTGCCTGTGGGTCTCTCGACCTGGAACAATACCGCTGGAGTTTCTTGTTGAGACGAGAGGCTATCGTGTCGATTTGTGGAGTTCCCCACCGACGTGTCAAAGACTCGAACACCTCCAGGTGAAGGCCCCACTCTCCTGGGTGGAGGTCGTGTCTGCTGAGGAAGTCTGCTTCCCAGTTGTCTACTCCTGGAATGAAGATTGCCGACAATGCCACAGTGTGTCTTTCTGCCCAGAGGAGAATCCTTGTTACCTCTGACATTGCTGCTCTGCTCTTCATTCCGCCCTGTCGGTTTATGTACGTTACCACCGTCACACTGTCCGACTGAACCTGAATGGCCTGATCTTGAAGAAGATGTGATGCCTGTAGAAGGGTGTTGTATACAGCCCTTAGTCCCAGAATATTGATTGGAAGAATGGTTTCCTGACTTGACCATTTTCCTTTAAACTATTACCCCTGGGCGACTGCTCCCCAACCTCTGAGGCTTGTGTCTGTGGTTAGCAGAATCAAATTTTGAATCCTGAACCTTCGACCCTCGGTCAGGTGAGAAGTCTGGAGCCACCACAGAAGAGAAATCCTGGCTTTTGGCGACAGACGTATCCTCTGGTGCATGTGAAGATGCGATCCAGACCATTTGTCCAACAGATCCAGCTGGAAGGGCCTTGCATGGAACCTTCCTGTAGCACCTCGTAAGAGGCTACCATCTTTTCCGGAAGGCGAATGCATAGATGCATCGATATCCGGGTTGGTATCAGAGCATCCAGCACCATTAATTGTATTACCAATCCCTTTTCCAAAGGAAGGAATACCCTCTGTGATTCCGTATCTAGTATCATCCCCAGGAATGGAAGCCTCCGTGTTGGTTCCAGGTGAGATTTTGGTAGGTTCAGAATCCACCCGTGCTCCCAGAGTAGTAGAGTTGAGAGGGCAATGTTGTTCAATAACCTCTCCCTGGATGGCACTTTTATCAGCAGATTGTCCAGGTACAGAATTATGTTCACTCCCTGTTTGCGGAGGATGAACATCATCTCTGCCATTACCTTAGTGAACACCCTTGGTGCCATGGAAAGGACAAATGGCAGGGCCTGGAACTGGTAGTGACAGTCCTGTAGTGCAAACCTTAGATAAGCCTGATGAGGCGGCCAGAATGGAATATGAAGGTACACATCCTTGATATCCAGAGACACCAGGAATTCCCTATCCTCCAGACCTGAGATCACCGCTCTCAGATACTCCATCTTGAAATTGAACACCTGTAAGTATGGGTTCAGTGACTTGAGGTTTAAAATGGGTCTTACCAAACCGTCCGGCTTCGGCACCACAAAGAGGTTGGAACCTTTGTTTTGCAGCTGAGGTGGAACTGGAACAATGACCTGAATCTGTACCAGTCTTTGAATTGCGTCCTGTAAAGTTATGCTTGTTTCCTGAGAACCTGGTAAGCCTGATTTGAAGAAACTGTGAGGTGGGAGTTCATGAAACTCCAGTCTGGATACCTGGGCAATGAGATCTTTGACCCAGTAATCCTGGCATGATGTTGCCCGTATGTGACTGAAATATCTTAATCGGGCTCCCCTGCCTGTCGTCCAGGCAGTGCGGTCCACCGTCATGCTGAAGGCTTTGAGGAAACAGAACCTGACTTCTGTTCCTGAGAACCTGTAGTTGCTGGTTTCTTGGATTTACCTCTAACACCTCTGAAAGCCGTAGAAGAACCCTTGGTTTTATTTTTTTATTTTGCTGTCCGAAAGGACTGCAAGGTTGGAGCTGAGTAGGTCTCTCTGACCGGGGGAGCTGCGGAAGGAAGATATGTAGTCTTACCTACAGTAGCCTTGGATATCTATGTATCCAGTTCATCTCAAAATAAGGCCTCACCTGCAGTCCACCAGCATAGCCATAAGCCCCTGCCTGTATATGAGTCCTGTATATGGTGTAGGAGTAAAACTACCTCCTCTCTGGATAAGGAATCTAACCCCTCTATTAGGTTACCTGACCATTTTGCAATGGACCTAGTGATCCACGCACAAGCAATAGTGGGTCTTTGGGCCACCCCAGCAGCTGTGTACAGGGATTTGAGAGTGGTCTCAATCTTCCGGTCAGCCGTGTCCTTTAAGGAGGCTGCCTCGGGGACAGGCAAGATTATTTTATGTGACAACCTAGATACCGATGCATCAACAATCGGTGGGTTTTTCCATTTCCTCCTATCATCTTGAGGAAAAGGGAAGGATGTGAGTAACCTCTTAGGGATCTGAAATTTCTTATCAGGATTAACCCAAGTTTCTTCAAACAGGGAATTTAACTCCTTTGATGCAGGGAAAGTAGAAGAGAATTTCTTTTTTACATTAAAATAAGATTCCTCGTCCTCCTCTGCCTCCTTATCAGGAATTTGCAGAACGTCTCTGATTGCATTCACCGCCCCCCCCTCTCCTCCTTGAGTCCACCTCACTCTCCTCCGCGTCTGACACATCATCGTCAGTATCAGCCTGCAGGATTTGAGCCAGTGTATGTTTTTGAGGACAAATGGTGGGGGTCTGAGACGCCGGTATGGGAGCTGAATCTCTATTCATCAGGTCATCCACAGACTGTCTTAAATATTGCGTCTCTTTCTCATTATGGGATAATCTAGTAGAAATATTTGTACTCATCCCTTTTAAGGTATCTAACCATGCTGGGTCAGACCCACTAGCTTGAGAATGTGTACTATCCTGAGTACACTGTAGTGATCCGCCTGGGGAAGAAAAACACTCTGCCATGCATGAAACACATTCCTTTGACACTGTAAATGTGAAAGCACACCCACACACGGAGGAAAAGGTTAAAGCACAGTTAACTCACACAGAGCCCTTCTAGGGAGACACAGAGTATGATGGAGCCAGCCACACCGTGCCCTTATTGCTAATGCTAAACTTAGCCAGGTCGCAGACTAAATTCCCTTAATAGGGGCTTAGTACTCTACTCTACTCTTAGTACTCTAATACCGCCCCCGGTGACAAAATAAATGCAGAAAACTCTTCAGGAGCTTCCCTAAGCATAGAGGGAGGAGCCATGGCTTTCCTCTTGTTTCGTGTGTGCTGGTTCGAATCTCACCACTGTCCTTTCATATCCTTCTCTCAAAGTATGTCCATCTCCTTGGGCACAGTTTCCTAGACTGAGTCTGGTAGGAGAAGCATAGAGGGAGGAGCCAGTGCACACTGTTAAATTCTTAAAGTGCCCAAGGCTCCCGGTGGACCCATCTATACCCCATGGTACTAAATGGACCCCAGTATCCTCTAGGACGTAAGAGAAAAGCAAAACAGGGCTTTTCCCTGCTGTATGAATAGACCCCTATGTAGCACATTTATACTAGTATCTTACCAGTTTTCTTGCTCTCTCTATCTCGGTTTCTACAGATTTAACATTTAGTTCACCAAAGAAATCTTGAGAGTATGTGTCCTTTGAAACCACTTGAGGCGAAAAGAGCTGGAAAAAAAAAACAAATATTAAGCCAACATTACTAAAGAACAAGTTACTTTTACTTAGTTGCTGTGCCGAATGCTTAATTGTACAAGTTAAAAGTGAGTCCATTTATAGCTGAACGTTTACTTATTATTATTATCCTTTTTTATATGGCACCGCATGGATCTACAGCGCCCAATTACAGATTACATAAACGAATAATCAAAACAGGAAATAGTGACTTACAGTTGAAAACAATATAGGACAAGTACAGGGTAAATATATATATATATAGCTACAGCAGCAGATGACACTGAAATAAGTATCAGGGTGGCAGAAATCCGCGGGATTTGGTGTCTTCGAATATGGTTTAAATTGAAGGATAAGCACATGAGGGTTGAGGGCCCTGCTCGTGAGAGCTTACATTCTAAAGAGGAGGATTTTAAGGCCTGTATACACTTCTGCGGGATGAATGGTCACAAGGTTTATAAACAATAATCCTGAAGAATTAAAGAACTGTAATAATGGCAGTACGAATGGGTTCAATTCCCACCATGGCCCTAACTGTGTGGAGTTTGTATATTCTCCCCGTAATTGTGTGGGTTTCCTCCGGGTACTCCGGTTTCCTCCCACAATCCAAAAATATACTGGCAGGTTAATTGGCTCCCAACAAAACAAAAAAAATTAACCCTTTTGTTTTAAGTGTGTGCTTGTGCATGTGGTAGGAAATATAAATTGTAAACTCCACTGGGGCAGGGACTGATGTGAATGGCCTAATAGTATCTGTAAAGCGCTGCAGAATATGTGTGAGCTATATAAATAACTGGTAATAAATAAATAATGGAGTGAGAGAATATATCTGCAATGTTGGTGGTTGTGAGATGCTGGATAAGGAGAACGAAATGACAGGCATAGGAATGGAGAGAGTTAAACCTCCTGTGATGGGTGTGGACATAAGGGGTTATGAAAAGTACAGCCAATGGTAGATAGGGGAGAGATCAGCATATATAGGGTGATATAGGTCATCTAGGGGTCTCTCTCTGCTAGTTTGCCTGCTGGCTGGTGAGTGTTTCTCAGTTTTAGAGCATTTCATTAGGGATTTAAACAGGTTATATATGAGGTAAATTTTCTGTGTGAGAAGTTTATTATAGTTTACAACAGTATAGGTATAGCTTGTGCCCGGTGTTATTTGCCCTCCTGCTCCCCCTCGCCTTCCAGTGCATTCCCTGAGGGCAGGTGCTGCTTGCATGGCTGCCTCTCGCCCCCACCGTTCGGCCGGGGCTCCATCTCGTTACCGCTCTGAGGGCGGGGTGGAGGGAGCCTCGGCTGGGCCTAATGTCCCTAGTTCACGGTTCCCCATTCCCTGGCGACGGCGCGCGTACCCGCGCGGCGGTTGCCAGGCGGACTCGGTCTCCCCTGCCCCAGGAGTTTGGTCCGGAGGTAATCTCCGGCCGCGGACGGCGGGCGAGAGGCGGGGCACAAGAGAGGGGAGGTGGCCGGGCCTCGGCCTGCACCTCCACCTCCTGAGGTGCCGCCCTCCATTTCAAGGGCGCAGGTAGATGCCGGCCGAGGGCGGCAAGGCGGGCGAAGTGCGGCGGCTAGGCGGGAAAGGGCTGTCGCCGGGGCTCGGGCGGCAGCTGCAAGGGACGTGCGCGGCCGTTCGCTCAGCTAGTGGTGCCGACCGCGCACGTATACGCGCAGCGGCGCCACAAGGCTCTGAGTCTCCCCCGCAGTCTCTCTTACAGACGGAGTCCGGCTGGGGGGGCAAGGGGGGGCATATAATGATAACCTCACTGGGCCCCATACGATTGCCTTCCCTGCAGCCGGAGGGAGCTCCGGGCTGCAGGAGGAGGGCACGTGTGCCAGGGGCAGCTGCAGTGGCAGCTTATTGGGTGAGCGTGGGCGCAGGGCATATGGGGGAGGCGAGGGGCAGAGGAGCAGGCAGGAACACGCAAGGTCGTGGCCATGAGTTTGGGGGCAGTCAGGAGGCCTCCGAGGAGTTAGCCTCAGCGCTGTCATCGTTGGTAGCGGCGTTGGGCCCATTGATCGCAGCCGCTTCTCCGGGGACAGCGAGTCGTTCAGGCACGCGCACAGTAGCTGGGGCGTCCTTCACGCCGACGGGGTCAGCAGTTGGGCAGATAGCGCACGCTTGTCATGACCTGGAGGTGGCCGCGGCGCAGTTAGGCAACCAACAGGTAGGAACAAAGCGCGGACGCTAGTCGCGGGCGGAGGTACCCCGGAATAGTAGGCATGCTCCGGGAGTGGTTTCCGGGTCCCGTGCTTTGTCGTCTTTTTCAGGTGTTTGTGGTGAGGCCGCAGTAGACGTGAGTGAAGACGAGGACTTCGAAGTTTTTCCACAGCGGGAGCATCCGAGTGGTCGGCAACGTCAGATGAAATGGAGGACTCGGCATCGGGCTCCTCCGCGCGCTCTAGTTCTGTCAGTTCCTCCTCTCCTTCATCCCTATCGTCGCAAGCGTCCGAGGTTAGTAGCATAACTAGAGCAAAGAAGCGGGCGGCGAGGTACACAAAAAAGGGGCATTGTATCTGGCACTGTGAGACAATGTAACTGGCACTGTGGGGCATTGTATCTGGCACTGTGGGGCAATGTAACTGGCACTGTGGGGCATTGTATCTGGCACTGTGGGGCAATGTAACTGGCACTGTGGGCCATTTTCAGTGGCCACACCCCTTCTGGAGTGTGGCCACACCCCTTCTGGAGTGTGACCACGCCCATTTTTAGCCGCTCCTGATTGGCTGCCGGTCCGCGAGCTCTGATTGGCTAGCGAACCGGAGCCAGACAGCCGCCGGAGACCTGGAGCGGTGAGGGGAAGGAGAGGTGCTGCGCTGCGCTCTCCTCCCCTCACATAGAGCAAGCGGTAAGTGACGGGGGCGGGGGGGCGGCGGGCTTGGCGGCACAGTGGAGCATGTATCTGGCACCAAATGGGGCATATGTAACTGGCACTGAGTGGGGCCTGGCACTGTGGGGCATGTAACTGGCACTGTGGGGCAATGTAACTGGCATTGTGGGGCATGTAACTGGCACTGTGGGGCATGTAACTGGCACTGTGGGGCAATGTAACTGGCATTGTGGGGCATGTAACTGGCACTGTGGGGCAATGTAACTGGCATTGTGGGGCATGTAACTGGCACTGTGGGGCATGTAACTGGCACTGTGGGGCAATGTAACTGGCACTGTGGCGCAATGTAACTGGCACTGTGGGGCAATGTAACTGGTATTGTGGGGCATTTATCTGGCACTGTGGGGCAATGTAACTGGCACTGTGGGGCATGTAACTGGCACTGTGGGGCACTGTAACTGGCACTGTGGGGCAATGTAACTGGCACTGTGGGGCAATGTAACTGGCATTGTGGGGCATGTATCTGGCACTGTGGGGCAATGTAACTGGCACTGTGGGTCATGTATCTGGCACTGTGGGGCAATGTAACTGGCACTGTTGGGCAATGTAACTGGCATTGTGGGGCATTTATCTGGCACTGTGGCGGCACAGTGGAGCATGTATCTGGCACCAAATGGGGCATATGTAACTGGCACTGAGTGGGGCCTGGCACTGTGGGGCATGTAACTGGCACTGTGGGGCAATGTAACTGGCATTGTGGGGCATGTATCTGGCACTGTGGGGCAATGTAACTGGCACTGTGGGTCATGTATCTGGCACTGTGGGGCAATGTAACTGGCACTGTTGGGCAATGTAACTGGCATTGTGGGGCATGTATCTGGCACTGTGGGGCAATGTAACTGGCACTGGGGGGCATGTAACTGGCATGTATTATGGCAGTGAGAAAATTATTTGCTAATGATGTACGCAGTTAACAATAGAAAGCAGCTGGAAAACAAATATAGGACACCCACGGAGGGAGAATATGTCGGGATTGTGCCGGTCGGGATTCCGGTGTCTGTTATTCGACCGCAGGGAATCCGTCCGGCGGGATCTTAACCGCATCCCATATGTGCTCCCCTCCTCAGAGCTTATTCAGCGTTGGAGGAATAAGCACAATAACAAACGTAATAGTGCAGCCAGTCTTCACAAAGGGCATAAAATTTTTATAAAATACACTCACAAACATGAAATTTAAAACAGCATGTAAACATCCATAAATGGGAAAACAGCAACGTTTAAGGATCTGACGGATTCCACAGATGTCAGCAATGTAGTGGTGGGTATGTGCAGGTCCAGAGTCAGAACATAATCGCCTTAAACTCACCAATAAGGAGTTCAAAGCCATCAAATCCCTGCAGGAGGATTCAGAACTAGCAATAAAACCAGCAGATAAGGGGGGGGGGGGGGGGGGGGTTGTCCTAATGGACAAGGACAAGTATATGGAGGAGGTCTTTAGATAATTAAATGATGGAACTACATACCAAAATCTTAAGACTGACCCCACCATTAGAATAAAAGAGGCTCACCTTTTTGTTTTCTTAAAATGATAGAATAAAAGTTATGTTGTAAACGAACTACATCTACCAAGAGTGTGCCAAAAAGGAATACAGTATCCTCTGCGGTCTTCCCTTGAGACCACAACCTATAATTTTAAGTATCACGTCAGCAAGGGAGTCGCAGCCCTTAAGGATTTGGCCATCATTCCGAGTTGATCGCTCGCTAGCTACTTTTTGCAGCCGTGCAAACGCATAGTCGCTGCCTATAGGGGAGTGTATTTTTGCTTTGCAAGTGTGCAAATGCTTGTGCAGCCGAGCAGGACAAATTTTTTTTTTTGCAGTTTCTGAGTGGCTCTGGACTTACACCCTTGCGATCACTCAGTCTTTTTGGTCCCGGAATTGACGTAAGACACCCACCCTGCAAACGCATTGGACACGTCTGCGTTTTTCCAAACACACCCAGAAAACGGTCAGTCGCAACCCACAAATGCCTTCTTCCCGTCAATTTCCTTGCGATCGGCTGTGCAAATGGATTCTTCGTTAAATCCATCACCTAGCAACGATTCGCTTTGTACCCGTACAACGCGCCTGCACATTGCGGTGCATACGCATGCGCAGTAGTAACCTGTTCGCTGCGCTGTTAAAAACTGCAGCGAGTGATCAAGTCGAAATTACCCCCTTATAGTAAGGCTTCACCTAGCAGTCAGTACTAGGTGCTCTCTGACCTCATGCTGCATAATTCCATCTCTCTGTTTGATAATGCTGTGTACCAGCCTGATCTGCCTTTTGATCTCACTGCATACTTGTATTTGCCTATTTGATGTTGTTTGTACCAACCAGATTTGCCTTCTGACCTTGGGGGTCATTCAGACCCGATTGCTCGCTAGCGTTTTTTGTAGCCCTGCGATCAGGTGAGAACTGCGCATGCGTATGCACCGCAATGTGCAGGCACGTCGCACAGGTATAAAGCGGATCATTGCTGTGCGATGGATTTTACGAAGAATCCATTTGCACAGCCGATCGCAAGGAGACTGACAGGAAGAAGGCGTTTGTGGGTGTCAAATGACCGTTTTCAGGGAGTGGTTGGAAAAAACGCAGGCATGTCCAATGCGTTTGCAGGGCGGGTGTCTGACGTCAATTCTGACCCAGGACAGACAGAAAATGCGATCAATCAATCAGGCAGAAGTGGTCGCGGGCGGGCAACTCTCCATTTCCAGGGAGGAGACGGAGCGTTGTGGGAGCGAGCGACCCGAATGGTGGGCGGTGCAGCACCAACGGGGGCATGGTCACGGCGGCTGCGTGATGTCACACGCAGCCACCACGACAGGAAACGCGGCGCCGGGACTCCTGCGGCCACAGCTAAGCTGCGCCGGCAGGAGTAATCTGTAGTTTCTGCTGACAAGCAGAAATTGCGAATCGAATGCAATTTT
Organism: Pseudophryne corroboree; assembly: GCF_028390025.1. Classification (NCBI taxonomy): domain Eukaryota; kingdom Metazoa; phylum Chordata; class Amphibia; order Anura; family Myobatrachidae; genus Pseudophryne; species Pseudophryne corroboree. The sequence continues at coordinate 168,415,698 of NC_086445.1, forward strand.
TGCCTGTTGAAGGGGGGGAGGTGCGGTCAGCATGCTGGGCGGCCTTGCCCAGCGATGGGCGGCCCTCAGTATGCGACCAAAAGGATAGCAAATTCATTAATTGGCCGATTTCTTTAAGTCTCTGATAGCCCGGAAAACAGTTGAGCAACACTGAGAAAGACACAGATGTTATTGTTGCTCACTATTGGCAGAGTGGTTTCCTTTATAAAGTTGCAACACAGGTATGGAAACAGCTAGTGGAATGTTTTACTTTAGTCACATATCGCTGTATGATCCAGTCATTATCTCAGCTAAGTACTTGTGCTATTGCTGTTACTAAGTGCTCACTGCAATGTTTTAGAAATACATTTATAACTTTTGCATTTTGGTGTGCAGGCTACCGATCATAAATTGTCTGTTCTGTATAGATATAAATGTATAGCGTGAAAAGAAAGGTACTTGTTAATAAGGTAAAAGCTGATTACACAGCTGGTGGTATAATGAAACCCTTCAAACCCCTTTGCAAAAAATAGGGACAATTGTTTTGATCACCAGATAGTCCTCAAAAAACTTGACTGCTCCACCAAAAGCATGACGATAGTGAGGTAGAGTGGCGTAACTACCAGCGATGCAGCCAGTGCGTTGCATTGGGACCCGTGTTAGTGAAGGGGCCCTGCTCCTGCAGTCTGCAGCACTGTGAGCAGTACTGTAATGAGCCAGACTGACTTATTACAGCACTCTGCCGCTGGCCGCAGACAAGGGGTGAGGACACTGCTGCGGACAAGACGGAGAAGTACAGTGGGGCAGAAGGCAATCTCGCCTCTGGCCAGAAGAGGAAAGTGAAGGAGCAGGCCTCTCCCCTTCCCGAGACCAGGACTACGGGTCCCACTCCCCCCTCCCCCCCCCCCCCCTACATCCGCTGCTGCCAGTATCCTATCACAGCTGAGCTGGCTAGGCCCCTCAGATGAGATCAAAGAAGGTGAGTGTGATGGCGCTGCCTGGGGGGAGGTGTCCCTTAGTGCTATGAGAGGATCAGCGTGTACAATGAGGGGAGCTGGGGACTGCTGTGAGGGGATCAGTGTGCACTATGAGTGGGGGCTGCTGTGAGATCAGTGTGCGCTATTAAGGGGGCTGCTGTGAGGGGATCTGTGTGCGCTATTATGGGGCTTCTGTTAAGGGATCAGTGCAGAGCCATAAGTAGACTTTTTGGTGCCTTGTGCCTCCGCCCACCCCCCATTATTTTTCCAATAGAGGCATTAGGCACATGCCCGCGTGGGGAAGGAGCATGACTAAACTGATCCTAGAGAAAGCCCATCCTGTGATGCCCCTTCCCATATTTTCTAAATATAAATACTTTTATTATACACACACATTTATAGAACACTGCAAAAAAAATTGATTTGGCCCCCAAAAGAGGACTAAATTATTTATTTTTCTAAAACAGGTTGGGGGAGATCTGGTGTTCCTTCAGGAGAAGCATTTTAGAGGTACTTCCCATTCCGAATTGCGCTCTAGACATCACCCGGTAGTTATACATGCATGCGATCATACCCAGAAGAAACGTGGGGTCGCCATATTGATTCCCGCCCACTTACACTTGGAGTCAAAAAAAATTATTAGAGACAAAAGGGGTAGATTTCTCATCATTGTGGGCAAGCTTAATAATGTTCCTATTACTCTGATTAACGTCTATGCCCCTAACGTTAATCAGGCCTCATTCTTCGTCTCTTTAGATTCCAAGATTGCCCAATATAGAAAAGGTGATATTTTAATGGCAGGGGATTTCAATACCATACTCCACCACAGCCTCGACCGCTCCCATTCCCTTCCCCCTTTCCAGTCCCATACAAGTAATCGTAATTCTAGAGCCCTGTTGTCACTACTTAAAAACCACCTACTCTTCGATTCTTGGAGAGTTCTTGACCCCTTAGTTAAAGACTATACTTTTTTTTCACCGGTGCATAATCTTTATACGAGGATAGATATGATTATGGTTGGGAGAGATTTAACCTCTAAAATCCAAAAATGTCTTATTCACCCAATTACATGGTCTGACCTTGCCCCGGTATCTTTGATTCTCTCTGGTTTGTCCTGCACTTTGTCTCCTCCCTCCTGGTCCCTCAATGACGCTCTTCTCCAGCGTACAGATGTTCTGCCACAGGTCACTCAGGTACTGACTGATTACTTTAGCTTGAATCAGACCCCTGGTATGTCCGATATGACTTTATGGGAGGCTCATAAGGCAGTCCTTCGGGGCCACTTCATACAGATTGCACCTAGGCTCACTAAACAGCGCTCCCAAAAGATTTTGGAGTTGACTGACCAACTCCATCGTCTGGAGGAAATTCATAGGTCTTCCCTGTGACAAGCTGACTTAGATCGGCTACTTAAAGTTAGGGGTGAACTCAATATGTTGTAATCTCATAAGACAGAACAATGCCTTAGGCGCCTCAATCAGATTTATTACGAAAAAGGGGATAAGGCAGACAAACTTCTTGCCAGGAAGTTGAGAGCCCAAATTTCCTCCAAGAATATCTTGTCTATTCGTACTAAACAAGGGGTATTAACACATGAGCCTGACCACATTCTTAGTGAATTTGAGGAATACTATAAATCACTATATAATGCGGTTGCGGCTTCCTCACCTTCACTGAGATTCAACGAGGGGATTTAGACCCTTTTGGATAAATGCAATTTACCATCGTTGAGTGGTTCGATGGTGTCTCAGTTGGGTTCAGAGATAACTATTGAAGAAATAGACAATGCCCTTAAGATTCAGAAACCAGGCAAGGCCCCTGGGCCTGATGGTATTCAAGGGGATTCTTCTGCCCCACCTTTGCAGGCTCTTTAATGGATCCCTCAAGGGTGAACCTCTGTCTCCCAGTACACTGGAGGCTCGGATTGTCTTAATTCATAAACCAGGGAAAGACCCCAACTCGTGTTCTAGTTATCGCCCTATCTCCCTGCTAAATAATGATATTAAACTTTTCGCCCAAATCCTAGCTCTGAGGTTGAACTCAGTTCTCCCGCAATTGATACATGCTGACCAGGTGGGCTTCATCTTTCTAATGTTGGAGGGTTGGCTTTTAATGTCACACACCCGCCCAGCATTCGCCCAGCCACGCCTGCGTTTTTCCTGGCACGCCTGCGTTTTTCTAAGCACTCCCTGAAAACAGTCAGTTACCACCAAGAAATGCCCCTTTCCTGTCAATCTTCTTGCGCCCGCCAGTGCGAATGAAAACATCGCTAGAATCTGTGCAAAACCACAAAGGCCTTTGTACCCGTACATCGCGCGTGCGCAATGCGGTGCATACTCATGCACAGAAATGCCAATTTTTAGACTGATCGCTGCGCTGCGAACAACAGCAGCTAGTGATCAACTCGGAATGACCCCCAAAATCCTAAGTCACTACTAGGTGCAGCTATTACTAAGTCAGGCAGAAGCAAAGTGAATAACTTAACAAGAAATAATACATGCTGCTCGCTGGTCGCTGGCTCTGACCTTTGTTAAAAAGATTAATGGAGAACATAATTCGATTTGCACGAGAGCAACAACCAAAGTATGTAGTAACTATTGCTAGGTGGCAAGTCTTCTAACAAAATGCACATCTCAGGAATTTACTGCCTGTAAACTGGCTTTGTACTAAGTAAGGTGGCCAATCCCGGGGTTGGGATTGGAGGGATCCTGGCCTAAAATTCCGGGATTTTCGGGATTGGCCACCACCTTACTTTTTCTATGCTGGGCAGCGTTGAGCATCCTTTGGAGGCTCAGACGCTGCGCTGCTTACCTTGCTCAGCTCCTCCTGCCCCCCGGCTGTGCGCATTGCACAGCAAGACGTGAATTCAGAGGACACGCTGCGCAACAAGCCACCCGTCACGGGACCTCGCCTCATGCACTGCCCCGCATCTTACCTCCTTCAGCAAGTGGCCCATCTCGCCCATCTAGGTTAGGGTGAGTTTTGTGGGCTGGGCATGGCAGGGAGCGGACACATTGAAAAGAATCCAATCCCGGGAATACCGGGATTGATAACAGCCTGGGCTGGTCACCCTAGTTCTAAGAATATAGGACTGTTTGACAACAGCTTCTGTATACCTACTGCAACATCTGTTTTCTATAGAGAAATGTCTAGCTAATGTTACTATTGTACTGGCTGCTGTCTTGAATAGGGCAGCAAGAGGCTAGAAGAGACATCAGACTAGCATGCCTAAGGAGCAGGGGTGGATTTATGGGTCAGGCAACCCCTAGGCACATTATTTCCCTCCCACCACAATCACGTCATTGCCCATTTAATTCTGTGTGCCAGTCCAAATGCCTGGAGACAATCAAAGCAGCCCCAGCCTCACCCTACTACCAGCTCCTGGACCTCAATTTACTACCATTTGTCCCAACCCTGTCATTTGCTAAATAAAATACAAAAATATAAGTCATAGTGACGGGGAAAAAAAGAATCACCTGGGCCTAATCAGTATGGTGTGCCACCCCCCCAGCAAGTGCCGCCTTTAGGCATGTGTCTCACATTCCTAAGGGCTCTGTATGTGTAGAGTATAATAAGCCCTTATACTGTACTGTATGTGTACAGAACAATAAGCCCATATACTGTACTGTATGTGTAGAGAATAGAGATGTGCACCGGAAATATTTCGGGTTTTGTGTTTTGGTTTTGGATTCGGTTCCGCGGCCGTGTTTTGGATTCGGACGCATTTTGGCAAAACCTCCCTGAAAATTTTTTGTCGGATTCGGGTGTTTTTTTTTCCAAAAACCCCTCAAAAACAGCTTAAATCATAGAATTTGGGGCTAATTTTGATCCTATAGTATTATTAACCTCAATAACCACAATTTCCACTCATTTCCAGTCTATTCTGAACACCTCACAACTCACAATACTATTTTTAATCCTAAAATTTGCACCGAGGTCGCTGGATGACTAAGCTAAGCAACCCAAGAGGGCGGCACAAACACCTGGCCCATCTAGGCGTGGCACTGCATTGTCAGACAGGATGGCACTTAAAAAAATTGGCCCCAAACAGCACATGGGGGGTCATTCCGAGTTGATCGCTCGCAAGCTGCTTTTAGCAGCTTTGCACACGCTAAGCCGCCGCCTACTGGGAGTGAATCTTAGCTTATTAAAATTGCGAACGAAAGATTAGCAGAATTGCAAATAGACACTTCTTAGCAGTTTCTGAGTAGCTCCACACTTACTCGGCAACTGCGATCAGTTCAGTCAGTTTCGTTCCTGGTTTGACGTCACAAACACACCCAGCGTTCGGCCAGACACTCCTCCGTTTCTCCAGCCACTCCCGCGTTTTTCCCAGAAACGGTAGCGTTTTTTCGCACACACCCATAAAACGGCCAGTTTCCGCCCAGAAACACCCACTTCCTGTCAATCACATTACGATCACCAGAACGAAGAAAAAACCTCGTAATGCCGTGAGTAAAATACCTAACTGCATAGCAAATTTACTTGGCGCAGTCGCACTGCGGACAATGCGCATGCGCATTAGCGACTAATCGCTCCGTTGCGGAAAAAAAAATAACGAGCGATCAACTCGGAATGACCCCCATGATGCAAAGAAAAGAGAAAAAGAGGTGCACTGTGGTCACTGGACGGCTAAGCTAAGCGACACAAACACCTCAATATCACAGGAATTATTTGTTCTAATCAATGGTATTATTGGTCCAAATCAATGGAAGAAAATGACAAAATCACAGGAATTATTTGTTCTAATCAATGGTATTATTGGTCCAAATCACTGGAAGAAAATGACAAAATCACAGGAATTATTTGTTCTAATCAATGGTATTATTGGTCCAAATCACTGGAAGAAAATGACAAAATCACAGGAATTATTCGTTCTAATCAATGGTATTATTGGGGGTCATTCCGAGTTGTTCGCTCGGTATTTTTTTCACGCAACGGAGCGATTAGTCGCTAATGCGCATGCGCAATGTCCGCAGTGCGACTGCGCCAAGTAAATTTGCTATGCAGTTAGGTATTTTACTCACGGCATTACGAGGTTTTTTCATCGTTCTGGTGATCGTAATGTGATTGACAGGAAGTGGGTGTTTCTGGGCGGAAACTGGCCATTTTATGGGTGTGTGCGAAAAAACGCTACCGTTTCTGGGAAAAACGCGGGAGTGGCTGGAGAAACGGAGGAGTGTCTGGGCGAACGCTGGGTGTGTTTGTGACGTCAAACCAGGAATGACAAACACTGAACTGATCGCAGATGCCGAGTAAGTGTGGAGCTACTCAGAAACTGCTAAGAAGTGTCTATTCGCTATTTTGCTAATCTTTCGTTCGCAATTTTGATAAGCTAAGATTCACTCCCAGTAGGCAGCGGCTTAGCGTGTGCAAAGCTGCTAAAAGCAGCTTGCGAGCGAACAACTCGGAATGACCCCCATTGTTCCAAATCACTGGAAGAAAATGACAAAATCACAGGAATTATTCGCTCTAATCAATGGTATTATTGGTCCAAATCACTGGAAGAAAATGACAAAATCACAGGAATTATTCGTTCTAATCAATGGTATTATTGGTCCAAATCACTGGAAGAAAATGACAATATCACAGGAATTATTCGTTCTAATCAATGGTATTATTGGTCCAAATCACTGGAAGAAAATGACAAAATCACTGGAATCATTTGGCAAGATAACTGTAATTAATAATTAATTATAAATTACTGATATTAATTGGTAAAATCTCGCTATCGCCTGCCTAGTGAAGTGGAATCTAGATGGGATTTTGTACCGGGGACACAATAACTTCATCAATTGTCTAAATTCCAATGCACTAATGGCGGAAAACGGGCACACGTCTAACAGCGCACTGATTATACTGAGAACTGATTATACTGATCAATCACTGATTATACTGAGCACTGATTTTACTGAGCACTGATGATACTACGGATAACTAACACTGAGCAGCGAGAACAGCACTGGACTATTGTACTGTAGTATACTGGTCACCACAATGCTGCACTGTACTACTATATACTGCTCACAACAATGCAGCACAGGTATGGATACTTGAAGTGACACCGCGGAGCTGCAAGATACAGCAATGACCTACTGTACTGTACAACTATATACTGTTGGTCACCAAAATGCTGCACTGTACTACTATATATACTGCTCACAAAAATGCAGCACAGATATGGAATGGATACTTGCAGTGACACGGAGCTGCAAGATACAGCAATGGCCTACTGTACTGTACAACTATATACTGTTGGTCACCAAAATGCTGCACTGTACTACTATATATACTGCTCACAAAAATGCAGCACAGATATGGAATGGATACTTGCAGTGACACGGAGCTGCAAGATACAGCAATGGTCTACCGTACTGTACAACTATATACTGTTGGTCACCAAAGTGCTGCACTGTACTACTATATATAATATATATAGTATATACTGGTCACACAACAATGCAGCAGATATTGAGCACTGATGATCAGGATACTGTCTAGAACTGAGTCTGACACGGAGCTGCAAGATACAGCAATGGCCTACTGTACTGTACTATACTGGTGGTCCCCACAATGCAGCACATTGAGCACAGATATTTGCAGCACACTGAGCACAGATATGGAGCTTTTCAGGCAGAGAACGTAGCCATGTCCTCTCCGTTCAATCTCCAATGCACAAGTGAAAATGGCGGCGACGCGCAACTCTTTATATAGAACGTGAATCTTGCGAGAATCCGACAGCGGAATGATGATGTTCAGCCTCGTTCGGGTTAACCGAGCAAGGCGGGAAGACCCGAGGCTGCCTCGGACCCGTGAAAAACACGTGAAGTTCGGGGGGGTTCGGATCTCGACGAACCGAACCCGCTCATCTCTAGTAGAGAACAATTAGCCACTATAATGTAATGTATGTGTAGAGAAAAATAAACCCTTATACTGTACTGTATGTGTAGAATACAATAAGCCCTTATACTGTACTGTATGTGTAAAGCACAGTAAGCCCTTATACTGTACTGTATGTGTAAAGAACATTAAGCCATTATACTGTACTGCATGTGTAGAGAACAATAAGCCCTTATACTGTACGTGTAGAGCACAGTAAGCCATTATACTGTACTGTTTGTGTAGAATACAATAAGCCATTATACTATACTGTATGTGTAGAGTACAATAAGCCCATATACTGTACTGTATGTGTAGAGTACAATAAGCCCTTACACTGTACAGTATGTGTAGAGTACAATAAGCCCTTATACTGTACTGTTTGTATAGAATACAATAAGCCATTACACTGTACTGTATGTGTAGAGTACAATAAGCCCCTATACTGTACTGTATGTGTAGAGTACAATAAGTCCTTACACTGTACAGTATGTGTAGAGTACAATAAGCCCTTATACTGTACAGTATGTGTAGAGTACAATAAGGCCATATACTGTACTGTATGTGTAGAGTACAATAAGCCGTTACACTGTACAGTATGTGTAGAGTACAATAAGCCCTTATACTGTACTGTATTTGTAGCACAATAAGCCCTTATACTGTACTGTATGTGTAGAGAATAATAAGCCCTTATAGTGTACTATACGTGTAGAGTATAATAAGCCCTACACTGTACTGTATGTGTAAAGAATAATAAGCCCGTATACTGTACTGTATGTGTAGAGTATAATAAGCCCATATACTGTACTGTATGTGTAGAGTATAATAAGCCCTTATACTGTACTGTATGTGTAGAGTATAATAAGCCCTTATACTGTACTGTTTGTGTAGAATACAATAAGCCATTATACTGTACTGTATGTGTAGAGTACAATAAGCCCCTATACTGTACTGTATGTGTAGAGTACAATAAGCCCTTACAGTGTACAGTATGTGTAGAGTACAATAAGCCCTTGTACTGTACTGTTTGTGTAGAATACAATAAGCCATTATACTGTACTGTATGTGTAGAGTACAATAAGCCCCTATACTGTACTGTATGTGTACAGTACAATAAGCCCTTACACTGTACAGTATGTGTAGAGTACAATAAGCCCTTATACTGTACAGTATGTGTAGAGTACAATAAGGCCATATACTGTACTGCATGTGTAGAGTACAATAAGCCGTTACACTGTACAGTATTTGTAGCACAATAAGCCCTTATACTGTACACAATGTGTAAAGTACAATAAGCCCTTATACTGTACTGTATTTGTAGCACAATAAGCCCTTATACTGTACTGTATGTGTAGAGTATAATAAGCCCTTATAGTGTACTATACGTGTAGAGTATAATAAGCCCTACACTGTACTGTATGTGTAAAGAATAATAAGCCCTTATACTGTACTGTATGTGTAGAGTATAATAAGCCCATATACTGTACTGTATGTGTAGAGTATAATAAGCCCATATACTGTACTGTATGTGTAGAGTATAATAAGCCCTTATACTGTACTGTATATGTAGAATACAATAAGCCCTTGTACTGTATGTGTAGAGTATAATAAGCCCTTATACTGTACTGTATGTGTAGAGTATAATAAACCCATATACTGTACTGTATGTGTCGAGTATAATAAGTCCATATACTGTACTGTACATGAAGAGTATAAGCCCTTACACTGTACAGTATGTGAAGAGTATAATATGCCCTTACACTGTACTGCAGGGGTGGCCAAACAGTCGATCGCGATCGACTGGTCGATCGCGGACATGCGACCAGTCGATCGTGATCCTCCGCCCAGCCACCCGAAGCCGCGCCTCTCCTGCCTGCCGCCCTGCCCCTCTGTCTGGTCTCCGGCAGTGACGGCGGAGTGTATGGCTCAAATCAGGTGCCGGTTCGTTAGCCAATGAGAGCTCGCGGACCGGCGCCTGATTTGAGACATACACGCTGCCGTCCCCGCTGGAGATCAGACTGAAAAGCAGGGCGGCAGGCAGGAGAAGCGCGTGCTGCGCTCACCACACAGCAATGGTGAGCCCTACTATGGGGGCATATCTGGCATTGTGGGCACATGGCTCAGTGGCGGCATATCTGGCAATGTGGGTCATATGTGGAACTGTGGGGGCATATCTGGCACTGTGAGGGCATATCTGGCTCTGCGGGCACATGGCACTGTGGGGGCATATCTGGCACTGTGGGGGCATATCTGGCACTGTGGGCACATGGCACTGTGGGAGCATATCTTTATCTGGCACTGTGGAGTCATATCTGGCACTGTGGGGGCATATCTAGCACTGTGGGCACATGGCACTGTGGGGTCTGTATCTGGCACTGTGGGGTCTGTATCTGGCACTGTGGGGTCATATCTGGCACTGTTGGGTCATATCTGGCACTGTGGGTACATGGCACTGTGGGGGCATATCTTTAATCTGGCACTGTGGGGGCATATCTGGCACTGTGGGGTCATCTGGTACTGTGGGGGCATATCTGGCACTGTGGGCACATGGCACTGTGGGGACATATCTGTAATCTGGCACTGTGGGGGCATATCTAGCACTGTGGGCACATGGCACTGTGGGGTCATATCTGTATCTGGCACTGTGGGGTCATATCTGGCACTGTGGGGTCATATCTGGCACTGTGGGCACATGGCACTGTGGGGGCATATCTGTAATCTGGCACTGTGGGGGCATATCTGGCACTGTGGGGGCATATCTGGCACTGTGGGCACATGGCAGTGTGGGGGCATATCTGTAATCTGGCACTGTGGGGGGCATATCTGGCACTGTGGGGTCATATCTGTATCTGGCACTGTGGGGTCATATCTGGCACTGTGGGGTCATATCTGGTACTGTGGGCACATGGCACTGTGGGGGCATATCTGTAATCTGGCACTGTGGGGACATATCTGGCACTGTGGGGTCATATCTGGCACTGTGGGCACATGGCACTGTGGGGGCATATCTGTAATCTGGCACTGTGGGGGCATATCTGGCACTGTGGGGGCATATCTGGCACTGTGGGCACATGGCACTGTGGGGGCATATCTGTAATCTGGCACTGTGGGGTCATATCTGGCACTGTGGGGTCATTTCTGTATCTGGCACTGTGGGGTCATATCTGTATCTGGCACTGTGGGGTCATATCTGGCACTGTTTGGTCATATCTGGCACTGTGGGCACATGGCACTGTGGGGGCATATCTGTAATCTGGCACTGTGGGGGCATATCTGGCACTGTGGGGGCATATCTGACACTGTGGGCACATGGCACTGTGGGGGCATATCTGTAATCTGGCACTGTGGGGTCATATCTGGCACTGTGGGGTCATTTCTGTATCTGGAAATTACCCGTGTGGGCTAAAGTCCGTTCTTTTTCATACAGGCGAGTTCATACGTAAGTCCGTCGTCCAAAAGATGATGTATGAAAAAAACACACAATGTAAACACAAATGTTCAGTAACACTCTTTGCAGATACTCGAGGGGTAAAGTATACACCCAGGCTCCTTCGGCTATTCCAGTACTTGGGATGTGCAGTTCTACTCGTAAGGTTCACCTCAGTGATTCACATAAAAGTGCTGCTTACATGTGCTTCTAAAAAAATGGTATTAATCCCATCAAGGTTTCTTTCACCCATATGAACGTGGTATCCAAAACAGTCAAGCACCCATGAATATATCTCTAAATGTATAGGATGCTCACGTGTGTGCTTACTTCAAGATGCAGTGTACTTTCACATAAAGGTTTCTTTCGACGTATTCCAGTGTAGTCCTCCTCTATTCCTTCAAATTTTACTTCATGCTCAATGTGAGCACAAAAAAAATGAAGGAATATATGAGGGTCCGAAAGATTTTTAATAAAATAGTTTAAAACACACAAATATTCGTCACAATAGGTTCGTTGTTTCGTTGAATTCACTGGTAAATGGTATTCAGCTTCCACATGCTCCACCACATGCTCCATGAGCATGAAGTAAAATTTGAAGGAATAGAGGAGGACTACACTGGAATACGTCGAAAGAAACCTTTATGTGAAAGTACACTGCATCTTGAAGTAAACACACACGTGAGCATCCTATACATTTAGAGATATATGCATGGGTGCTTGACTGTTTTGGATACCACGTTCATATGGGTGAAAGAAACCTTGATGGGATTAATACCATTTTTTTTAGAAGTAAGCACATGTAAGCAGCACTTTTATGTGAATCACTGAGGTGAACCTTACGAGTAGAACTGCACATCCCAAGTACTGGAATAGCCGAAGGAGCCTGGGTGTATACTTTACCCCTCGAGTATCTACAAAGAGTGTTACTGAACATTTGTGTTTACATTGTGGGTTTTTTTCATACATCATCTTTTGGACGACGGACTTACGTATGAACTCGCCTGTATGAAAAAGAACGGACTTTAGCCCACACGGGTAATTTCTTTGTACCATTCATTATTTGCGCCACCTAGGGATTATCCTAAAACACCCTCTTCAGCATTTATTAGTGTGTTAGGTAACACACTAGGATAGACCTTGGGTTGGCGGCATTTGTGCGCAGGGATATATCTTAAGTTTTTGTTGTTATTTCTGTATCTGGCACTGTGGGGTCATATCTGTATCTGGCACTGTGGGGTCATATCTGGCACTGTTGGGTCATATCTGGCACTGTGGGCACATGGCACTGTGGGGGCATATCTGTAATCTGGCACTGTGGGGGCATATCTGGCACTGTGGGGGCATATCTGGCACTGTGGGCACATGGCACTGTGGGGGCATATGTGTTTGAGGTTTTTACCTGTGGGGGCCAATGTGTTATTTCGTGTGAGGCAGTCATTACACTCTGTGCAGCAAGGCTACGTGCCTTTTTTTGATATACCACGCCCACTGTTTGGTATGCCACACCACTTTTTTGTAGAGTATAATAAGCCCATATACTGTACTGTATGTGTAGAGTATAATATGCCCTTACACTGTACTGTATGTGTACAGTATAAGCCCATATACTGTACTGTATGTGTACATTATAATAAGCCCTTACACTGTACTGTATGTGTAGAGTATAATAAGTCCTTACACTGTACTGTATGTGTAGAGTATAATAAGCCCATATACTGTACTATATGTGTAGAGTATAATAAGCCCATATACTGTATGTATAGAGTATAATATGCCCTTACACTGTACTGTATGTGTAGAGTATAAGCCCATATACTGTACTGTATGTGTACATTATAATAAGCCCTTACACTGTACTGTATGTGTAGAGTATAATAAGTCCTTACACTGTACTGTATGTGTAGAGTATAATAAGCCCATATACTGTACTATATGTGTAGAGTATAATAAGCCCATATACTGTACTGTATGTGTAGAGTATAATAAGCCCATATACTGTACTGTACATGTAGAGTATAAGCCCTTACACTGTACTGTCTGTGTAGAGCATAATAAGCCCTTACACTGTACTGTATATGTAGAGTATAATAAGCCCATATACTGTACTATATGTGTTGAGTATAATAAGCCCATATACTGTACTGTATGTGTAGAGTATAAGCCCATATACTGTACTGTATGTGTACAGTATAATAAGCCCTTACACTGTACTGTATGTGTAGAGCATAATAAGCCCATATACTGTACTGTATGTGTAGAGTATAATAAGCCCATATACTGTACTGTATGTGTAGAGTATAATAAGCCCATATACTGTACTATATGTGTAGAGTATAATAAGCCCATATACTGTACTGTATGTGTAGAGTATAATAAGCCCATATACTGTACTGTATGTGTAGAGTATAAGCCCATATACTGTACTGTATGTGTAGAGTATAATAAGCCCAAATACTGTACTATATGTGTAGAGTATAATAAGCCCATATACTGTACTATATGTGTAGAGTATAATAAATAAACCCATATACTGTCCTGTTTATGTAGAGTATAATAAGCCCTTACACTGTACTGAACGTGTAGAGCAGGGGTGGGGAACCTTTTATCTACCGGGGGCCATTTGGATATTTATAAAATCCTTCGGGGGCCATACAAAAATTCTCAACTTAAAAAATTACCCTGCCCCCCAGTAGGTCTGCCCCGCGCGCCGGAGGCGCGCACGTGCCAAAAAAATGGGTGTGGCCAGTTAAAATGGGACGTGATACACATATGCCCCCAATAGTGCGGTGCCAGATCCACAATTGCCCCCACAGTGCCAGGTATACAAATGCCCCCACAGTGCCAGGTATACAAATGCCCCTCACAGTGCCAGGTATACAAATGCCCCTCACAGTGCCAGGTATACAGATGTCCCCACAGTGCCAGGAATACAGATGCCCCCACAGTGCCAGGTATACAAATGCCCCTCACAGTGCCAGGTATACAGATGTCCCCACAGTGCCAGGTATACAGATGCCCCCACAGTGCCAGGTATACAGATGCCCCCACAGTGCCAGGTATACAAATGCCCCTCACCGTACCAGGTATACAGATGTCCCCACAGTGCCAGGTATACAGATGCCCCCACAGTGCCAGGTATACAAATGCCCCCCACAGTGCCAGGTATACAAATGCCCCTCACAGTGCCAGGTATACAAATGTCCCCACAGTGCCAGGTAAACAAATGCCCCCACAGTGCCAGGTATACAAATGCCCCTCACAGTGCCAGGTATACAAATGCCCCTCACAGTGCCAGGTATTCAGATGTCCCCACAGTGCCAGGTATACAGATGCCCCCACAGTGCCAGGTATACAAATGCCCCTCACAGTGCCAGGTATACAGATGTCCCCACAGTGCCAGGTATACAGATGCCCCCACAGTGCCAGGTATACAGATGCCCCCACAGTGCCAGGTATACAAATGCCCCTCACCGTGCCAGGTATACAGATGTCCCCACAGTGCCAGGTATACAGATGCCCCCACAGTGCCAGGTATACAAATGCCCCCCACAGTGCCAGGTATACAAATGCCCCTCACCGTGCCAGGTATACAGATGTCCCCACAGTGCCAGGTATACAGATGCCCCCACAGTGCCAGGTATACAAATGCCCCCCACAGTGCCAGGTATACAAATGCCCCTCACAGTGCCAGGTATACAAATGCCCCTCACAGTGCCAGGTATACAAATGTCCCCACAGTGCCAGGTATACAAATGCCCCTCACAGTGCCAGGTATACAAATGCCCCTCACAGTGCCAGGTATTCAGATGTCCCCACAGTGCCAGGTATACAGATGCCCCCACAGTGCCAGGTATACAAATGCCCCTCACAGTGCCAGGTATACAGATGTCCCCACAGTGCCAGGTATACAGATGCCCCCACAGTGCCAGGTATACAGATGCCCCCACAGTGCCAGGTATACAAATGCCCCTCACCGTGCCAGGTATACAGATGTCCCCACAGTGCCAGGTATACAGATGCCCCCACAGTGCCAGGTATACAAATGCCCCCCACAGTGCCAGGTATACAAATGCCCCTCACCGTGCCAGGTATACAGATGTCCCCACAGTGCCAGGTATACAGATGCCCCCACAGTGCCAGGTATACAAATGCCCCCCCACAGTGCCAGGTATACAAATGCCCCTCACAGTGCCAGGTATACAAATGCCCCTCACAGTGCCAGGTATACAAATGTCCCCACAGTGCCAGGTATACAAATGCCCCCACAGTGCCAGGTATACAAATGCCCCTCACAGTGCCAGGTATACAAATGCCCCTCACAGTGCCAGGTATACAAATGTCCCCACAGTGCCAGCTATACAGATGCCCTCTCCCCTCCGTGCTGCTTACCATGGGACACGGAGGAGAGCGCGGCTGTCGTGTGGGAGCGGCGGCGTGTAGTACTTCAAACCAGCCGCCGGTTCGAGAGCCAATCAGAGCTCGCGGACCGGCAGCCGCGGCTCCTGATTGGCTGCCAATCCGCGAGCTCTGATTGGCTCACGGACCGGCGGCTGGTTTGAAGTACTACACGCCGCTGCTCCCACTCGACAGCCGCACTCTCCTCCGTCTCCCTGTTCTGACAGCTGAGACACGCTGCCGCCGGACTGAGCGGCAGCGTGTCTCACTGACACAAGCTGGTGGGCCGGACCAAACGGCTTCGCGGGCCGTATACGGCCCGCGGGCCGGAGGTTCCCCACCCCTGGTGTAGAGCATAATAAGCCCATATACTGTACTGTATGTGTAGAGTATAATAAGCCCATATACTGTACTGTATGTGTAGAGTTTAATAAGCTTATATACTGTACTATATGTGTAGAGTATAATAAGCCCATATACTGTAATGTATGTGTAGAGTATATTATGCCCTTACACTGTACTGTATGTGTACAGTATAATAAGCCCATATACTGTACTGTAAGTGTAGAGTATAATAAGCCCATATACTGTACTGTATGTGTAGAGTATAATAAGCCCTTATACTGTACTGTATGTATAGAGTATAATATTAGCCCTTACACTGTACTGTATGTGTAGAGTATAATAAGCCCTTACACTGTACTGTATGTGTAGAGTATAATAAGCCCATATACTGTACTGTAAGTGTAGAGTATAATAAGCCCATATACTGTACTGTATGTATAGAGTATAATAAGCCCTTACGCTGTACTGCATGTGTAGAGTATAATAAGCCCATATACTGTACTATATGTGTAGAGTATAATAAGTCCATATACTGTACTGTATGTGTAGAGTATAATAAGCCCTTACACTGTACTGTATGTGTAGAGTATAATAAGCCCATATACTGTACTGTATGTGTAGAATACAATAAGCCCATATACTGTACTGTTTGTATAGAGTATAATAAGCCCTTACGCTGTACTGCATGTGTAGAGTATAATAAGCCCGTATACTGTACTGTATGTGTAGAGTATAATAAGCCCTTACACTGTACTGCATGTGTAGAGTATAATAAGCCCATATACTGTACTGTATGTGTAGAGTATAATAAGCCCTTACACTGTATATGGGAAAACATCTACAAAACATCAATCCCACATGTGCCTGTTATGTTTGCCTGGATTAATCTGGTATTAATTAATTATTTAATGAATTGATTCAGGGTGTGCTGTATCATGCATCTCATAATGCATATAACACATCCTGCTACTTATTGCATGCATAGCGGCATTTATTACCGCCAAATCAATGAATAAAAACACTAATAACAGCTCTTCCAATAAGATCTGATCTTTGCATTATGGGGACTTCCGGAAGTCCCACTTTGCATGTGTGGTCATCAGATTGTATATGAGCAAGCCGCGGAAGGGGTTCCCTCTGCAAAGAATTCTGCGGAAAGGAGCTCATAGGCTTCTTTATGCAATGCCGTCTATAAATGGTGTTTCACTTTCCGGATCTTGATGCATACTGGCACATCATAGCTCCATAGCATTCTATGAGGACTGTAGCGCCAGTGGTCCGCAGCGGACATCTCAGCTGGTGCAGGATGCATGATGCATTGCATTTTGAATGTGATGCATCCCGCCACTCTTTGCAACCAAAATAGCACTTATTAATGCCACATGCTTGAAAAAACTCAAAGAACAGCTCTGCTGGTAAGAGCTGTCCTTTGCAATAGACTTCCAGGTCCTGAACCCAGGAGATCTTCTGCGCATGCGTCGAGTGCCGCAGTGCCATGTGCTGGGAGGGATCCGATTGGATAACTCTCAGGGGGAATCACGGAAAGAAGTTCATAGGCATTGAAGACCAGAATGTATCGCATTACGGAGTTTGGTGCACGTGCAGTGAGAAGCCGAAAATTGTATGTTTGGCCGCTTTTTTAGCATTGGTGTATCCTGCCTGTGCAGTGGGCTAGTCCGCCCCGCATGTCAGTGCCGGACCCCCCTTCCCGCAGAAATGCAAGAGCATTGCACAGCGGCGATGCTTTTGCATTTGAGGAGTAACTCCCGGCCAGCGCAGCACCTGCGGCTGGCCCGGAGAACCTCTTCGCTGCCCCTGGTCGCGCCCCCCGCACGGTCCGGCCACGCCTGCGTTGGCCGGACCACGCCCCCAAAACAGCGGCCAAACGCAGCCGTGCCACCCCTTCTCTCCCAGCGACCGCTTCTACCTGTCAATCAGACAGAGGCAAACACTAGGGAACGACGGCCGCCCGGCACGCGCCGGCGTGCTGTGGCGTCGGGGCAGTTCTTACACGATCGCTGCGATCGGGTCGGAATGACCCCCATAGAGAATGCAGTTAACCCTTGAAAACAGCAGGTTTTGGAGGTTTGTCTGCATTGTCCCTGTTAGTGCTTCCTGCCAAAGATTTGTGTTACATTTATTTGTTGATTTAATAGTTCAGGGAAAAAAATTATAATAAAAATGAAACCCTGGCCTGTGGATGTAAATACAAATAGCCTTGTAAACATGTTTGGAAGGTATTAGAAATAGGTAATCAGCTTGCTAACTTTCCCCCAGCCGATAAATATATTATTGGATAAATAATTATGCTCAATTACTCACTTGAGGACCCAGCAGACCACACTGAGTAGGAGTCCTCACTGCACCCTAGTGTGTGACCAGCTGAGAGCCGGGGTTCCTACTATAAGAGAGTGACTGTCAGCTCCTGTATGAGACTACTGTATAGCCCTACTTAGACTGCAGGTCACTTCTTAATGAAAGCAGTCACTAGATGACATTGCACCCATGCATCTACCACTGAGTACAGAGCTGCAGGTATTTAATGTGCAGACAGAGGGGTCTATTTACTGATCCCTGGAGATAAAGTACCAACCAATCAGTTTCTGTCATTTTTCAAACACAGCCTGTAGAATGTAAGATATAATGCTTATTGGCTAATATTTTATCTCTCACAATTTTACCTCTCTCTGGACTTTGATATAACACCCCCCCCCCCCCCCTTCCCCCAGACTGAAACATGGCAGTTAGGTGTTGGTTAGTACATTATCTCTCACCACTTTATCTTTCTCCAATGCTAAGTAAATAGACTCCAGAGGGGGACATGTACTAAGCAGTGATAAAAGTGGAGAAGTGAGCCAGTGGAGAAGTTGCCCATGGCAATCAATCAGCATTGACGTAACATTTATAATTTGCATACTATAAAAGTATACAGAGCAGCTGATTGGTTGCCAAGGGCAACTTTTCCACTGGCTCACTTCTCCACTTTTATCACTGCTTAGTACATATCCCCCAGAGTGAGGTAGTGTCTCACAATGTGCCCCATCTGTAACTACAGATTTCCCACGTCTCACCATGCAGTTGGAGTGAGCGACAATCGCCCCATCAGGTGACACCAGCAATTTCCCAATCTCTTCATTCTCCTCCAGCTCAGGGCAGAAAGCGCAGGGTCTCGGTGGCTGGGCAGACATGGTGCAGAGTCGACCATAAATTGCAGTGATTACTGTGCTGTCAGCTGCTACCTCCAAGAACTGACAGAGAGAATCGGAAGTTTGTGTTCTGGATCCACTTTCACTTTCGTTTCTTCTTAATGTGAGAACTGTGTACCACCCTCTGGGTATAAGTATACTGGTTATAGCAGTGTTATAGCAAAGAAAATGTCCTGCATAGAAGCTGTAGTAAGGTTCTGCTATTTCAGATAATCTTTGCTGATAACCTTTCCCATATCCATGCACAGTTAACAGGAAAGTGTTGGGAATGCAGCAATAAGGAGA
The DNA here is from genome assembly GCF_028390025.1 of Pseudophryne corroboree. NCBI lineage: Eukaryota > Metazoa > Chordata > Amphibia > Anura > Myobatrachidae > Pseudophryne > Pseudophryne corroboree. Next base: position 168,435,194 of record NC_086445.1, read on the forward strand.
AAATGAACTGGCTGACAGAAAATATCATGTCGAAGTCAGAAAAAGAACACATACAAACAACATATATATGCAATTGCGGTCGAACTCCGACTGGAATTAGACCGTTTTTGGATTGGCCGCCGGGACCCGAATTCGACATATTCAATAAAAAACGGATTCGACAGTCCCGCTGTCACAAAATGGACCAATTGACAATAGTGTGCGGCCTGGATTCGACTTCATGGACGGCACAAAAGTGTTAAAAAAAACTGAAAAAAATTGCGTGGGGTCCCCCCTCCTAAGCATAACCAGCCTCGGGCTCTTTGAACAGGTCCTGGTTGTAAAAATACGGGGGGGAAAATGACATGGGATCCCCCGTATTTTAACAGCCAGCACCGGGCTCTGCGCCTGGTCCTGGTGCCAAAAATACGGGGGTCAAAACACGTAGCGGTCCCCGTATTTTTAACACCAGCACCGGGCGCTACTAGTCAGAGAGATAATGCTACAGCCGGGGGACACTTTTATATCGGTCCCTGCGGCCCTGGCATTAAATCACTAACTAGTCACCCCTGGCCGGGGTACCCCGGAGGAGTGGGGACCCCTTAAATCAAGGGGTCCCCCCTCCAGCCACCCAAGGGCCAGGGCTGAAGCCCGAGGCTGTCCCCCCATCCAAGGGCGGCGGATGGGGGGCTGATAGCCATGTGTCAAAAAAAAGAATATTGTTTTTTGTAGCAGAACTACAAGTCCCAGCAAGTCTCCCCGCAAGCTGGTACTTAGAGAACCACAAGTACCAGCATGCGGGGGGGGTGAACGGGCCCGCTGGTACCTCTAGTTCTACTACAAAAAAATACCCAAATAAAAACAGTACACACACACCGTGAAAGTATAACTTTATTACATACGTGCACATCTACATACACACATACTTACCTATGTTGACACGAAGTGTCGGTCCCCTTGTCCACGTAGAATCCACGGGGTACCTGTAAATAAAATTATACTCACAACAATCCAGGGTAGATCGGTCCTCTTCTTCGTTTGTAATCCACGTACTTGGCAAAATAAAAAAACGGAAACCACGGCCCACGCACTGAAAGGGGTCCCATGTTTACACATGGGACCCCTTTCCCCGACTGCAGGGACCCCCCGTGACTGCTGTCAAAGAGGGTCCCTTCAGCCAATCAGGGAGTGCCACGTCGTGGCACTCTCCTGGTTGGCTGTGCACGTCTGAGCTGTCAGGCGGCGCACTCGAAATACAATGTACACATAGGTGCTCCATTATATCCAATGGTGGGAACTTTGCGGTTACTCGCAGTCAACCGCTGACCGCAAAGTTCCCACCGTTGGATACAATGGAGCGCCTATGTTCTACATTGTATCTCGAGTGCGCCGCCTGACAGCTCAGACGCGCACAGCCAATCAGGAGAGTGCCACGACGTGGCGCTCCCTGATTGGCTGAAGGGACCCTCTTTGACAGCAGTCATGGGGGTCCCGGCAGTCGGGGAAAGGGGTCCCATGTGTAAACATGGGACCCCTTTCAGTGCGTGGTCCGTGGTTTCCGTTTTTTTATTTTGCCAAATACGTGGATTACAAACTAAGAAGAGGACCGATCTACCCCAAATTGTTGTGAGTATAATTTTATTTACAGGTACCCCGTGGATTCTACGTGGACAAGGGGACCGACACTTCGTGTCAACATAGGTAAGTATGTGTGTATGTCGGTGTGCATGTATGTAATAAAGTTATACTGTCATGGTGTGTGTGTGTACTGTTTTTACTTGGGTATTTTTTTTTGTAGTAGAACTACAGGTACCAGTGGGCCCATTTCCCCCCGCATGCTGGTACTTGTGGTTCTCCAAGTACCAGCTTGCGGGGAGGCTTGCTGGGACTTGTAGTTCTGCTACAAAAAAAACAATATTCTTTTTTCTGAAACATGGCTATCAGCCCCCCATCCGCCGCCCTTGTATGGGGGGACAGCCTCGGGCTTCACCCCTGGCCCTTGGGTGCCTGGAGGGGGGAACCCCTTGATTTAAGGGGTCCCCACTCCTCCAGGGTACCCCGGCCAGGGGTGACTAGTTAGTGATTTAATGCCAGGGCCGCAGGGACCAATATAAAAGTGTCCCCCGGCTGTGGCATTATCTCTCTGACTAGTGGAGCCCGGTGCTGGTGTTAAAAATACGGGGACCCCTACTTTTTTATGTCCCACGGATTTTTGGCACCAGGACCGGATGCAGAGCCCGGTGCTGGTTGTTAAAATACGGGGGATCCCATGTCATTTTTGCCCCCGTATTTTTACAACCAGGACCGGCTCAAAGAGCCTGAGGCTGGTTATGCTTAGGAGGGGGGACCCCACGCATTATTCTTCTGAAATTTTAACCCATTCCCACCCCTTCCCACTGAAAAACATGCTCTGATCTCTCCATATTATTTTAGTCAGTATAAAAAAAAAATATTTTTTTATAAAATATATTAAATAATACTTATGGCTCCTAAATAGACAAACCAAGTAGATAATATCTTCTAATATAAATAGATATGCTATTAGCAATCAAAAAACCACACAAAAAAACATGTTTTTAAAAAATGTTATTAGATCACGACAGCAAAATGAGGCGGAATGAAACTGACGAGATGACTGTCGAAAAGCACTGTTGTCGAATCGACATTCTTCAATTGAATATACTTTTGTCGAAAAGCCGCATTTCTACCATTGCAGACATGTCGAATTTGAAAAATGTCGAATTGCAAAAAGTCGAATCTGAAACGGCAGGTTTTTTGATGAAAAGTACTGTATTGCATTGTCGAATCCAATTCGACAGGTTTTTTTTTACGAAAATGCCCTGTTTTTCGACATTTGCAGTAATTCGACCGCAATTGCATATACCCCATAGAGTGGCGTTTCTCAGCGGTGGCGTAATTACGCAATTGACGTATGGGGACACACCATGAGTCTTACCGCGCACTGTGCATAGAATCGCAAGGCATGCGTGTTGCCGCGTGGTGAGTGTACATACAGTAAAATGTGCAATCACTGAGAAATACCATAAAGACACACACAATCATATATCTACATATTACATAAATTACACATAGGGGTATATTCAATTGAAGTCGAAAGCTGCTGTCTGTTGAAAAGACGTCAGTCTTCGACTTTTTTAGGTCGGAAGGGGTTCCGACCTATTCAATCAAACCCCAAATTTTTTGACAAGTCGAGGAATGGATCCGTCTTCAATTGAATATACCCCAAAGTCACTACACGTCCAGAGCACTGTTTTACATATGTAGAAACTGTAGTATTATTTCAGTAAACTGGCTATATACATATTCCAGGGTTAGAACCACATTGTCGCATCATGTTTAGTCTCATATTAATCAGTGTTTTACCATCAGTAATCCGGTCATTACAGATAAACAGTCGCGCACTGCGATTGCAAGTTATGAGTAATATTATTTATTTTATTATTATTAATAATTTATTTATTAACAGTTTCTTATATAGCGCAGCATATTCCGTAGCGCTTTACAATTATAACAACAGTAATAGAACAAAACTGGGTAAAAACAGACAGACATAGAGGTAGGAAGGCCCTGCTCGCAAGCTTACAATCTATAGGGAAATAGGCATAGATACACAAGGAAAGATGCTACCTATTGCATAATGGTCCACCAGATTGCTAGGTTCTTAATGGGTTGTATGATATGATCACCCCGCAATGTTGGCCAAGTGTCAGGAGGGTGTGAGAGTAAATAAAGACAAGATATGTGATGTTATGAATACTGTATAGAGGATGTAATTAGATAGGGAAGCACTGAAGGTTATGTGGGTGGGTCTGGAATTTAATAGGCTTGTCTGAAGAGGTGAGTTTTCAGGGAACGTTTAAAGGTTTGGAGACTAGAGGTGAGTCTTACTGTGCGTGGGAGGGCATTCCACAGAGTGGGTGAAGTCCTGTAATTTTGAGTGTGAACAAGTAATGCGAGTGGATGAGAGACGTAGAACTTGTGCAGAGCTGAGAAGTCTGGTAGGGAGATATTTGAGATGAGTGAAGAGATATATGTTGGTGCAGTTTGGTTAATAGCCTTGTATGTGAGTAAAAGTATTCTATATTTAATATGGTAGACTACCGGTAACCAATGGAGGGACTGACAGAGCGGATCTGCAGACGATGAACGTCTGGCGAGGAAGATTAGCCTCGCAGCTGCATTGAACATGGATTGTAGTGGTGAGAGCCTGTGTTTGGGAAGACCGGTCAGGAGACTATTACAATAATCAATGCGGGAGATAATGAGAGCATGAATTAGAGTTTTTGCTGTGTCTTGTGTAAGATATGGTCATATTTTGGATATGTTTCTTAGATGTATGTAACATGATCTTGAGACAGATTGAATGTGGGGAACAAAGGACAGTTCAGAGTCAAGAATGACACCTAGGCAGCGAGCTTGTGGGGTAGGGATGATTGCCGAGTTCTCAACAGTGATAGAGATATCAGGTTGGAAACTACTATTGGCCGGTGGAAATATCATTAATTCTGTTTTGGAAATATTAAGTTTGAGGTCGCGAGATGTCATCCAAGATGAAATGGCAGAAAGGCATTCAGTGACACGGCCCAATACAGATGGTGACAAATCAGGGGAGGATAAGTAGATTTGAGTATCATCTGCATACAGATGGTACTGAAATCCGAAAGATAAGATATGTATGGAATAATGTGCAGAGCAGGTTGTGCATACTGGTTAGTTCAATCCAGTTTCAGAGAGGGATCCTGAGGGCATCAACAGTCACATGCCTGAGAATAATACCTTTGAATGGACCAATGAATCGCCGAGTTACGAAAATGTTTACATCATGGACAAATAAGAACTACAGATGAGCGGGTTCGTTTCTCAGAGAACCGAACCCTACCGGACTTCCCGCTCCGAGCCCGGATCCGAGTCAGGCTAAGGTTTTCCCACCTGACTCGGAAACCAGAACGAGGCAAAACGTCATCATCCCACTGTCGGATTCTCGCAGGATTTGGATTCCATATAAGGAGCCGCATGTCCCCCCCATTTTCACTCCGGCATTGAAGAGTATAGAGAGAGGACGGTTCTCCGTTCTCTCAGTGTTCTCAGTGTCCGTGTCTGGTGCTACATTTGTCCAGTAACAGTGGTTGTGTCCTCTTGCTGCCATATGTCCAGTGCTGCTGTATAAGTCCAGTCCAGTGGTGCTATGTTGTGCTACATCATTTCGGTGGTGGTGTATTGTGCTTTATCAGTCCAGTTGTAGTGTCCTGTGCATCAGCCATCAGTCATTCCAGTGACCAGTCACAGTGGTATATTCTGCTGCCATATGTCCAGTTATGTCCAGTGCTGCTGTATAATGATAACAAGTCCCTTACAGTGTTGCTGTGTTGTCCTGCATCACACCAGTGGTAGTGTCCTATGCATCAGCCATCAGTCATCCCAGTGACCAGGCAGTCACAGTGGTATACTCTGCTGCCATATGTCCAGTGCTGCTGTATAATAATAACAAGTCCCTTACAGTGTTGCTGTGTTGTCCTGCATCAGACCAGTGGTAGTGTCCTGTGCATCAACCATCAGTCATTCCAGTGACCAGTCACAGTGGTATCCTCTGCTCTCTGCCATATGTCCAGTGCTGCTGTATAATAATAGCAAGTTCCTTAGTGTTGCTGTGTTGTCTTGCATCACACCAGTGGTAGTGTCCTGTGCATCAGCCATTCCAGTGACCAGGCAGTCACAGTGGTATACTCTGCTGCCATATGTCCAGTGCTGCTGTATAATAATAACAAGTTCCTTAGTGTTGCTGTGTTGTCCTGCATCACACCAGTGGTAGTGTCCTGTGCATCAGCCATTCCAGTGACCAGGCAGTCACAGTGGTATACTTTGCTGCCATTTGTCCAGTGCTGCTGTATAATAATAATAATAATAATAATAAGTCCCTTACAGTGTTGCTGTCTTGTCCTGTATCAGACCAGTGGTAGTGTCCTGTGCATCAGCCATCAGTCATTCCAGTGACCAGTCACAGTGGTATACTCTGCTGCCATATGTCAAGTGCTGCTGTATAATAAGAACAAGTCCCTTACAGTGTTGCCGTGTTGTCCTGCATCAGACCAGTGGTAGTGTCCTGTGCATCAGCCATCAGTCATTGCAGTGACCAGGCAGTCACAGTGGTATACTCTGCTGCCATATGTCCAGTGCTATTGTGCCGCATATTGTGTTATCTAACTCCAGAAAAATAATGGAGAACAAAAATTTGGAGGATAAAATAGGGAAAGATCAAGAACCACTTCCTCCTAGTGCTGAAGCTGCTGCCACTAGACATGACATAGACGATGAAATGCCATCAACGTCGTCTGCCAAGGCCGATGCCCAATGTGATAGTAGAGGGCATGTAAAATCCAAAAAGCCAAAGTTCAGTAAAAAGATCCCCAAAAAATAAATTTAAATGGTCTGAGGAGAAACGTAAACTTGCCAACAGGGGCGTATCTACCCATTGGCCAGGATGGCACTCGCCAGGGGCACCAGCCAAGGAGGGGGGCGCCGCCTGGCAGTGCCACCTTCGGCCAATGGGTGGAATCACTTAGTAGTGGCATCGCCTGGGCTGGAGGATCTCACAGTAGGCAGGAACAGGCGCCGGTGTTCAGCATCGCAATGCACTAGTGAAGAACGTGAAAGTAAACTATGGTTCAACTTCCCAGCAGGCCTTACTGTCGGGAGCCCCTGGCAGCATGGGCTGCTGGGAGCTGTAGTTTACTTTCACTTTCTTCAGGAAGTGTGGTGCGGTGCCGAAGTGTGGTGTTCCTGCCTACTGTGCAATTCTCCAGCCCAGGCGATGCCCAGCTCATCACACTAGGTACTGCAACATATTAATTGATATGTGCTTTGAGGGGGGAGGACTATCTGCAGGGAGGGGAAAGGACTATACGCAGGGAGGGGGAAGACTGCTGGGAGCAGAGATAACTATATGCAGGGAGAGGGGGGAGACTATGTGCTGAGAGGGGAGAGGACTATATGCAGGGGGGACTCTGTGCTGGGAGAGGTCTATCTGCAGGTAGGGGAAAGGAGTATATGCAGGGAGGGGGGAGACCATGGCTATATGCAGGGAGGGTGGAGACCATGGCTATGTGCAGGGAGGAGGGAGACCATGGCTATGTGCTGGGAGGGGGGAAACCATGGCTATGGGCTGGGAGGGGAATGGAGATTACGGCTATGTGCTGGGAGGAGGAGGGGGACTACGCTATGTGCTGGGAGGGGGGCTATGGGTATGTGCTGGGAGGAGAATGGAGATTACGGCTATGTGATGAGAGGGGGATGGGGGATACGGCTATGTGCTGGGAGGGGAATGGAGATTACGGCTATGTGCTGGGAGAAGGAGGGGGACTATGGCTATGTGCTGGGAGGGAAATGGAGATTACGGCTATGTGCTGGGAGGGAGTGGGGACTACGGCTATGTGCTGGGAGGAGGACTACGGCTATGTGCTGGGGGGGAATGGAGATTACGGCTATGTGCTGGGAGGAGGGGGGAGACCATAGCTATGTGCTGGGAGGGGGATGGGGGCTATGGCTATGTGCTGGGAGGGGAATGGAGATTACGGCTATGTGCTGGGAGAAGGAGGGGGACTATGGCTATGTGCTGGGAGGAAAATGGAGATTACGGCTATGTGCTGGGAGGGAGTGGGGACTATGGCTATGTGCTGGGAGGAGGGAGACTATGGCTATGTACTGGGAGGCGAATGGAGATTACGGCTATGTGCTGGGAGGACAGAGGAGACCACGGCTATGTGCTGGGAGGGGGATGGGTGCTATGACTATGTGCTGGGAGGGGAATGGAGATTACAGCTATGTGCTGGGAGGAGGGGGGAGACCATGGCTATGTGCTGGGAGGGGGATGGGGGATACGGCTATATGCTGGGAGGGGAATGGAGATTACGGCTATGTGCTGAGAGAAGAAGGGGGACTACGGCTATGTGCTGGGAGGGGAATGGAGATTATGGCTATGTGCTGGGAGGACGAGGGAGACCATGGCTATGTGCTTGGAGGGGGATGGGGGCTACGGCTATGTGCTGGGAGGGAAATGGATATTACAACTGTGCTGGGAGGAGGGGGGTGACCATGGCTATGTGCTGGGAGTGGGATGGGGGGTACGGCTATGTGCTGGGAGGGGAATGGAGATTATGGCTATGTGCTGGGAGGAGGGGGGAGACCATGGGTATGTGCTGGGAGGAGGATGGGGACTACGGCTATGTGCTGGGAGCGGGATGGGGACTACGGCTATGTGCTGGGAGGGGGTGGGGACTACGGCTATGTGCTGGGGCAGGAGGTTATCACCCATTGGCTAGGATGGCACTCACCAGGTGCACTGGCCGAAGAGGGGGCGCTCCTTGGTGGTGCCACCCTTGGCCATGGAGTGGAATCACGTAGTAGTGGCAGTGACTGGGCTGGTGGTTCACACAGCAGCCAAGAGCTGGCACCGGTGTTCGGCACCACAATACACCACAGTGAAGAAACTCACAAAACACTACTAGAATGTCATTCTTAATATATCAATACATCACCACTACTAGGTAGTGCGCAGAGATACCTTTTCACTGCCATTAATATTTGATTATACCCCCTGACTGCGGGTGGCATCACTGGGCAGTGACCCTCCTTGGCCACGCCAGGCACTGCTGATTTCTCCACAGTGTGACAAGGATTACTGTGTGGACATGATGTGTAAGGGGCACTAGTGTGTGACATAATGTGTATAAGCGGTACTACTGTGTAACGTAATTTGAATTGGGAGTACTATTGTGTGGTCATGTACGTTTCCCACAAGATCATGCCCCTTTTTTGCACATGCACCTTCCCTATTTCAAATATGGGGTGGGTGGGGGGTGCCAGTCCCTTACTTTGCCAGGGGCGCCCGGTCCCCTAAATACACCTCTGCTTGCCAATATGCCATTTATGACATGGAGTGGCAAGGAACGGCTAAGGCCCTGACCAATGTAATGACTAGTGGTTCAGCTTCACATGACGATGGAAGCCCTCATCCTCCCTCTAGAAAAATTAAGAGTTAAGCTGGAAAAATCACAGAAAAGAACTGTGCGTTCTGAGATGGTATCACAAATCCCCAAGGAGAGTCCAAGTCCAAGTGTGTCGGCGGTTGCGATGCCTGACCTTCCCAATACTGGACGGGAAGAGGTGGCTTCTTCCACCATTTGCACGCCCCCTGCAAGTGCTGGAAGGAGCACCAACAGTTTCTGATATTCAAATTGAAGATGTCACTGTTGAAGTACACCAGGATGAGGATATGGTTGTTTCTGGCGCTGAGGAGGAAGTTGACGATGAGGATTCTGATGGTGATGTGGTTTGTTTAAATGAGGCACCGGGGGAGACACTTGTTGTCCGTGGGATGAAGAAGCTCATTGTGATGCCTGGGCAAAATACCAACGAAGCCACCTCTTCGGTGTGGAATTATTTCTCCACAAATCCAGACAACAGGTGTCAAGCTATGTGTTGCCTCTGTCAATCTGTAATAAGTAGGGGTAAGGATATTAACCACCTAGGAACATCCTCCCTTATATGTCACCTGCAGCTTATTCATCAGAAGTCAGTGTCAAGTTGTAAAACTTTGGGTAAGAGAGTAAGCAATGACACCTAAATCCCTTCTTCCTCTTGTACCCAAGCGCCTGCAAGCCACACCATGAACTCCCTCAACGTCAACTTCCTCCTCAGCCTTGAACGTCAGTAGTCCTGCAGGCCATGTCCCTGGCAAGACTGATGAGTCCTCTCCTAACCGGGATTACTCGGGAGGATCCTTGAGTGGTACGCCTGCTGTTGCTGCCACTGCTGTTGTTGCTGCTGGGAGTCGATCGTCATCCCAGAGGGGAAGTCGGAAGACCACTTGTTCAACTAAGCAATTGACTGTCCAACAGTCCTTTGTGAGGAAGATGAAATATGACAGCAGTCATCCTGTTGCAAAGCGGATAACTGAGGCCTTGACACTTATGTTGGGGTTAGACATGCGTCCGGTATCCGCCATTAGTGCAGTGGGATTTAGACAATTGATGGACGTATTGTGTCCCCGGTACCAAATCCCAGCTGGGTTCCACTTCACTAGGCAGGTGATACCGAGAATGTACAGAGACATCAGAAAAAGAATCGCCAGTGTCCTATAAAATGCGGTTGTATCCAGTGTCCACTTAACCACAGACAGTGGACAAGTGGAACAGGGCAGACTAAGGACTATATGACTGTGACAGCCCACTGGGTTTATGTATTGCCTCCTATAGCAACAACAGCAGCAGGAGCGGCACCAGTAGCAGTATCTCACAAATCCAAACTTGTTTCTAGGCAGGCTACGCTGTGTATCACCGCTTTCCATAAGAGGCACACCACTGAAAACCTCTTAAGGAAACTGAGAGACATATTCGTGCATTGGCTTACCCCACTTAGACTCTCCTGGGGATTTGTGATATCGGACAACGCCACCAATATTGTGCGTGCATCACAACTGGGCAAATTCCAGCACATCCCATGTTTTGCACATACAATTAATTTGGTGGTGCAGAATTTTTTGAAAAATGATGGGTGTACAGGAGATGCTGTCGGTGGCCCGAAAAATTGCGTCCCACTTTCAACATTCTGCCACTGCTTGCCGAATACTGGAGCATCAGCAAACACTCCTGAACCTGCCCTGCCATCAACTGAAGCAAGAGGTGGTAACGAGGTGGAATTCAACACTATGCTTCAGAGGATGGAGGAGCAGCAAAAGGCCATTAAAGCCTATACATCCACCTACAATATAGGCAAAGGAAGGGGAATGCACCTGACTCAAGTGCAGTGGAGGATGATTTCCGTCTTGTGCAAGGTTCTCCAACCCTTTGAACTTGCCACATGTGAAGTCAGTTTAGACACTGCCAGCTTGGGTCAGGTCATTCCCCTCGTCAGGCTTTTGCAGAAGCAGCTGGAGAAATTAAAGGAGGAGCTAAGATGGAGCGATTCCGCTAAGTATGTGGGACTTGTGGATGGAGCCCTTCATTCGCTTTGCCAGGATTCAACGGTGGTCAATCTGTTGAAATAAGAGCACTACATTTTGGCCACCCTGCTCGATCCTAGGTTTAAAACTTACGTTGTATCTCTCTTTCCGGCAGACACAAGTGTGCAGAGGTGCAAAGACCTGCTGGTGAGTAAATTGTCAACTCAAGCGGAATGTGACCTGTCAACAGCTCCTCCTTCAATTTCTCCTACCACTGGGGTTGCAAGGAAAAGGATAAGATTTCCTAGCCCACCCACTGGTGGTGATGCAGGGCAGTCAGGAGCAAAAGCTGACATCTGGTCCGGACTGAAGGGATAACTGACATGTCCACTGTCACTGCATATGATTCTGTCACCATTGAAAGAATGGTGGAGGATTATATGAGTGACAGCACCAAGTAGCCATGTCAGACAGTCTGTATGTATACTGGCAAGAAAAAGAGGCAATTTAGATGCCATTGCAGAAACTGGCTTTATTTTACCTAAGTTGCCCCCCTCCAGTGTGTATTCCGAAAGATTGTTTAGTTCAGCCAGTAACCTTGTCAGCGATCGGTGTAGGAGGTTAATTCCACAAAATGTGAAGAAGATGATGTTCATCAAAATGAATTATATATTCCTCCAGTAAGACCTTGACCAGCAATTGTCTCCGGAATGTACACAGGTACCTGTGATGGTGGATTCCAGTAGGGACAAATTAATACTCTGTGAGAGGGGGATGTACACAGTGAAAAGGGTGAGGAATCGGAGGATGAGGTCTACGACTTGCCTCTGTAGAAACAGTTTGTGCAAGGAGAGATTGATTGCTTCTTTTTTGGTGGTGGCCCAAACAAACCACTCATTTCAGCCACAGTCGAGTGTCAGAACCTGTCGCTGAAATGATTGGTTTGTTAAAATAAGCATGTCCTGTTTATACAACATAAGGGTGGGTGGGAGAGCCCAAAGACATTTTCACCTTGCACCTCTTTTTCTTCTTTGCATCATGTGCTGTTTGGGGACTATTTTTTTAAAGTGCCATCCTGTCTGACACTTCCGTATATGTCCAGTGGTACTGCAATTTAATTCCAGTGATTTTGCCATATAATTCCAGTGATTTGGACGTATAATTCCAGTGATTTGGACGTATAATTCCAGTGATTTGGATGTATAATTCCAGTGGGAATTGTTTGTGTTGCTGAACTTAGTCATACAGCTACCTCATTGCACCTCTTTGATATCTTTGCATGAGGTGCTGTTTGGGGCCTAGTTTTTGAAAAGTGCCATCCTGTCTGACACTGCCATATGAGTCCAGGGGTACTGCTGTATAAGTCCACCAATTGCAGAGTTTTTGAAAAATGACAGAGGCGTTTGTCACAACTGAGGGCCTGAGCTGACGGAAGGCAGCCTCAGTTGTAGGGGCTGAGATGTACCGGAACCTGGGAGGTTGTATCAGACCCCTGGACATGTAAGTAACATGAAGAGAAACCGCCCGAAGGCGTAACCACGACAACTTGAGTAAAAGTCAATGATATTTATTTATGACAAACTCCATGCATCACAGTAGCAGTAAAAAGAAACATAAAAATCAGCAGAGAAATAATAATACAGTTCCTGGGTACTACAGGGTGGCAGGGGCCACAGAGCTCTGGTGGTATGAGACAGTTCTTATTATCTGCAAGTTGGAAAGTCCTTACCAGGCTCAACTGTAGCAATGAGGAAAGCCCAGGGTCGTACCAGCTGGTGTTCCAGGGGAAGCTGGACTACTGTAGATAAAATGCTGCTGTGGGTACTGGTTAGAACCAGACAGGTGTTGGCACGGAGTGGATACTGGCTGGAACCAGTTAAATAATAAATAAAGTTTGAGAGCGATGCAATATAGATGAAATGTAGAATTTGAGAGCGGAGAAATAATAATACCGGTGGAGAGTGGTAAACTGCAGAAAGGACACCGGCCCTTTAAGAGAAGCTGTACACTGCTGGAAGCTGAGCTGGAAGCAGGTGATGTTGTAGCTGGAAACAGCTGAGTCCAGAATGGATCGGAGAGTCAGGCTACACCGCAGATGGAATGCTGGTGCGGGTCTCTATAGCAGAAGTCTGGAGACAGGAGCTGGAACCTGGAAGACAATCACAGGAGAGAGACAAACTGGAACTAGGTTTGACAACCAAAGCACTGACGCCTTCCTTGCTCAGGCACAACCTATTTATACCTGCAGCAAGGAAGGCATTGGCTAGGCAATTATGCAAATTAATAATACTGACAACGGATTGGTAGGAAAGATCAGCTGACAGAATCCAAGATGGCTGCGCCCATGCAGACACTTGGAGGGAAGTTTGGATTGTATTCCATGTGGTCTGGAAAACAGTAATGGCGGCGCCGGCCACCGGAGACAGGAGACGCCAGGCTGACAGAAGCACATCCGACCACGCGGACACAGCGGAGGCCGCGGCTGACGTAATCGCCACTCTGAATGCAGAAGCTCAGGGACGGCGGCGGAGGCCGCGGGAGACGCCATGCCAGATGTATAAGGCGTTACTGTGACTGCGTCCAGAGAGACAGGAGAGGATGCGGGAATGTGCACATCAGAATAACAGATGGGGTCCGGTCCTGGAGCGCTGAGCCAGCCTTAGGAGGCATCTGATAGGTAAGAAATGACGTCCAGATACCCGGATCGTGACAGCACCCTCCCTTTAGGAGTGGCCCCAGGACACTTCTTTGGCTTTTGAGGAAACTTGGAATGGAATCTCCGGACCAAGGCAGGAGCATGGACATCAGAAGCATTGGTCCATGAACGTTCCTCAGGGCCATAACCCTTCCAGTCAATAAGATACTGAAGTTGACCGTAACGGTGACGTGAGTCCAGGATCTTGGCTACTTCATACTCAATGCCTCGTTGAGTTTGGACTTTCGGAGTTGGAGGAAGTGAGGAATGAAACCGATTCAAGATTAGCGGTTTCAACAGGGAAACATGGAATGTCCTGGGTATTTTTAAGAAGGGAGGCAACTGGAGTCTGTAAGCAACAGGATTGATGACTTGATCAATTTTAAAAGGACCGATGTAGCGAGGTGCAAACTTCATACTGGGAACTCTTAACCTCAAATTCTTCGTGGATAACCATACCCGATCACCCACCTTGAGAGCAGGAACTGCTCGACGCTTCTTATCCGCAAACTTCTTGTACCTGAACGATGCCTTGAGCAGAGCTGATCGTACGCTCTTCCAGATATTGGCAAACTGATGCAAGGTGATATCCACTGCGGGAACAGAAGTTGCTGGAAGCGGTTGGAACTCAGGGACTTTAGGGTGGAATCCAAAGTTGGTGAAGAATGGTGTTGAAGAAGATGAAGAATGATACTGGTTGTTATGACCGAACTCGGCCCAGGGAAGTAATTGAACCCAGTCATCTTGAGAGGAGGACACATAGATGCGGAGGAAGGACTCCAAGTCCTGATTCACCCTCTCAGTTTGACCATTGGTCTGAGGATGGTAAGCCGTGGAAAACTTTAGCTTGACTTGGAGGACTTGACATAAACTTCGCCAGAATTTGGCTGTGAATTGAACTCCTCGATCTGAGATAATTTCTTCTGGAAGACCGTGGAGTCGAAAGATCTCTTGTATGAATACTTGAGCCAACTTGGAAGCTGACGGAAGACCGGTAAGAGGAATGAAGTGTGCCATCTTGGTGAACCGGTCAACTACCACCCAGATGGTATTAAACTTGTTGCACATGGGCAAATCTGTAATAAAATCCATTGACAAATGGGTCCATGGTCGACGGGGAACAGATAGTGGAACCAGTTGCCCCGCAGGCGACTGGCGGGATACTTTATGTTGAGCACACTTTGGGCAAGATGCAATAAACTCCAAAACGTCCTTTTTCAGAGTTGGCCACCAATAGGACCTAGAGATAAACTCCAGGGTTTTTTGGATACCTGTATGTCCGGCAAAGCGGGAAGCATGGGCCCAATGCATGAGCTTCTTCCTTAGTGTCGGCTTCACAAAACTTTTCCCTGATGGGGGCGTAGAGTCCATCCCTACCGTGGAGAATGCCAACGGATTTATAATAGGATGCTTGTCTGAAGACTCTGACTCATTTTCTTGCTCCCATGAGCGGGAAAGGGCATCGGCCTTGCGATTCTGAGAGCCCGGACAGAACTGGAGTTTAAAGTCGAACCTGGAAAAGAAAAGTGCCCATCTGGCCTGACGAGGGTTGAGACATTGTGCGCCTTTCAGATATAGAAGGTTCTTGTGGTCTGTAAGGATGGTGATTGAATGAGAAGCTCCCTCCAACAGATATCTCCACTCCTCTAGAGCGAGCTTGATGGCTAGCAACTCCTGGTCGCCAATGGCATAGTTGCGCTCCGCTGGGGAGAACTTCCGTGAAAAGAAACTGCAAGGATGTAAAAGGCCATCTTTAGCCCTCTGAGATAACACCGCTCCTACTCCAACGGAGGAGGCATCCACCTCTAAGATGAAAGGAGAGTCGATGTCAGGCTGTTTCAGGACAGGCGCAGAGATGAACCTCTGTTTTAAAAGATGAAAAGCTTGCATGGCTTCTTCAGACCACTTGGACGGGTTAGCACCCTTCTTGGTGAAAGCAGTAATAGGCGCCACAATGGTGGAAAAGTCTCGTATAAACTTTCGGTAATAATTGGCGAACCCTAAGAACCTCTGGACCCCTTTGAGGGTTAAGGGTACCGGCCAATTCTGGATTGCTTGTAGTTTCTCAGGATCCATCTCTAGTCCGGAACCGGACACAATGTACCCTAGAAACGGAATGGACTTGACTTCAAAGACGCATTTCTCTAATTTGCAATAGAGATGATTGACACGGAGACGGGACAGAACCTCCTTTACCCAAAAACGATGTTCCTCTAAATTGTTGGCAAAAATGAGGATATCATCTAGATAGACCACGACATGACGGTATAGAATGTCTCTGAAAATCTCATTGACGAAATGCTGGAAGACAGCTGGAGCATTGCTCAATCCGAAGGGCATGACGAGGTACTCATAATGTCCGTCACGGGTGTTAAATGCGGTCTTCCACTCGTCACCCTCACGGATCCGGATGAGATTGTATGCACCTCTCAAGTCCAGCTTTGTAAAGATGGTAGCTCCGCTAACTCTGTCAAAGAGCTCAGTAATCAGGGGTAAAGGATAGCGGTTCTTGATGGTAATGTCGTTCAAACCTCTGTAGTCGATGCACGGCCGCAGACCACCATCTTTCTTTTTTACAAAAAAGAAGCCTGCGCCGGCTGGAGAAGAAGAAGGTCGAATGAACCCCTTTGCTAGGTTCTCTTTAATGTATTCCTCCATAGAATGCGTCTCAGGCAGAGACAACGGATAAGTTCGGCCTCGAGGTGGAACCTTCCCTGGAACGAGATCAATCGGGCAGTCCCATTCTCTATGAGGAGGAAGGATATCAGCAGAAGCTTTACTGAACACATCCGTGAAATCTTGATATGGAGGAGGTGGAACATCAGACGACCTGGGGGAGGAAGAACAGACAGGCAACACTTTAAACAAACATGTCTCAGCACAGGAGGGACCCCATGCCAGAATTTGCGTAGTCGTCCAATCAATTGTGGGATTGTGAAGACGGAGCCATGGAAGGCCCAGGACCACAGGATGTGTGGCTCTTGGAATCACTAAAAGTGAAATAAGTTCGGAATGAAGAACTCCCACTCTCAGACGAACTGGTAGAGTCCTTAGAGCAATAACTGTATCAAAAATTTTACTGCCATCCACGGCAGTTAAGGAAAAGGAGGAAGGAAGTCTCTCGGTGGGTAGGGACCACCGTTTAACATAGGCTTCGGTAATAAAGTTCTCAGCTGCTCCGGAATCCAGGAGGGCAATGACGTTTTGATAACGTTGAGCAACTTGAAGCGAGACTGGGAGATTACAATCTTGAGGAGATGGAGAGGAGATCATTACTCCTAGCCGGCCCTCTCCTTGGCGAGCTAGGATTTGGAGTTTCCCGGACGTTTGGGACAGGCATTAATAGTGTGAGACGGAGCTGCACAATACAGACAGAGAAACTCAGAGAGACGTCTTCGGCGCTCACCAGGAGTTAAACGGGAACGACCAATTTGCATGGGTTCATCTTTAGTTGGTGACAGTTGGCGAGGAGGAGGAGCAGAAGATTTTGGAGCAGATGATCTTCCACGCTCAGTTGCTCTCTCTCTGAAACGTAAGTCAACTTTCGTACAAAGTGAGATTAGCTCATCTAACTTGGAGGGTAAGTCTCTGGTAGCTAACTCATCTTTAATACGCTCGGATAAACCATGCCAGAATGCAGCATACAGGGCCTCGTCGTTCCATGCCAGTTCAGATGCCAGAATCTGGAACTGTATAAGATATTGTCCTACAGTACGTGATCCCTGGCGTAAACGGAGAATCTCAGATGAAGCTGAAGTTACCCGGCCTGGCTCGTCGAAGATGCGCCTGAATGTTGACACGAATGCAGTGTAAGAAGATAGCAGGGTGTCGGACCTCTCCCATAACGGTGATGCCCAGTCGAGGGCTGAGCCACTGAGAAGAGAGATGATGTAGGCAATTTTTGTATGGTCACTGGGAAAATTGCCAGGTTGTAGCTCAAACTGAATCTCACACTGGTTGAGAAATCCCCTGCAGAATCTTGGAGATCCGTCAAATTTTGCTGGCGTTGGAAGATGAAGACGTGGAGCAGAAACGGGTAAGGTGGGTGGGGTTATAGTTGGAGTCACTGTGGTTGACGCCCCAGATGCGCCTGATCCACGGAGAGTTGTCTGAATCCCATCCAGCCGAGTAGAGAGATCCTGGAGACAGCGGATGATGTGGCCCTGTGCAGCCTCCTGATGTTCAAGTCGGGCTGCCAGTTCTTGCATCGGCCTGGCCGCTTGATCCTGGTCTCCGGCTGGATTCATTTGGTCAGTGCTTACTGTCACAACTGAGGGCCTGAGCTGACGGAAGGCAGCCTCAGTTGTAGGGGCTGAGATGTACCGGAACCTGGGAGGTTGTATCAGACCCCTGGACATGTAAGTAACATGAAGAGAAACCGCCCGAAGGCGTGACCACGACAACTTGAGTAAAAGTCAATGATATTTATTTATGACAAACTCCATGCATCACAGTAGCAGTAAAAAGAAACATAAAAATCAGCAGAGAAATAATAATACAGTTCCTGGGTACTACAGGGTGGCAGGGGCCACAGAGCTCTGGTGGTATGAGACAGTTCTTATTATCTGCAAGTTGGAAAGTCCTTACCAGGCTCAACTGTAGCAATGAGGAAAGCCCAGGGTCGTACCAGCTGGTGTTCCAGGGGAAGCTGGACTGCTGTAGATAAAATGCTGCTGTGGGTACTGGTTAGAACCAGACAGGTGTTGGCACGGAGTGGATACTGGCTGGAACCAGTTAAATAATAAATAAAGTTTGAGAGCGATGCAATATAGATGAAATGTAGAATTTGAGAGCGGAGAAATAATAATACCGGTGAAGAGTGGTAAACTGCAGAAAGGACACCGGCCCTTTAAGAGAAGCTGTACACTGCTGGAAGCTGAGCTGGAAGCAGGTGATGTTGTAGCTGGAAACAGGTGAGTCCAGAATGGATCGGAGAGTCAGGCTACACCGCAGATGGAATGCTGGTGCGGGTCTCTATAGCAGAAGTCTGGAGACAGGAGCTGGAACCTGGAAGACAATCACAGGAGAGAGACAAACTGGAACTAGGTTTGACAACCAAAGCACTGACGCCTTCCTTGCTCAGGCACAACCTATTTATACCTGCAGCAAGGAAGGCATTGGCTAGGCAATTATGCAAATTAATAATACTGACAACGGATTGGTAGGAAAGATCAGCTGACAGAATCCAAGATGGCTGCGCCCATGCAGACACTTGGAGGGAAGTTTGGATTGTATTCCATGTGGTCTGGAAAACAGTAATGGCGGCGCCGGCCACCGGAGACAGGAGACGCCAGGATGACAGATGCACATCCGACCACGCGGACACAGCGGAGGCCGCGGCTGACGTAATCGCCACTCTGAATGCAGAAGCTCAGGGACGGCGGCGGAGGCCGCGGGAGACGCTATGCCAGATGTATAAGGCGTTACTGTGACTGCGTCCAGAGAGACAGGAGAGGATGCGGGAATGTGCACATCAGGATAACAGATGGGGTCCGGTCCTGGAGCGCTGAGCCAGCCTTAGGAGGCATCTGATAGGTAAGAAATGGCGTCCAGATACCCGGATCGTGACAGCGTGCAGGAGATGCTATCAGTGGACCGAACAATTGCGTCCCACTTTCAACATTCAGCCACTGCGTGACACTACTAGATGGGCCAGGTGGTTGTGTTGCTTAGCTTAGTCATACAGCAACCTCGGTGCACCTCTTTTTCTTCTTTGCATCATCTGCTGTTTGGGGCCTTTTTTTGGATATCTGTCCTCCTGTCTGCAACTGTGGTGCCATTCCTAGATGGGCCAATTGTTTGTGTCGCTTGGCTTAGTCATACAACTACCTCATTGCACCTCTTCTACATCTTTGCATGAGGTGCTGATTGGGGCCTAGTTTTTGAAAAGTGCCATCCTGTCTGACACTGCAGTGCCACTCCTAGGTCAGCCAGGTGTTTGTGCTGCACACTTGTGTCGCTTGGCTTAGTCATACAGCAGCCTCGCTGCACCTCTTTCTCTTCTTTGCATCATATGTTGTTTGGGGCCTTTTGTTATATCTGCCCTCTAGTCTGACACTGCAGTGTCACTCCTAGATGGGCCAGGTGTTTGTGCCGCACACTTGTGTCGTTTAGCTTAGTCATACAGCCACCTCGGTGCAACCTTTTGGCCTAAAAACAATATTGTGAGGTGTGAGGTATTCAGAATAGACTGGAAATGAATGTTTTTGAGGTTAATAATACCGTAGGATCAAAATTACCCCCAAATTCTTTGATTTTAGCTGTTTTTAAGTTTTTTAAAAATCATCCAGATCCAAAACCAGAACACGAAAGGGTGGTTTTGGCAAAACCAAGCCAAAACCAAAATATGAAAGTGGAATTAGAATAAAAACCAAAACACGAAAAGTGGCAGATGCACATCTCTAAAGAATAGTGTGTTTATTATTGCATTGTGTGTGTTAGAAGCTACTGTATAAATACAGTTGTTTGGATCCTTTCCAGTGATCACCTATCTCAGAACTATCACATACACTCTCACACTGTTAAAGTCGAAAAATATCGTAATGCATATGACTTGTACTAACCCCATGCACATGCCCGCTGCTCGTGCACTCAGTCCGCCGTGCGTGCACATATCCGCATTTTGCGTAGGATCGCTCCGGCGATCATGCGCATGATATGAGTATTTACGGCGGGGTTTGTGAGCGCATAGCGGGTTACTAGAACATTACATATTTAACCCAAATAGTACATTTTGTACCCATAGTTCCCTTTCACCATGTCAGCAAGTATTAATAGTTTAAACAGTTCCTGGACAGAGAGATTCGCCTTTGCATGATAGGAAGGGTCAGATAAAGGTTGGAAGGTGATGTCTAGTATCCAGCTGTAGGGTATTTTGAGGGTAACATTCCGGTGTTAGTTAGAGAAAGATCGCTTGTTCCTGCGTATAGTTATGTGCAAAAGTAGAATATGAACATTAACTGTATTTACTGTATTTTATGTATGCGGCGGGAATCCAGAGGATACCACCCACAAGAGCAGTTGGGGAAAGACATCGCCCACCTTTTCAAATCAACCTATGACCTCTCCTGTAATGTAGAGACACATCTCTGTGTCCAATGGACAATGAGATTACAGTGACCATTGTATTGTGTATGGATGTTGTGTATAAAAAGACAATTGTTGCCTGGCCGGTGAGAAGACTCTAAACGCTATCTGTATGACCAGCGGAGGACCGAGCTGGGTTGTGCTTGCGAAACATTCTCACGTATGTACATTCTCTGTAGCCATTATTCTGTTTAGATTTACTTGTTAGCCTGTAGTGTATAAATTGTATTGTTTACCTTTTTGGAATCAATCCACTGTGGCCTTAGAACTCGGTGGTTTCAACTACAAATCAGTGTGGTGTCTTCACTTTCCTGTACAAGGGTTTAAAGTAGATTTATCTGTATAAGGTGTATCAGCATTGATAAGGTGTACGCACTGCGGGTACTTTGTATCGCCAGCGCTACTTAAGGTTTAAAGGTATAACATCATTGCAGTACTTTACTGTTAAGGGTTTAAAGTGTAAGCATATCATTACATCATATCATCAACAAGTTTTAAAGGTTATCCATTGTGTGTGCGCACGCTGAGTGTACTCCGTACACTCAGCGCGGCGTGTGTACGCCAAGTGCGTACCACGTGCAGGTCTCTGTACGCAAATAGCATACAAAGTGCGTAGCACGTGCATTCAGTCTAGCGGCCATAGCGGCTCAACGGTAAAAGTGTATTAGAGGTATAGCTTTGCGGTCTAAGATAATATCAGCATTATAAATTGGGGGCTCGTCAGGTTCCTTCTCATACCCGCAGCCTAGCAGAGTTTTCGCAGACTTTATCTATCAGCAAAGGGCGGAGAGTTATCCCCTGTAAACCTTCTCTTGGTCGGGGGATACAATAAGTGCTGATTAGATAAGCGTCTGCCCTGCATGGTTTGAAGGGATGCTGGAGGGATCCGTCAGGTAAGAACGCAAAAGCTATTTTTCTTTTAAAATCTGTAAATTTCTGTTTTGGTGCCAAATGCGCACACATCACATGCACACACCAGTATTTTGTACTTTGCATATCTGCTCACACTATTGCCATAATTACTGATTACTAGATTTATTTTGACCTGTACTGGAAAATTTGTTGCTATTTAGTTAACATATAGAGTTAATATTTAAGGGAGTAAGTGTAAGACGCACATGCAGCCTGGCCTAGTAAAGGTTTATACAGTAGAAACTGTGTGGTGTGTTAAGTGAGCGATTATAGTTAAACATCGCTTACATTTATAGAAGTGTGGGATTTGTAGTACTGCGGACGTACGGCCTTTGTACACGTGTCTCGGACAGCATTCGGGACTGCGTACGCAACGTAAAGGCCTACACACGTGGCGTGTTTACGCAACGTGCGTACAGGGACGCCCACTAAATACAAATCACACAATAGCATTGTTTCAGTTTAGGCGATACGGTAGCCACGCGATAATAGCACAAATTTGTTCAGTTTCCAATATTTAGTTTAAAAGAACCTTCCCTTACTGTATCACCTCTGGAATTATTCTGTTTTATCTGAATGAAAGTAAATTTTCTGTACAGAAAAACCAAAGTGTATATAAGTGAACGAGCGTGAGTGTGCAAACAATAAAGGTTTTGTGGACCAAGGGAATTCGGGATCCCGTAGGAGACCACATCAGGTGAGTGGACACTTGGTGGCGTGGGAGTGGCTTTCTCACGTTAACATTGATTAAGGTATAAAGGAGCAATTAGTATAACAGCAGACCAAGAGGTCAGCGAAGTCAGAAAACCGCTGACAAAGTCAAGCGAAGCTCTGAATACCGTGGCCTAAAAGGTCAGCGGTGAGTTGTATAGAGAGCGCAGCCCCGGGGGTTGGCGTAGTACCCATATAGGCCTATTCTGAAAAGCTTCGGCTGAGGTTTTGCAGCCTGAAAAAACTATTCCATTGGTCGTACAGCGGATAAGTAACAGTTACTTATACGCCGTGCGATTGTACCGCGCATTAGTTTGTGCAATATTTAGTTCAACTTGATACCCATTACGCCATTTGCGTAAAATCGCGGGATCATAGATGCTAATTGTAGTACACGCAACGTGATTTGTGTAACAGTTTTTTATTTTAAGGGAGTTTCGCTGGTCACTCAGGAAATCTCCAACGACTAATATTTACTGGGAAGGGTAAGTCACTCCCACACACTCTCAGTAAATAGAGGTTACATAGGGCCCTAGGTTGGGTACGACCGGTGCTGACGACAGTGCTTAGGTGTATTGGCCAACGTGGGCGTGAGTGGGTGAGAGCGCTCTGAGAACTTTCACTGTTGCCTTACCACTGAGTAATTTGTTTTTTTGTAGGAATTAGCTGAGAAGGCAATACCTGCAATAGAATGGGGGCCAGTTGCTCAAGTAAGGGACGATCAACCAGGGTTCAGGTTGATATTCCGCGGCCCAAAGGGTCGGCGAGGTACATAATGTGTGAGAAATATGGATCACACGCAGAGGTTTTATGCAATGAATGGGAACGTATGACTGCGGAAGATAGGGAACCATTCCCTAAGGTAGGCAGTTTTAGTCCTGAGGTGTTGCAAAATTTAAGGAGAAGGATATGTCTAATAAAATCCAGAAAACAAAGGATTAGACATACAGATTGTTTACATTTATGGCAACAGGAGGGTGATATGCAAAGGGGATTAGCTCACACAGCTGGTTCCAACCCTAGCAGAAAACTGATAGCAACTGCACCACCACCACCGTACATTACAGGAGAGAAAGTGGCTACAGATAATGGCATACTAATATATAATAAGAGTGAACTTCATAAATGTGTTAATGCTAACCCGTGCAAGTTGTATCCCATGTTAAACTTCCCTCAGGACTGCGACCAAGAAGATGAGCCCAGCACGATATCGGCACTCTCTCTAGCAGCCACCATACAAGACACACAAGAGGGCACGGCCCAACCAGTAAGAGCAGTAGCAAAGGCCCCTAGCGGAGGGACAGGTGAGGTCGTGTCCACAGGTAAGTACGGTACAGTACATTATGCAGAGACAATTGCACCTCACATTGTAGAAGCAACCCAGAATGATGTAATTGAACTAAATCCTGTCAGGGTGATCGCAGTCCCCAATGGGAAGACTGACGCTCAGGGAATCACTCCCGTCAGGAACATTGCTATGCATTGTCCCTGGTCCCGGACAGAATTGAGGACAATTATGTCTGAATTTCCCGATCCCAGAAAGGATCTAGCCGCATGTCAGAGGTTTATTAGAGAACTAGGTAATGCCACCGAACCCACAAACAAAGATTGGCGGACAGTGCTACGGGCATGTTTGCCCTCTAATATTGACCCTGTGAAATTCATTGCTGACTGTAAATTAGACGCAGAAGTACCTCTCACTGATGAATACAATCAGGAGAATATAAAACAGATCAATCTGCAATTAGGAGTATATTTCCCAACTGTTGTCAAGTGGAATAAAATCTTCTCCATTAGACAAAAAGAAGGTGAAACGGCTTCTGAATATTTCCACCGAGCACTGCAGGAAATGGCTAGATACACTGGGGTCGGGGATATTAAGGAAAATGTACATCATAGAGAGGTAGCGGTGTCCATATTAATGGACGGCTTGAAAGAAACGTTGAGAACAAGGGTACAAACCACTCAACCTAACTGGAGAGGTATCTCGGTGGCTGCACTAAGAGAGTCCGCTATTGAGCATGATCGGAACATCATTAGGCACAGGGAGTCACAGGGGGATAAGCTGATGACAGTAAGTATAAAAGCCCTGACAACGAAGCCACATCAGCCTAAACCCCAGACCCCTGATGGTAAGTCGTATGTGGTAAAATGTTATAAATGTCAGAGGGAAGGACATTACGCACGGAACTGTAATTTGAAAGACCCACATAAGGTATATCGACCCCCTAGACCAGAACATGACACACAGTATGACACACGTAATTGGGATCAGGGACCGCATAGGAGGAGTTATGAGCCACATGCAGGAGAAACAAGGAGGTACCCACCTAGGAAGGACTGGCAGACCTCTGGAAATTCTCAGCTACCCCCCTCACATATTGTAGCTGCCAGCGCGCTGCGAGAGGGTCACAACATACAATAGGGGTTAGGCCACCCCTTTAGTTTGCAGCCAGTGAAGTTGATTGCTAGCCTTGGAAATGAACCCGAGGTTACAGTTGATGTAGCTGGTAGATCACTACCTTTCCTTGTAGATACAGGGGCGGCCAGGTCAGTGTTAAATTCAACGGTAGGTATGAAAACAACGGGTGAAACAATTTCAGCAATGGGGGTAACAGGAGTAGTGCAACACTACCCTTTAAGTAAACCAGCAGAGATTACGATAGGGCCTTTGCAGACCAAGCACTCCTTTTTGCTAGCTGCGTCGGCTCCGACTAATCTACTTGGGAGAGATTTATTGTGCAAGATGAGGTGTGTCATATATTGTACTCCTGAGGGTGTCTTCTTAGATATACCCGAGAATCACGTTCAGGAAGTGCAGGATATGTTAGACACCCCACAAAGGTTAATGTCACACTCTACTGTTATAGACAAGTGTCCATCCAAGGTAGAGGAAATGATCTCCCAGATACCGGAATCCCTCTGGACCAAAGATGGACAAGACACTGGATTGATGGCAAATATAGCTCCTGTAGTAGTGCAAGTAAAAGATTGTAGGATAGTTCCAAAAATCCCACAATATCCTCTGAAGCCAGAGGTGGAATTAGGAGTTTACCCAATCATAGAGCGCTTGCTACAACAGGGCATTCTGGTTAGGACGTCCAGCACTGCCAATAGTCCCATCTTCCCTGTGAAAAAGAGTGGGGGGAGGGGTTACAGGCTAGTGCAGGATCTAAGGGGGATAAACAAAATAGTTGAGAGCCAATTCCCCGTGGTGCCAAATCCAGCTGTCATCCTCATGCAAATTCCTCCTACTGCGAAATTTTTCAGTCATTGACCTCTGCTCCACTTTCTTTTCGGTCCCTCTGCACCCTGACAGCCAATACTTGTTTGCATTTACATACAGAGGAGTACAGTACACCTGGACTCGCTTACCCCAAGGTTTAATTGACAGCCCAAGTATTTTCTCCCAGGCTTTGCATGACTGTTTACAATCCTTTCAACCTGAGAGCGGATCAGTATTAATACAGTATGTAGGTGACTTACTGCTGTGTTCTGATTCACTCGAATCGTCCTTGAAAGACACGAAACAGCTTCTGTTTCACCTTTCTAATACGGGATACAAGGTTTCAAAGGATAAGTTACAGTTGTGCCAGACCAAGGTGAAATATTTGGGACATTGCTTGACACAAGGACTGAGACACCTCACCGCTGATAGAATACAGGCGATTCGCGACATGACTCTGCCACAAACCCAGCAGCAGATCCGCACTTTCCTAGGAATGTGTGGGTACTGCCGAAACTGGATCCCAGGGTTCTCCATACTGGCTTTACCTTTACAAGAGATGGTCTCTTCAAACAAACCAGATTGGATTTCGCACACAGATGAGTCCGAACTGGCATTTGAGAGACTCAAACACTGCCTATCACAGGCACCTGCATTAGGTATGCCAGATTATGGGAAACCCTTTGAGTTGTACGGTACGGAAAGTGCTGGGTGTGCGGCAGGTGTTTTAACCCAGAGACATGGTGATGCCAGCAGGCCGGTAGCTTACTACAGTGCACAGTTGGATACCGTAGCACGATCTCTCCCCACATGCTTGCGAAGTGTTGCAGCGATAGCATTGCTAGTGAGTAAAAGTGAAGATGTAGTATTGGGACACAACCTGACCATCCATACACCTCATGCAGTGTCAGCCTTACTGAATTCTGCCCAAACCAGACATGTCTCATCAGCACGGTTTACAAGGTGGGAATTAGCACTAATGGCCCCTGTAAACATCACCGCAAAGAGATGCAGCGCACTAAATCCTGCAACTTATTTACCAGGTGTGCCTGGATAGGCACAAAGGGTGGAGGATGAGAATGATGGTGAAGGAGGATTTAGTACAGACACTGACACACATGATTGTATGGAATATCTGAACCAAACTTTCACTGCAAGACCTGGCATTAGTGACAACCCACTGGAAGGCGTAGATTTTATTTTTTTACACTGACGGTAGTTGCCACAGACAGACGGACTCGGGAGACTTGTGTACTGGATACGCAGTCATAGATGACAAAGGTATCATAGAAGCTGAACCCCTGGGCCCACCGCACTCAGCACAAGTTGCTGAGCTGGTCGCCCTAACCAGAGCGTGTGAATTGGCTAAGGGTAAATCAGCCAATATCTACACAGATTCTAGGTATGCCTTTGGAGTAGTGCATGATTTCGGGGCCTTATGGCGCCTCAGAAATTTCATGATGGCAGCTGGCACACCCGTGGCGCATGCGACCCACATCAAAAGACTTCTAACAGCGATACAGGAACCTGACAGAGTGGCTGTTATCAAGTGCAAAGCCCACACTTACAGTCAAGACCCAGTGTCACTTGGTAACAGCCGGGCAGACGAAGCTGCTAAATCAGCAGCCAGCACCCCCATACAGACAGACATCACACAACTGATGGTATTCAATACCGTCAACACACAAAAATTAAGTGAAATGCAAAATTTGTGTTCTCCACAGGAAAAGGCAGTCTGGAGGTCAAAAGGGTATGGCCAGGAGTCCTCAGGGCTCTGGACAGATGGACAGGGTAAGCCAGTAGCCCCCAGAGCATACCTTCCAAGTTTAGCTGAGGCGGCACATGGTCTGTCTCATCTGGGCAAAGAGGGTATGTGTAAGCTGGTGAGAGCCTACTGGTGCGCGCCAGGATTCTCTTCTCATGCGGGTAAGAGAGCAATGACATGTCTTATCTGCTTGAGGAAGAATATTGGAAAGTCAATACCAACAGAACCATCCCATATCCCGCCGACAGACGTCCCTTTTCAGGTAATACAAATTGATTTCATACAGTTGCCACCCTGCAGAAATTTAAAGTATGTGTTAGTTTGTATTGACGTGTTTTCAAATTGGGTAGAAGCGTTCCCCGCTGCCACAAATACCGCTACGTTTACTGCAAAGAAAATTGTGCAGGAATTTGTGTGCAGATATGGTATCCCTAGGATAATTGAAAGTGATAGGGGTACCCATTTTACAGGTGAAGTCTTTCAGGTAATGTGCAAACTGATGGGAATTAATAGCAAGCTGCATACTCCGTACCGCCCACAGGCGAGTGCGAAGGTGGAAAGAGTAAACAGCACTATTAAGAACAAGTTGAGCAAAGTGATGGCTGAAACAGGATTGTTGTGGCCAGAAGCTTTTCCACTTGTATTGTACAGCATCAGAACCACTCCCAGGTCCCCCTTTAACCTATCACCCTTTGAGATTCTTTTTGGTCGACAACCCCATGTAATGATTGACCCCCAGGATGATTTGAAATGCAATAATGAGGTGACTGTAAAATATATGGTTAAGATGAGCCAGCAGTTGAGGAATCAAAACAGCAATCTAAAGCTAGGGATTCCTGACCTACCAAACTGCAATTGTCATGACATTGAACCTGGGGATTATGTAATGATTCGGAATTTTCTACGATCAGGTTGCCTAATTGACAGATGGAAAGGACCATACCAAGTCTTACTAACCAGCACAAAGCATTGAAGGTTGCAGAGAGAGAGACTTGGGTCCACTCGTCCCACTGTAAGAAGGTCGCTGACCCAGAGAGAGCCCGTGACAAAGAACAGAGTGTGGAGGAAATTGTATCACTGGAGTGCCTGTTCCGGGAAAGTTGAGAGGCAGGACTGTTGTCACGGCACCTGAGCACAGAGAACTACAAGACCAGAGGCGGTTGTTGCACAAAATTTATTTTTCCTTTTTATTATTTTCTCCATCTCCCATTACCCTCCTTCCCCCCCCCCTCCTTTTTCTCTCCCCTTAACAAGATGGGCTTACCCCAAGAGACTGCATTCCGGGTTTTCCTGTTGACCCTGTTGTTGACCAGAGCAGTCTGTTTCGGTGAGAGTACCAGAGAGGTCGAGAAAGGATCTGGAATGGGTTCTGATGACAAGGACGGATTTGTAGAATTCCAAGAGCAACACATTCACCGAGCAAAGGCGAGTATCAGAAAACGATCTGGTAGTCAAGAAACTAGGAGACACTGTGAAGGGTTATTGGCTGCAGAAAATTGTATCTGTAGAAATTGTGAAAACATAGTTGAGGACGGGTGCATCCAGAGATGTCAGTCCAGCCTTAATATCAACATGGACCGTCATCCATTGAGTGACTATCACTCATTAGTGGGTAAGGTTTTAAACCAAACAGAATGCTGGGTGTGCTCACAAGTACCTCAAGGTCAGAGCAAGTCAGGACTAGTACCGTATCCTTTAGCAATAGATGAGGTACTTGAATTACGGGGTGGGAGACCGGTGGACAAGAAATGTAATATTTCTTGGCCCCCTAGTCTGAAGCTCCACCAATATCATGTGGATAGATCCTTAGTATGTTTTAACATTTCCAATCCCCGAAAGCCGGGAAATTGGGAAGTGACATGGAATAACCAAACCATGGCATTTTCACACAGAGCTGACAGAATGCCCGTAAACCCTGAACTTATACGCCAAATAGCCGACGGTGGGAGGTATTTTCGGTACAGGTACAGATGTGTCCACTATTACCTTTCTGAAAACAGAGCTATGGTAGTAAATTTGGCATGACACATATTCCTTGTGCTTTTGTGCCGTCATATTGTGCCGTGACAATTCGTGACAATTGATAGTTTCATCACGTAACATAGCTTTGCACTAACATTGCTGTTAAATAGACACTGTAATCAGTATGGCCAGCTTTAAAGTCTAATTGCTAATTGTGTAGGTGTGAAAATCTCAGTGTGAGAGGCCTTTGAAGTAGACTCCTTGGGGGTTACAGATTTTATCCTGGCTGGGGGATGTTACTATCAGTGACGTGCGGTGGGCATGTCCCTGCTTACTATACAGTATGTTGCTCAAAGCACAGAGGTGAATGAAATCTAAAGTGAAATTAAATAATAAGTTACCGTATATACTCGAGTATAAGTCGACCCGAATATAAGCCGAGGCACCTAATTCTACCACAAAAACCTGGGAAAACTTATTGACTCGAGTATAAGCCTAGGGTGGGAAATGCAGCTCTAGCCGTACACAGCCCTCAGTGCCAGATATGCCCTCATACTGCCAGATATGCCCTCATACTGCCAGATATGCCCCCACAGTGCCAGATATGCCCCCACAGTGCCAGATATGCCCCCACACTGCCAGATATGCCCCCACACTGCCAGATATGCCCACAGTGTCAGATATGCCCCACAGTGCCTGATGTGCCAGATATGCCCTCATGCTGCCACATATGTCCCTCATGCTGCCACATATGACCCTCATGCTGCCACATATGCCCCTCATGCTGCCACATATGCCCCTCATGCTGCCACATATGCCCCCTCATGCTGCCAGATATGTCCCCTCATGCTGCCACATATGCCCCCTCATGCTGCCAGATATGCCCCCTCATGCTGCCAGATATGTCCCCTCATGCTGCCAGATACGTCCCCTCATGCTGCCAGATATGTCCCCTCATGATGCCACATATGCCCCCTCATGCTGCCAGATATGCCCCCTCATGCTGCTAGATATGTCCCCTCATGCTGCCAGATATGTCCCCTCATGCTGCCACATATGCCCCCTCATGCTGCCAGATATGCCCCCTCATGCTGCCAGATATGCCCCCTCATGCTGCCAGATATGTCCCCTCATGCTGCCAGATATGTCCCCTCATGCTGCCAGATATGTCCCCTCATGATGCCACATATGCCCCCTCATGCTGCCAGATATGTCCCCTCATGCTGCCAGATACGTCCCCTCATGCTGCCACATATACCCCCTCATGCTGCCAGATATGCTCCCTCCCCAAGTGCCAGGTATGCCCCACAGTGTTGTTACTTACCCCTCCGTCGATCCCGCGCTGTCTTCTGGAGGGACACGAAGCGCACAGCACGTGCCTCTCCTGTGTCCCTCCTGCATCTTCGGCGGCCGCGGCAGGTCTATTAAAGGAAGTGCCGGTTCGTGATCAGAGGTCACGAACGGGTACTTCCTGTAATAGAACCGCCGCTGCTGCCGCCGGAGATGCAGGAGGGACACAGGAGAGCCGCGCGCTGTGCGCTTCGTGTCCCTCCTTCACACTCTGCCTCTGCCTGTCACTGACTCGAGTATAAGCCGAGGTGGCTTTTTCAGCACAAAAAAAAGTGCTGAAAAAGTCAGCTTATACTCGAGTATATACGGTAATAAAAACCTTAGTGCTATAGAGTAAAAGAACATATTATAAGATTTTGCAATGATAAAATATTTCCAAATAAAGGGCCTCATTACGAGTTGATCAGACGAAGATGCTTTTTTCAGCCCGTGCGACAAACTAACCTCCGCCTATGGGGGTTGTTTTTTTTCCCATACCAAGGCTTTGATCACTTGTGCAGGCCTGTTATGGTAAAAAATGTTGTGCAGTTTCTAAGTAGTTCTGGACTTAGGGGGTCATTATGACCCAATCGCAGCGTGTTGTCGTTCGCACAGCTGCAATCGGGTCCCTACTGCACATGTGCGACGGCCGCTATGCGCACGCACGGCCATCGACGGGAAACGACGCTGGAACCGAAAAAAGCGATCGCTGCAATGATCGCACGAAGATTGACAGGCGGAGGGGGTACCTGGGCATCAACTCACCGTTTGCAGCCGTTTTCGGGGGGGGGGGGGGGGGGTAAGAAAACGCGGGTGTAGTGAGAGACACGCAGGCGTGTCCAGGACGGGTGTTTGACGTCAGAGCCAGGACCGAACAGGCTGAAAACGTTGCAGCAGGTAAGTAAGTCACCGGCACCCCTGCACTGAGGACACCGCCGGCACTGCCCACACTGCCGGCACCCCTGCACTGGGGATGCTGCCAGCACTCCTGCGCTGAGGACACCTCCTGCACTGCCGACACTGCCGGCACTTTTGTACCGAGGACACTTCCGGCACTCCCACACTGCCTGCACCCCTGACTGCTGACACTTCTGGCACCCATGCGCTGGGAATACTGCCAGCACTCCTGCACTGAAGACACCTCTCGCACCAAGGACACTTCTGGCACTCCCACACTGCCGACACCCTTGAACTCCTGCACTAAGGACACCTCCAGTACTCCCGCACTGCCGACACTGCCGACACCCCTGCACTGAGGACACCACCGGCACTGCCTGCACTGCTGACACTCCTGCACTGGGGATACTGTCAGAATTCCTGCACTAAGGACACCTCCCGCACTGTCGACACTGCCGGCACACCTGCACTGGGGATACTGCCAGCACTCCTAGACTGAGGACACCTCCCGCACTGCTGGCACCCCTGCACCGAGGACACTTCAGACACTCCCACACTGCCAGCACCCTTGAACTCTTGCACTGAGGACACCTCCCACACTGCCAACACTGCTGGAACCCCTGCACCAAGGACACTTCTGGCACTCCCAAACTGCCGACACCCCTGAACTCCTGCACTAAGGACACCTCCAGTACTCCCACACTGCCGACACTGCCGACACCCCTGCACTGAGGACACCACCGGCACTGCCTGCACTGCTGACACTCCTGCACTGGGGATACTGCCAGAATTCCTGCACTAAGGACACCTCCTGCACTGCCGACACTGCCGGCACCCCTGCACTGAGGACACTTCCGGCACTCCCACACTGCCGGCACCCTTGAACTCCTGCAATGAGGACACCGCCCTCACTGCCGGCACTCCTGCAATGAGGACACCTTTTGCACTGCCGACACCCCTGCCCTGCCGGCACACCTATTGCTAGCACTCATGGACTGAGGACACCTCCCGCACTGCTGGCACTTCTACACCGAGGACACTTCCGGCAACCCCACACTGCCGGCACCCCTGAACTCCTGCAATGAGGACACCTCCCGCACTGTTGACACTGCCGACACCCCCGTTCTGCCGGCACACCTATTGCCAGCACTCCTACACTGAGGACACCTCCCACACTGCCGACACCGCTACCCTGCTGGCACACCTATTGTTAGCTCTCATGGACTGAGGACATCTCCCGTACTGCCGACACTGATGGGACCCCTGCACCGAGGACACTTCCGGTACACCCACATTGCCGACACTGCCAGCACCCCTGAACTCCTGCACTGAGGATACCTCCCACACTGATGGCATCCCTGCACCGAGGACTACATTGTTTGACCAGTAATGAGTGAAGCTGAAGCAATTATATTTTTAAATACATACCATATTTTTTTATTGCAAGGAACAAGAAATGTATAAAAAAAACTTTTAATATTGTAGCTGCATACACTAAAGTTAGAAGCTGAGAAAACTTGTGACAATAACTCGGCATTCAAATAGTATTTTTTATATATAGTGTACAGTACATGAAATATACAGTACAATAGCTGCTGCAGGAAATACAGTATCTAGCAATGACTGTTGCAGGATATACAGTATCTAACAATGGACAGTATTAGGTTAGGGCTTTGGGCTGAAATTAGCAGAGTTCCACGTTGGACATCATTATCCCAGGGCTGTACTCTGCGCATCCTTAGCAATGAATTCAAAGTACTCTTAATCTTTGTAATATCACTGTTTATTAGTTGGAATTTCTCCCCACATCGCTTCAGGATATCCTCCTTCAGATTTACCGGTAGCGCCCTTTTTATCTTGTTACCATCAAAGTTCACATTATTAACCCAAGCCAGGTACAGTTGGTGTGGAACATGCTCCTGGAATATGGCTTGGGCATATCGATGAAGATGTCCCTTGCTCAGGGTGAACAGCAATAAATCTGTTTCAGGTGAGATGTTTCTGAGTGGTATGTTTTCCACAGGTCTTCCTGCTATCGCTGAAAAATCACTTTGTGTAAGTTGCTCAGGTGTGCTGAACCTGTGTGGCACTCCTGTATCACTATCCCCAGTCCTTCTTACTGTTGGTTGCTGTACTGGTGTTATCGGTGCAGTGGCATCGTTAGTGAAAAGTAAGTCATCTTCCATGCAGACATTGTCAAAATCATTTAAGAATTGTTTGGGATTTTGAGATTCTGTCTCTTTCATTGTAGTACTTTGCTTAGTAATAGCATTCTTCCACTCAACAGCAGCCTCTCGAACAGACTCATGGACAGTGTCCTGAACAACATTTCTAACAGTTTCCACCAAAGCAACACTCATAATGTCCACTTCAGCCCTGAGCTGTGTCCTCATCTCGGCTCTCAATTCTTTTACCTCACCCGTCAGCTGACTCACCAACTCAGCACAGGTGCTTGTACAGACACCATCACTGACTCCCATGTACTCAAGTTTTCTACGGAGTCCAAGCGGGGATCTGCTACATGATAACACTGGTGTGACTGTACTGTTCTCTGGTAAAACGTTGTCTTGCTCCATTATACCAATATCATCCATTAATGGCATAAAATTAGGTGTAGCTGGGTCCTTCTGGAAGTTCACTGCTTGCTCCACATCGATGTTGGCTTCCCAGTTTCGAGAAAGAACTGCACACTTTGCCTTTGCAGTTTTTTTCCTTGCATTTGGTACATTTTCTTTCCCCACTTTCTGTGGTTTAGTGGTCTTCGGTACTATACTGGCAAGCTTCTTGGAAACACGTCTATTTGGAGATTTGTTATAGAAAAAATTCTTCTTCATTCTGCTGGTCTTTGTTCACAGAAAGCGTAGTACTGTGAAGTCCAATAGGTAACAGACCACTATTTAAACTGTGAACTAATTTGTATACAATCCTGTCTCAAGTTCCCAAAGGTTGTCCTTGAAATGATTGGACAGCTTTATGAGACATCCCACATTCAAACCTGTATGTACTGGTCTGCTCTTATGACCTCCTCCACTTTTCTGCAGTACATAAAATGATACCTACTGTAAACAGTATGTTTGTACACACTACAAGATGACACGCACAATTTCAAAGAGTGTGAGCCAAATCATTGCTAATATGAAGAAGGAGAATAAGAAAATAAGTGAGATAAAACAGTGGCTGCAATACAGGGGTATTGAGGTCAGTTTACCCACGGTTCGTTATCATGCCTTTGAGAGGACTTTACTAAGAATCAACACACCTACAAAATGCACATGGTACGTATAGTCATTTTCAATATCTGTTGTTTCAATTGTTTACTTTACAGTTTCAAAATATATCACTATATTTAATATTATGAAGCCAGGAAATCACATTCTAGTTAAATGACTGCACTTTAATGTAGACATACAGTACATATTAGTGCTTAAAAATATGGTACCAAATAGTATTTCATACACTGATGCAGTATAATGTAATTAAATTACTGACAGTGATTGTGTGACTTTCATCCACTGTTTGCCTCAAAACACAGAAAGAAGGAACAAGAAATTTGGAGACAGTGCATGTGCTACTTTATGAGAATGAGACTGTACAAAAGTCTCAATACAACATCAATTAGCATTAACAAAAGGCAGGGGGGAGGGCAAATGGAGACCTAATTAGTTGTCTGTCTGGGGACAGTGCACTGGGCCTCATGTATGAAGCTTAAAAAGTGATAAAATGCAGAGTGATAAAGTACCAGCCAATCAGCTCCTTACTACCCTGTCACAGGCTGTGTTTGAAATATGACAGTTAGGAGCTGATTGGTTGGTGGTTTATCACTCTCCACTTTATCACTTTTTAAGGCTTAGTACATCTTACCAATTGTCTCCAAATTAATTTCTCATTCCCCCTTTGTGTTGAGGCAAACAATAGATGAAAGCAGGGTCTCTTTAAGAGAGCAGGAGGCGCGTGTGATCGCTGACATCACTGGACTGAAAATTGCTCAGTGCATACACACTGAGTGATTTCCCCCCTGCCCAGCGATGTCAGCGGGGGTGAATGGCTTTCCATAGCAGGACGCTATGGAAAGCCGTCCACCCCACCATTCATTTGCTGGTAATACCAGCAGATGAACGGCTGCCGCCGGCGATGAAACGGAAACACACATCGGCGCTCACCGTTCATCGCCGGGGCATACACACTGGGCGGTTTTGAGCTGAAAGCAGCTCAAAACACCAAAAGTGAGCTGCTTTCAGCTCAGAATCGCTGGAGGAGAGAGCACCGATACACAGAGCTGGATTAAAGGGGGGGGGGGGGAGTACGTACCCTGGGCCCCCCTTTCCAAAGGGCCCCCTGCCACACCACAGATCGGATCTCTCTTCCGATCCAATCTGCGGTGCTGGGCTCCCGGCTCACGTCCTCACTGCATAGGCGGCCGCACAGGTAGGACAGCTGAGCTGAGCGACAGCTCAGCTGTCCAATAATATATGAATGAAGCAGCCAGTCCCTGCAGCCTGCGTGCCCATCCAATGACTGGCTACTTCATTCATACATTATTGGACAGCTGAGCCGTCGCTCAGCTCAGCTGTCCTGTCTGTGTGGCCACTGCTGCAGTGGGGACGGCAGTGCAGGGCAGGTCTGGAGGTCCGCCGTGTGCTGCTTGGGGAGCATATTAAGCTGCTGCATATATATATATATATATATATATATATTCAGCTGCCTTCTTTTATTAGGGGCTCCACAGTATTAAGAGCCACAGGCCCCCCATGGTCTTAATCCGGCTCTGCCGATACACATACAGTACGATACACCCTTGTCATTTGTTTTTATTTAAACTCTTTGACAATACTGTATTCTTGCTGAATTGGCATAGATATACTATAGATAGTACTTTACATTTTGATTATAATCTCTAATTTTTCATCGACTGTACTTTAGGAGAGTCAAGAAAATAGTAGATGAGCTGACTGCTGATAATGATGAGCTTACTGCCATAGAACTCCGTCGTATTCTGCAAGCTGAGTATGGCCTTGACATCTCCTGTAGTAGCATAAAAAGAATGCGGAGGCAACTTGGTTGGACTTATGCCGGTGCTAGGTACTGTACAGTAAATTGAAATTTCAATTACAATTATAATACAATTTCTATACAGTTTGTATACAGTGCGGTAAACTAATTACATCTCTGAAATCAGCATCTGATTTTTCTTTAACATTATCTTAGTTTGGACGCTCAATTATCCTATTTCCACTGTAAAATGTATCCCATTTTACATTCCTTTCACAGGATGACTCACATGATTAGAGATGTTAACAAGGAAAAGAGAGTTCAACAGGCTCGTCAATGGATTGCTATTGGAGAAAATTTTGACAATGTCATATTTACAGATGAAACTTCTGTAGCACTTGAGAGGTTTGCA
This sequence comes from Pseudophryne corroboree, assembly GCF_028390025.1. NCBI lineage: Eukaryota > Metazoa > Chordata > Amphibia > Anura > Myobatrachidae > Pseudophryne > Pseudophryne corroboree. The sequence goes on from NC_086445.1 coordinate 168,472,114, forward strand.
AGGAGGTCCTTCCGCAAACGTGGCCATTTATCATTTAAGCCATCTCCAAAGCACCCATTAAAAGTACATGTGTGGGGTGGTATCTCCCGCAGAGGCCCAGGACCAATTTTAATTTTTGAAGGTACATATAAAGTACAGTAGTAATGTACATTACTATGTTGTTTTTCAATATTTTCTATTTAGAACTACTGTCCAGTGACTACTGTAAGTCTATGGACTACGAGAAAAGGATTTACTGGTAGGTATATAAAATCCTGCTTTTTTTATTGTTCTACGTCAGGTATCATGGATAAAACATTCTTCCAGTCCATGATCATTAATGATACTTTAGTGCTGTATGTAAGAAAGTATTGGTCATCTGGACATCGAATGTTCCAGGACAATGATCCAAAACATAGTGCTTCGGCCAAATTCATAGAGGAAAAAGGCATCATTTGGCAACGCACACCACCAGAGTAAGTACAGTTTTGCCCTGTAGACTGATGCTTCCTGTAAAGCATGAAATGCCAAATATTCCATTTTTAAATTCTCTCCCTTTATTGACTTTTCACAGATCACCGGACATGAATCCTATCGAGCTAGTGTGGTCTCAAATGAAAAGTTATATTCGTTCTCAATGTAAGCCAAGGACAAAAGAGCAACTGATTGATGGCATCAATACATTTTGGAAAAACGTACTTACATTGGAGACCTGTAATAATTATGTAGACCATTTATTTTCTGTGCTGCCAGTGATTATAGAAAGAAATGGACAAGCCAGCTGCATGTAATTGGAATGGATCATATTGTCGACAAAAAGAAGGTCAACAGTCATTAGGTTGACCAATATTGGTCGACAGGCCATATGTCGACACATCAAAAAAGACAGTACGCAAACGAATAATGCATAGAATTTGCATAAAGGGCCCTTTACCTATCGTACTCATCCTTTCTGCAAATGCTTGAAATATCAAAATTAGACTACCTGCTTAAATTAATTAATTTGTTATATTTTATCTGTAACATGTACTTCACCCTAGTATTACATTTGTTATGCAATCTTGAAAATTGTTTTAAAAAAAAAAGTAGTCACCTCTGCAACACTGTATACTGTAATTGTGTATGGATTGTACAAAGCATCCAAGTGATTGCATTCAGTTTTGTCTAACTTACAGTATATTTATACTATTTAGTTGGAATTATTTTATCATTGCAAAGTCTTATAATATGTTCCGTTACCTTGTAGCACTATTAGGTTTTAATTAACTTATTCTTTAATGTCACTTTAGACTTCATTCACCTCTGTGCTCTGAGTAACAAATAACTCCAATTTTTGCATTAATAAACTGAGGCTCTGAATTGCTAAAAGTTCACTGTTTATTTCAAATTCCAGGACAGCAGCCCTTCCCCCACCCAGAATACATGTTACTGTGCTGTATCTCTATTCCCCAAGGAATCTACAGTACTTCAAAGGCCTCTCACACTGAGATTTTCACACCTACACAATTAAGAACTGGACTCTAAAGCTGGCAATACTGTACATCAGAATGACCTGAATACGATCACACACACATAGCGATTTGGGCTGCTTTTCTAATTGATTTGCTGAGTCACTTAGAAATACAGCACAAATCGCTATGTGTGTATGGACTATAGCGATAGTGATGTGCGTCCCTGCATGCTTGAAAGATCTAGTCATCACCCATGTTTAATCTATTGCAAACACGGGCAGTGACAGATCGCTCAGCACACATCGCTGGTGCAGCTCTGTGTGCTGAGTGATCTTGCTGAGCCCGTGTGATCACCGATATCGCTGGGCAGAAAACAGTCAACATAAGTAAGTATGTGTGTGTCGACATGTGTGAAATAAAGTTTTACTGTCACGGTGTGTGTCTCCTGTTTTTATTTGGGTATTTTTTTTCCATTAGAACTACAGGTACCAGCGGGCACGTTTTTCTCCCGCATGCTGGTACTTGTGGTTCTCCAAGTACCAGCTTGCGGGGGAGGCTTGCTGGGACTTGTAGTACTACTGGAAAAAACAATATTCTTTAAATTTTCTCAAGGCTATCAGCCCCCCATCCGCAGCCTTTGGATGGGGGGGACAGCCTCGGGCTTCACCCCTGGCCCTTGGGTGGCTGGGGGGTGGACCCCTTGATTGAAGGGGTCCCCACTCCCCCAGGGTACCCCGGCCAGGGGTGACTAGTTGGATATTTAATGCCACGGCCGCAGGGCACTGTATAAAAGTGACCCCCGGCTGTGGCATTATCTGTCCAGCTAGTGGAGCCCGATGCTGGTGTAAAAAATACGGGGGACCCCTACTCTTTTTGTCCCCCGTATTTTTTGCACCAGCACCAGGCGCAGAGCCCGGTGCTGGTTTTAAAAATACGGGGGATCCCCTGTCCGTTTTCCCCCCGGATTTTTAGAACCAGGACCGGCTCGAAGAGCCCGAGGCTGGTTATGCTTTGGAGGGGGTACCCCACGCAATTTTTTGGGGTTTTTTTCCCATTCCATTAAAAAAAAATATATATATATATATAATAATAATCTTTTTAAAAATATATAAATAATACTTGTGCCTCCAAAAAAGAGGGCACCAGGCAAGCTGTACATTTTACTACATTGGGAGTGCCGAATATCTACATCATATATATATATATATATATATATATATATATATATATTTGCCTTGGCAGCCCAACCATGTTGGTATCCATAGTTCAGTATAAAAATAAGTAAATCTAATAAATGTATGGTGGTGAAAGAAAAGCCCAGTTTCACTGAAAAAAAAGACACTTCTGCATGTTTTGAAATTAAAAAACAAAACAAAACTGAAGAACTGTAGGCAGGCACTGTCCGCCTACTTCGGTGACATCACAAGTTGGACAGAAGTTGGAAGGTTGGTTGGTCTGATGAAAAGTTGGTTAGATGTGTGGAGCACTGGTAAAAAGTTGGTGAGATGTGTGGGGCACTGTTTTAGTTGAACAGACAAGTTGGATGGTTGGAAGTTTGGAGTGTTGGAGAAAAGTTGGTCTGATGTATGGCTAGCATTAGTGCAGGAGTTCAGAGGTGTCGGCTGTGTGGGAGTGCAGCAGGTGTCCTCCTTGCAGAAGTTCAGGGGTGCCGGCAGTGTCAGCAGTGCAGGAGGTGTCCTCCTTGCAGGAGTTTAGGGGTGCTGGCAGTGTCGGCAGTGCGGGAGTACTGGAGGTGTCCTTAGTGCAGGAGTTCAGAGGTGTCGGCAGTGTTGGAGTGCCAGACGTGTCCTCGGTGCAGGGATGCCAGCAGTGTTGGCAGTGTGGGAGGTGTCCTCAGTGCAGGAGTTTAGGGGCGCCGGCAGTGCGGGCAGTGTCCTCAGTGCAGGGGTGCTGGCAGTGTGGGCAGTTCGGGAGTACTGGAGGTGTCCTTAGTGCAGGAGTTCAGGAGTGTCGGCAGTGGGCAGTGTGGGAGTGCCAGAAGTGTCCTCGGTGAAGGAGTTCAGGGGTGTCGGCAGTGTGGGAGGTGTCCTCCTTGCAGTAGTTATGGGGTGCTGGCAGTGCGGGAGTGCCAGAAGTATCCACGGTACCATCAACCAAGTGCAAGGAGGACATCTCCCGCACTACTGACACTCCTGCACTGGGGATACTGCCAGCCCTCCTGCACTGATTACACCACCTACACCTCTGCACCGAGGACACTACTGGCACTCCCACATGTATTGGAGATATATTAATACTTCACAATTAGCTGCCGCTGCTGATATTCCTGTGTGCCTGATGGATAAATTGCCCTGCACATATGGATGTCCATGTTGCTGCTCACGGTGCTGTTGGTGGCTAGAGGTGGGAGGAGAAGCCACCGGCATCCTTGATTCTGCTGACCGGAAGTCTGACCCGGTCACATGCTCGTTGCCAGGGGTTACATGCTCGTTGCCAGGGGTTACATATGCTTTTTGCCATAGGGGTTATATGCTTAGAGCCAGGGGGTTACATGCTCATTCTGGGTAGCGCTGGGTAATGGTCTAGTAATACCCCTGGCATCTGTCTCCTATAAGGGCCGTCTTCCATGCTGTCTGCATGGAATCTGCAGCTTCCAGTAGTAGGTAGAGCCTAAGCATCTATTGTGCCGGTGCTGCGCCCCCCCAGGACTCAGCTATCCAGGCTGCAGCCTTATGGCTGATCAGGCCCTGGGTCTCATGTTTCTTCACCCACTTGTATGGCAGGCAGAGCACCCACTGACTTATGGAGCACAGCCCAAGCACAGGACTGATTTGTGGCAGACAGGCACAGCACCCACTTGTATGGCAGACAGAGCACCCAGTGACTTATTACGGCAACACAGCCTCAGCGCTGGACCGATTTGTGGCAGACAGACGCAGCACCCACTTGTATGGCAGACACTGTCGATCTTCAGACCGGATCCCAGTGAAATATATGTGGTATTGAAATACCAAAAATTCTCTCTACTTGCACCTTAACCACCAAACAATTGCAAAAAATGACAAGTATCAATAGTGCCTTTTAGTTAGTATCATAATTTCTATATTGAATCTCTGTGTGGAGTTTGTATGTACTCTTCATCAGCACATTATCAATCACAAGGAAAAAGATTTTTTTAAACATATAGGCAACATTAAGCCAGGTACATGTTGGAAGTTAGTATGAGAGATGTATTGGAAAAATATTAATACTTCACAATTAGCTGCTGCAGCTGATATTCCCGTGTGCATGATGGATAAATTGCCCTGCACATACGGCTCATGGGGGTCATTCTGACCCGATCGCTGCTGCTGTCCAGCCGCTGCGGGCCGTGTAGTAATGAGTAGCTCCCGGCCAGCACGCTAAAGCTGTGCTGGCCGGGAGCTACTCCTGAAGTACAAAAGCATCGCCGCTGTGCAATACTTTTGCACTTCTGCAGGGGCGGGGGGGGCGTAACTGACCTGCGGGGCGGACTGGCCCTGTGCTGGGCATCCCCCGCATGTCTCTGTTCCTGATCGTAGCCCTGCAAAATTTTGCAGGGCTACGATCAACTCGGAATGACCCCCCCATAGCTGCAATTTTGTTAGCAGATGGGCAAAACCATGGGGGTCATGCAGGCCTGATTGCACGCTAGGTTGTTTTGCTGAGCTGCGATCAGGACATAACTGCGCATGTGTGTGCCCCGCAATACGCAGGCGCGTCGCACAGGTACAAAGTGGATCGTTGCTGAGCAATGGATTTAATGAAGAATCCATTCGCACAGACAATCGCAAGGAGATTGACTGGAAGAAAACATTTGTGGATGTCAACTGACCGTTTTCTGGGAGTGTTTGGAAAAACGCAGGTGTGTCTATGCGTTTGCAGGGTGGGTGTCTGATGTAAAATTCGGGGCAAACACTTTAGCCTGTTCGTGTCCGGAATTGACGTCAGACACCTGCCCTGCAAACGCTTGGACACGCCTGCGTTTTTCCAAACACTCCCAGAAAGCGTTCAGTTGCCACCCACAAATGCCCTCTTCCTGTCAATCTCCTTGCGATCTGCTGTGCGAATCGATTCTTCGTTAAATCCATTGCTCAGCAATGATCCGCTTTGTACCCGTACGACGCACATGCGCATTGAGGTGCATACGCATGTGCAGTTTCGACCTGATGAATGCTGCAAAACAACCTAGCGTGCGATCATTTCGGAATGACCCCCATGGTTTTGCCCATTTGCAAATAAAATGCTGCTAGAATCAGGTCTGAACTATTCCCTCTAGAATCTCTTTATCAGACTTTCTGCTTGCTCAGTTTCTGAAAATGCCACCTGCTGTCTGAAAAGTGGTACTGCACTATATTTCAGAGGAGATACACATGGCTTGCCGTGTATATCTTAAGAGGAAAGCTTATCTCGTGCCATGAACGGCAGGCCATGATACTTTTTTCAGAAAGGTAATAGTGGACACATCTGTATACTCTAGGAAGTAGGACCATGCGGGTTGGAGAAGTATCTCCAGGGTACTGTGCGCATATCATACAGCCTGATACGTGTACTGAACAGATGAGAGAGTTAGGGATAGGATTTTTCACCTGGAAGGTTTGCAATATGGTAATGTCATATTCTGTACCATATGTTCTCCCCGATGATGCATATTTCATATGTGGGAGTAAGGCGTATAAGTGGCTTGCCCCAAACTCAGAGGGATTGTGTTACATTGGAAGAGTGTTGCCAGAAGTTATGACCATAACCCATAATAAGATGAAAGACGTTCACCGCAATGCTCAAGCTCCTTACACCCACGCTCACTATGAACACATCGTTAAGAGACACCTTATAGATAGGACAGAGCATGCAGCCTCTGATTTGATCCACGAATACACCGGGATTCAATTCCTACTCGCGTTAGATATCACCCGTACCGCCAGAGGAATTATAAATTTTAGGTATATTCATGCGCTAGCGAACCTGATAGATAATATCACCGAGATGTATGACGACACCTTCAGGTATACTGGGAGGGAGTTGCAAGCTTACAAAACGGAACTGATCCAGCACAGGATGGTTCTCAATTATATCACAGCGGTCACAGGCAGGTATGGTGTCACCCTAGCAACTCAGTATGGTGTGAAGTGCTGCACGTACATTACAAACAGCACTGATGACCCAACAGAGGTCATAGATCAAAAGATGGACGATATCTTGCAGTTGAAAAGGGAGTTCCGAAGGAGACACAACCTTACCCTTACTGCTGTGAGTAATGAACTGACCGGCTGGGTCTCATGGTTGAACCCACGAAATTGGTTCTCAGGTTTAGGAGAATGGGCTCAAAATGTTATCGTGAGTGTAGGAAAGTTTCTCCTTTGTATCCTGGGAGTTGTCATAATGATTGGTTTGATATTTAGATGTGTTCGAGTTTTCATGCAATGCAAGCGCAGTACCAAAGTGATGAGTTTGAGGAACGGGGGCATTGTTTCAACAACTGATTTAATTTATGACCCATCAATAGAGACAATGTTGTGATAAGACGTGATTCCACGGTCCGTTTCTTTCACCCATTTCTCCTTTGTTTTCCCTCAACGAAAATACATCCATCCAGAAAAGACTTTTGATGAACACCTAAACCAAAGATACATCCATCGGAAAAGACTTTGATAGACACTTTAAAGACTTTGATGGACACTTTAAAGACTTTAACAGACACTCTAAAGACTTTGATGGACACTTTAAAAGACTTTTAATGGACACTCACAGCAAAGATACATCCACATGGACAAGACTTCAATCAACACCCAAGGACGATTGCACAAATGATTATGTGAATGTATTTGTGATATGTTTCTTATCTTCATCTCCACAACCTTCAGGTAGTATCACACAGGTGATATCCACATATTAGCATTCACATATGTTCCCCCTCCATGTATCATCAACTAAATGTGCACCCCATTTGTTGGAACAAGAAGCCGAAAAGAGCACAGTAGTGTTTGTTGGCCCACTTACAGACCCTTAATACGGGATAAGAAGGATTTAATGTATACTTCGCAATACCGCGGAGCTTATCTAGAACATGTACGGCACGATGATACATGCCCCTCAGACATGGATTTCATACATACATGCTTTTACTATCCCACTAGGCCATACATTTCCCGCCTACTCCTCTCCTCCTACCATCCAATCATTTGCAGATATGTATTGTATATTTTTCTGTTTTAGATAGTGGCAGTTATTGTTGACTGCCAAAGGGTGGACTGTCAAAGTCGAAAAATATCGTATTGCATATGCCTTGTACTAACCCCATGCACATGCCCGCTGCTCGTGCACTCAGTCCGCCGTGCGTGCACACATCCGCATTTTGCGTAGGATCGCTCCGGCGATCATGCGCATGATATGAGTATTTACGGCGGGGTTTGTGAGCGCGTAGCGGGTTATTAGAACATTACATATTTAACCCAAATAGTGCATTTTGTACCCATAGTTCCCTTTCACCATGTCAGCAAGTATTAATAGTTTAAACAGTTCCTGGACAGAGAGATTCGCCTTTGCATGATAGGAAGGGTCAGATAAAGGTTGGAAGGTGATGTCTAGTATCCAGCTGTAGGGTATTTTGAGGGTAACATTCCGGTGTTAGTTAGAGAAAGATCGCTTGTTCCTGCGTATAGTTATGTGCAAAAGTAGAATATGAACATTAACTGTATTTACTGTATTTTATGTATGCGGCGGGAATCCAGAGGATACCACCCACAAGAGCAGTTGGGGAAAGACCGCCCACCTTTTCAAATCAACCTATGACCTCTCCTGTAATGTAGAGACACATCTCTGTGTCCAATGGACAATGAGATTACAATGACCATTGTATTGTGTATGCATGTTGTGTATAAAAAGACAATTGTTGCCTGGCCGGTGAGAAGACTCTAAACGCTATCTGTATGACCAGCGGAGGACCGAGCCGGGTTGCGCTTGCGAAACATTCTCACGTATGTACATTCTCTGTAGCCATTATTCTGTTTAGATTTACTTGTTAGCCTGTAGTGTATAAATTGTATTGTTTTCCTTTTTGGAATCAATCCACTGTGGCCTTAGAACCCGGTGGTTTCAACTACAAATCAGTGTGGTGTCTTCACTTTCCTGCACAAGGGTTTAAAGTAGATTTATCTGTATAAGGTGTATCAGCATTGATAAGGTGTACGCACTGCGGGTACTTTGTATCGCCAGCGCTACTTAAGGTTTAAAGGTATAACATCATTGCAGTACTTTACTGTTAAGGGTTTAAAGTGTAAGCATATCATTACATCATATCGTTAACAAGTTTTAAAGGTTATCCATTGTGTGTGCGCACGCTGAGCGTACTCCGTACACTCAGCGCGGCGTGTGTACGCCAAGTGCGTACCACGTGCAGGGCTCTGTACGCAAATAGCGTACAAAGTGCGTAGCACATGCATTCAGTCTAGCGGCCATAGCGGCTCAACGGTAAAAGTGTATTAGAGGTTTAGCTTTGCGGTCTAAGATAATATCAGCATTATCAACACAAACACTCTCATTCACACACACATACACTCTCATTCATACAACCACACACACACTCTTCTCTGATGACTGGCTGCCTGCACCAGAGAAACTTGCGTATGTTTATTGGCTGCAACTTACTCTGACGGTGTGTATAATACTTGCTGTTTACCTGTATTTCTGTACTTGTGTTATTTTACCTTTTTCTGTTAGTATTAAATCTGTATGTGCGTTGGACCACATTACAAACAGATTCCTTAAGGTATTTGCGTGCGCATAACTGCACGTAAGGTACGCTTCATATTTCTACATTACTTGCATCCGCAACAATGTACTTTGCCTTGTTATTAATATTTTTAACTTAACAGTTGAGGGCTCTTGCCAGGCGCTACGACCGAAAGGAGTGCACATATCAAACAAACTCTGGTTTATCAGCAGAGGGTGGACGTCATATAAAGATAAAATCAATTTTTATTTTATTTTAAAATTAGCATCTGATGCTGAGAAACCACGTCTGTTTGTGTTTTGCGTGCTCTGAATAGGCGCTAGTTTGAATTCAGTGACAATAAAGAAATTTGTTTTCTCTATCGCATATAAATGTAAATATATTTTAAACAGGACGTATATTGTTGTTGTATTGTTGCCATAAGTTGAATAAGTGCATATTGATTGATTGATTGATTGATTGATTGAGTGGGTCTGTTTCAGTTTGGATTGTGTTTTAGTGGGAAGCTGTGCGAGCATTTAATCGCATAAGCATAGATAATAAGTATACATAGCAATCAGGCTCTGTGGTTACGGAGATTGATTGATACGCAGCAGGACTTTGAATATTACGCTGTTTTGTTTGTAAGGAGTAATATATATACATTTTGTGGTGGCTTTTAAGTTTAAAGCCATAAGTGAGTACGCTTTTGTGGTGCAGCCTGGGCCCCTGACATATGGTTGTTGACTACGTAATCAGACGTTAGGACATGCACAAGCGTAATCATGCATGAGGTACACACAAGCATGCTCTCAATTGCACGTGCTTAATCTCACGCGCCTACACGCACATGTGTCCGTAAACAAGTACATGAGGGAACCAGGGTTATTATTGTAAGCTTTATAAGGTAACAATCCATACTGAAAATGATCATTTGATAATAAGTTTATCGAACTGTATGATACAGCCTCTGGGAAATTATTTTCTAGGGGAAGACAATAAAGTCTAGAGGACAGTGCACAGGTAGTCAGCAAAATTATCAATATAATTATACGGAAACCAACCAATGAAAGAGATCAATTGGCCTTTCTTTTGTGAGAAGGCCCACAATTATATTAGGTTGGAGGTGCGCCACTAAGTTAGAGTTGCAGTATATATTTCTGTAGTAATTAGTGTGGACCACTAGTGGGTACTACACTAAAAGCTATTATAATATTAATTTGATCATCACAGACTAATCAAGATACACAATATAAAAACCTGTATCACTTTAGGCCTATCTATGTCTATTTTATTATCACAACACTATTTCAATTTATATTTCCCACATTTCATTTCACCATTAGTCTATTTTCCTATTGACAAATGATTCTCTGTTTCTACATTAACAGAACAATTGTACGTATATGTAGCATACTAAGACACCAGAATATATATTAGGACTATTATGTAATATCCTTATGGGTCATCATGCCAAACACATGAGTAGGGCATACAGGTAAATATCTACATATGCGAGACTCATGCCCATCCCTCTTCCAAACATATGTAGGGCTCAATCTCCCCCTTTTTTCAGATTAGTATATTTTTTATTACCATCACTGAATTTTCTAATATCAGGCCATAGACCTTCTTTTCAAATCATGCTTATTATTTATGCACTAACAGGCATGTTACTGCTGTTTAAACCATGTAGGGAGAAGGGGTTTTCTTGACAGCGACACATGTTCTATTCAAGACAAGCAATTTTGTGATTTTATTCACTAATAAAAGGTAACTGTGTGTCAATCATGTGAGATGACTAAGTAATTACTATATAATTACCCTAATTCCACTTTATAGCTGTGTTTAATTATTATTATATGTGTATAGAGTGCCTTGATTATTTTATTATATCTTATGTGGTGATTTGGATTATATATCAAACTCTAAGACAATCTTGTTGCGGGGGTGTATCAGAGAAGGCCAGCATTTTCATAGACACTCATCTGCGCAAACATGTGACTGCCCTGCCCTCTTACACACGTGATACAGGAGACGTAATTGCAAAATTACATGATGTCAAACTGGAAGATAATTACATCTTAGTAGGCCTTGATGTAGAATCATTGTACAGCATCATCGACCATGCAAAAGGTCTAGCTGCTGTTGACTATTTTCTCAAAATGGAAGGTCCCAGTGAATTCAATTCCTTTCTACTGCAGTTACTACACTTTGTCCTCCATAAGAACATTTTTACATTTGCTGACGCATTTTTTACACAAATACGTGGAACAGCGATGGGCGCGGCTTGCGCACCGACATATGCCAACCTATATTTAGGATGGTGAGAGAAGGAGATGGTGTTTAGCGAAATCAATGAACCATTTATCAGTAGAATAATTACTTGGATGCGTTACATAGACGACATCTTTGTCATCTGGGAGGGAGATGAAAAACCATTGAAGGAATTCATCCAACAACTGAACAACAATGATCTGAATCTCAAACTTACTTATGAGATCAGTAAGGAATCTATCCCATTTCTGGATCTCAGAATTTATAGGGACAAGAATGGCATGTTGGCAACAGAACTCTACAGGAAGGACACGGCTACCAACAGTCTGTTACTTAGTACCAGCTCGCACTTACCCGTCACAGTTCTAAATATACCTAGGGGCGAGTTCCTGAGACTTAGACGGAACTGCTCAGATGATGAGGTATATAAGATAAAAAGTAAAGAGCTCACAGGAAGATTGAGAGAGAGAGAGGATACAGCATGAGGTGTATCAAAAAAGCCAGTAGAGCCCTCCTCCACGTCGATAGGCAAACACGTATCCTTCAGGAGAGCAAGAGATCAACACAGTTGAAGGAAATAATAACAAAAAAAACCTGAGATACGGTTTGTGGGTGATTTTTGCCAAGAGTGGAAGGAGATAAGGAGGGTAATTAACAAACACTGGCCCCTACTACTCAACGATGCAGATTTGGCAAATAATCTGGGTCCAGCAGTATCAATGAGCTGGAAAAAATCACCTAACATTAGGGACAAGTTAGTTAAGAGCCACTTCTGCCGCTGTCCAAGACGAGAGGATAAAATCAAAGGTACTTACCCATGTGGATCTTGTATAGTGTGCGCACATGTTGAAACAAGACCTGACATCAGGTATAGAGACAGAAAAGAACTGAAAATGCATGAGTTCTCCAATTGCCAAACATCGAATGTCATCTACTGTATCCAATGCCCCTGCAAAATGTTATACGTGGGAATGACCACCAGAATGGTCAAAACCCGCATTTTGGAACACATGGGCAACATTAAAAACGTTGAGACAGACTTAATGAGATTCAGACAGGTTACATCGGTAGCGAGACATTTCCAACGTAAACACTCGAAATCTCCATGTGAATTAAAATTCTGCTGCCTTGGGAGATTGCGGATGGGCATCAGGGGTGGTGATTCCTCTAGAGAATTACAAAAATTGGAAAGTAAATGGATCTTCAAGTTGGACACAATGATACCTAAAGGCCTAAATGAAAACATCAATTATGGGGCCTTTCTTCCCACGTAATTATGGTTTAGATATTACTACTATCCCCCTCCCAGAAGATTTCTCCTTAAGGGTTCCCTCCTATTTATTCTTTTTTCACTCCACTCTCCTTTTTATATGGAGGCATATACATGCTTATATCACTACCATTGAGAGAATAGTATCTATGTCAATATTATTACCATAGTTTCCTCTACCTATAGGTATAATCAATGATCGACATAGGAAGTCATATTATGTATCTTACCCTCCACATCACTCTATAAAACATATATATCTAAGGAACGCAATATCACCCAGTTACGCTGCCAAGCATGTGTCACTCGCATACCCTACTCATCATCTTTGGATAACATAGCCTAGGATTGCCTCTACCTATAGGTATAATCAATGATCGACATAGAAAGTCATATTATGTATCTTACCCTCCACATCACTCTATAAAACATATATATCTAAGGAACGCTATATCATCCAGTTACGCTGCCAAGCATGTGTCACTCGCATATCCTACTCATCATCTTTGGATAACATAGCCTAGGATTGCTATTGTTCCTTTTTTCTTTGTTTTTATTTATTTTTAATACTGCGATGTATATAACTTAGAATCATCACAGTTTCACCATCTTTAATATTCTTTACACATATATATTTTAATACATTTTTAGTTAATTATGTTAATCATAAATATAACACAACTGTTTGTGCATATATATATATGTATATATCTGTATGTGAATGTATATATATGTATATATAATAAATTCTTCTTCACCCTTTCCAATATCACAATAAACTATGCACTGTATTACACTTTTTTTATTTTTCTTATATACGATTGTTATCACAGCTATTATAATATTAATTTGATCATCACAGACTAATCAAGATACCCAATATAAAAACCTGTATCACTTTAGGCCTATCTATGTCTATTTTATTATCACAACACTATTTCAATTTATATTTCCCACATTTCATTTCACCATTAGTCTATTTTCCTATTGTCAAATGATTCTCTGTTTCTACATTAACAGAACAATTGTACGTATATGTAGCATACTGAGACACCAGAATATATATTAGGACTATTATGTAATATCCTTATGGGTCATCATGCCAAACACATGAGTAGGGCATACAGGTTAATATCTACATATGCGAGACTCATGCCCATCCCTCTTCCAAATATATGTAGGGCTCAATCTCCCCCTTTTTTCAGATTAGTATATTTTTTATTACCATCACTGAATTTTCTAATATCAGGCCATAGACCTTCTTTTCAAATCATGCTTATTATTTATGCACTAACAGGCATGTTACTGCTGTTTAAATCATGTAGGGAGAAGGGGTTTTCTTGACAGCGACACATGTTCTATTCAAGACAAGCAATTTTGTGATTTTATTCACTAATAAAAGGTAACTGTGTGTCAATCATGTGAGATGACTAAGTAATTTCTATATAATTACCCTAATTCCACTTTATAGCTGTGTTTAATTATTATTATTATTATATGTGTATAGAGTGCCTTGATTATTTTATTATATCTTATGTGGTGATTTGGATTATATATCAAACTCTAAGACAATCTTGTTGTGACAAAGTTTATATATAATAACAATAATATTGTTCTATGATGATCAGATGATGATCATCTTTCAATTCTATGCTAATCATTCAATTAATTAGTGCATAGTGTTTGCTTTAAATACTGCCCGTCCCCCATAACGTCACTGATGTGACCAAGCTTCCTGTGAAACGTACGTCATCATTACTAGTGGGACGTGGGCGTGCAGATTACACGGAGGTGCGGGAATCATACCCGACCCGGCGTCCAGCTCCCGCAGCAGTTTTCAGCATATTGATTATCAGTGGGGCCTTGGCGTGCAGAGTGTACGGAGTGCGGGAACTACACCCGACCCGGCTCCCGCGAGAGGCTACCCGCTAATTGACGGAGGTCTGACCCTGCTTAGTGACACGCCAGATACAGAACCTACCAGGTACTCAGAGCTGCCCTCTCATCCACGGCTAGACATCTACGGGCCCCCCCTGCAATGTGTTTTCACAACAGGGGAGGGGGGATGTAGAGCGTGGACAGCAGAAGCAGCTCGCACTGCTCTGTCCTTTCTGTCTCCAGGTGGACGGCTTTTCCCCGCTCTCATTGTCTCCATTCACTGCCCAGGTATTAACTTCGGCACATGGGACAACAGTAGAAAGGGAAACCGTCACTTTACACCTGGGACTCTCTACGCATATCCCGCAGACCTACACATGCTTTCTTTTTGAGAGAACAGGGACTATTTATCTGTACCACTTACAAGCTTGTTATAGTGTCCCTGTATACATTCAACAGTACTCTCTACGAAAGTTTTGAGACAATGTATCTACTATCTGCTCTCTGACATAAGTTGCTCCTTTTTGGACACAATTGTATCTAACCGTTGTGGATACAAAAACACCTATTAAAGTACATATGTACGACCACTGCAGTCTGGACAATAGACTGGCAGACAGAATGTACACATGTTACAATTCATATCTATACTACCATTGTATGAATCCAAAAGGATGAGGAGTAACTTGGGAGATCTACGCAGAGGTTCTCTTTGAGGTAATTATTAAATTTACCTCTGTGATTGGTATCAACTACTGTAATATATTGTAATTTCAGAACACAGAAAGTTTCTCTATACAAACAGTTATTTATTTTCTTCAAAGAACAGTCAGACTCACGGCTGAGACTTGAGACTAATTAAGTCCTGCTAACAGGCTATATGGATAGCCATTACAGCACAATTAATTCTTAATAATATATCACTTAGCTTGACAACATATAATCTCTCTTGCCCCCACTATACTGGTAAACTAACCATTATCTAAATATTTTGAAATTGGGGTAATGATTTTATAATGGTTTCACTCTCAGGCTATTAAATATACTTACATGCCTGGATTTAGAGATTTATTTTAAATTATGAAATAAAAGTTATATTTTATTAACAAATAATCATTTCAAAAGAGTGCGCCACACACTAAGCTTCTGGGAAATTATTGCCAGTTCCTGGGAAGTGACTTTTCTGTACAGAAAAATCCAAGTGTGCAAGTGTGGGCGTTGAAAGTAAACATATGACTGTTGAACCAGAGAGGTATACCGCAGGTAACATTGCATTAGAGAAGTCCAGTGGCATATGGCTTGCTACCATATGTGATTATTGAGTTTTGTTTGAGCGCAGTAAATTGCTCAAGGTGGTAGGGACGTAGCCTTGTGAAATCGTCTCTGTGATTGTAGGGCACACAGATAATAAGTACCTTTGTGCCGTGCAATTGGACCACACAGTTGTGTATAGTAACTTCGCGTATTATACACAAACGTGATTTGTATAAAGGAAACAGGTCAAAAGAACTTGCAAAGGGTCGGGGGTGAAGAGCGTGTACCATCCCTAATCCAAACGATACTTTTGCGAGTCTGAGACTTGTAGGAAATACACTCATTCTCTCAGCGTAGAGTACAGGTCATATAGCTTCTACCTAGGAGGAGATAGATAATTGGATTAGGAGTGAAGAGTGTATACCATTTCTAATTCAGATCTTTTTCCATATTCCTGGTTGTAAGTGACCACGTTAGGAACCTCGCTGGATACATTTATCACTTGATTGCTGGTACGTGGAATAGCAACTGAGAAGGAGTCGAGTGAGAGCTACTTGGAAAGTCTCTCACCTTCATTTCATAGGAGGTGCATTTAGGGTTGCTAAAAGCCGCAATGAGGGCTAAGTGCACACGTGAAATGACTGAGAATGCAACTGTTCAAGTTGCTGAGGGCCCAAAAGGGTCAGCTCATTTTGTGATGCGTATTAAGTATGGTGTATATGCCGTGGCTTTTGGTGATGATTGGGAATGTATAACTGATGAGTGTAAAACTTCATTTCCCAAGATTGGTAGTTGAATACGGTGAGAAGTAAAGTTTGCTTGATAAAATCATGCAAATTGCAAGTAAAGCACAATGATTGTTTAAACTTATGGCAACAAGAAGGGAAAGACCAGGAAAAAAATGGCATGCGCAGCAAATGCTGCTATAATTGAGGGTTACAGCCAATATATATATGAAAAAAAAGATAATAATAATAAATGAAATTATATGTATTTATGTAACCATGAATTGCCTTGTAAAACTGTCATGTGCACTTAGTAGCGAGTAAGATTTACAAATAACATTTCTTTTCTCCCTTTTACTCCAAGACAGAAAGCATTACCCATACAGTACATAATATTAGTTTTTTCTCCCACTTTCCTGGAAACACATAAATATATTTAAAACTCTAGTGAAACTGATGCTGAATGTTTTTTTTTTCATCCCCCTTCTCCATTGATTTAGAGATAGGGTGCAGAAACTTAACCTATTCATTTGCAGTCGAGGATCACAATGGAGTGAACGGTTGAATGATTTCTTTCCCAGAGAATATTGTAAGGAATTTGAGATGGTCACTCAAATGCTAATACATGAGTTAATTCAGGTTAAACAAATACAATAGCTATACCAGTGGTTTCCAAACTTTTTTGAATCACGGCGCCCTAGAATATCAGAATTTTTTTCACGGCACCCTTAAGCCAAACATTTCTTATTGAGAAATTTAAACAGCAATATTACATTAAGTAGATCGCGTTTATATGTCATCCTTAGGGTCAGTTGTGTAGTGAGGGACAAGATTTGCTTCTGTTTGGCCACATATTTTATGACTGGCAGCCATCAGCACTGGTTTTGCCTATTATATTGACCATGAATAATTTGAATTGGTGCTGGACCACCAACCCAGGGCACCTCTGCAAGTGTCCCGAGGCACCCCAGGGAGCCACGGCACACGGTTTGGGAACCTCTGAGCTATACCAAAAACTGGTTGAACAAGTAGCTAGGCCCATCTCAGAAGGTGCATTTGATTGTAAATGAGGAAAGTTTTGTGTTGTGTTTAATGTGAATTAACTAAATTTCTTACTGTATTAATCAAAAATTAAGCAAACCTCCTCTAAAATTGGCAATTATCAAGGACACTATTACGACCATGAGAGTAACAGAAAAGATGCACTATTACCTTCTGACCACAGAAGCAGAAATTGCTATTTGACTGCTGCAAACTAAAAAAATAAATAAATAATAATTATTGCTTGGTTGGGATTTATTATTTCAAATTGGGATGTGTTATCTAGTGAACCATTGTGTGCTTTGGAATTTCCAGGAAATTGCGTACAGGCAGTGCCGGCTATATCAGACTCGCCACAAAAGTTAATGATGCATTTTACTGTTATAGAATCCATTTAAGGTAGAGGAAATTATCTCACAAATGCCGGGTTCCCTATGAATCAAATATGGATAAGACACTGTATTAATAGCTAATGTAGACCCCATTAATGGTCGGAGAGGGTTATAGAATACAGTATCTAAGAGGAGTTAATAAAAGAGCCAATCCCTTGTAGTGCTTAATCCAGTTGTCATTCTGTTGCAAATCTACTCTATACACTTTACAGCTATCAACTTCTGCTTTGTTTTTCTTTCCTGTTTCCCTTCACCGACGATAGACATGCTTTCTCTTACAGTACAGTACACATGGACCCATCTTCACTAAGGTTTCATAGACAGCCTAGGTATCTCCCAGGCCTTACATGACTGCTTACAGTCTTTTCAACCTGAGAATGGATCGGTTTCTAATACAGTGGGTTGAAGACTTATTGTTATGCGCTGATTCGTTTTTGTCTTCTGTATCTGAGACTAAACAATTATTGTTTCATCTCTCCCAGACAGGACACAAGGTTTCAAGGGACAAATTGCAGTTGTGCCAGACAAGGGTGAATATTTGGGGATATTATCTGACCAAAGGATTTGGACATTCACACTGGACAGGATAAAGGGAAAGGACAGTATACAGACATGACCTAATGTTATATGCAACACATGTGGCATCTCCTCATCCTAAAATTTGACACAAACAAGCACAAGATGAGAATTTGAGACAAATGGCAGTAACAGCTAAATTGCCATTAAAATATGCTAAATCCTATATCTTATCTACCATATGTATCTCATAAGATACAAAGGGAGGGGGAAGATATAGCCATGAGGAGGATGCAGCAGTTACACAGTTATGCATGATTGCAAGGAACATTATAATTAGATTAACATGACATGTGTGACACCATTTTTTTCCCCCAAGAATATTTTTTTTTATTTTTGAAAATGAGAATTACTATTATATAGTAGAGTCCCTGCTTGGCAAACAGCTGTCGGTTGCCAGGTCACCCAGCGGGTGCATGGTCAGAGTTCGCATTTTTTTTTAATGTTTATGACAAGGGTCAAGAACACAGAGAGCTAATAAGGTTGCAAAGGGAGCATCAGCCTCACCAATAGCTCAGTTGTCAAGAAGGCAGGCAACTAAATTAATGATTTTCATTTACTGATTTCTGAGACTCCCAGTGTAATGTACCGTCTGATATGAAGGATTTGTATTTAGCACAGGGAATGACCACACACTGAGGGGAAGTGGACAACAGTCAACAGAACTCTGGTAAGATGAACACAACAGCCCAGTAGATACCAGAACATATTGTCCAAGCCTGGCAGAGGCAGCAAACAGTCTGACTCACCTATGTGAGGAAGTTATGTGCAAATTAGTAAAAGCATACTGGTGTTTGCTCACGTCTGTTCTCAGGCTGTGAAGAAGGCTACTTTATGCCTTACCTGCTTGAGGAAGAACGTTTGAAAGGCAATATAATCTGATCTTTTCCACATTCCTTCTACTGAGTGCTCATTCCAGGTAAATACAAATCAGTGTTATTTCAGTATTATAATGTAACAATTTGATATCTGTGTTTGTTTAAGCCAATTGGTTTTTAATTGGATTTGTAAAAGGGAAATATATGAACATGCTTAGCCATACATAATCCTATACATAATGTACAGTATGTTACACCGGAAATCACACAAATTGATAACCCCTCATAACAGCCTTTGCTGATTAATTCCCCAAACATCCTTTAGCTGAGATGAATGCCACATTTTACCAATAGGTCCCAGATCTGTTGAAAGCAATAACGGGTGTTTTACCCTTCCCGTCAGCAGCATCCTTATTAATTAAATGATGGATGTTTGATTTGTGTTATAGTAAATACTATTCGGATTAAACATGTTATGTCTGGCTAACAATGATGGTTTACATTAAGAAGGTATCTGTATAATGACCACTAAGTTTATTTTTATTTAATAATACTGTAAGGGTTAACAGATAAAATGTATATTGTATAATAAGTTAAGAACATTTTTTGACTTGCTAGGAAAACGTAAAAGTTTGTGACTAAGATACGTTTCCTCAGAGAAATATAGTTTGAAGGCTAAAAATAAGTTATTTAGCAATGGTACAATTTTTTTTTAACAAACGTCATTTCCATATACAAAACCTGGTTATAGAATATACATTGAGTAAGGTGATGGCTGACACAGGGTAAGCATGGCTCGAAGCATGGCCACTAGTCTTAGAATATCAGAACCACCCCAAGGCCTCCACTTGACTTGTCACCATTGAAGATATTTTATTTTTTGGGCAGATTACCTTGAACTATGATAACAAAATGACTGTCAAGTACACCAGAGGTATGGGAAAGAGACTGAGACAATAACTGATGAGTTTAAAGATTCTGGCACTGGTCAGCTGGGACACTATCATGACATTGTTCCCGAAACAGAGTATAATGCGTGAGGAATGTCGTTGAGTACTGGTCGCTTAGCATTGTTGGGAAAGACGTACCAGGTGTTGATGACCACTACTACATCACTGGGAGTTGCTGAACGAGACACCTGGATGAAATTCCACCCATTGAAAGAGGGTACCCGAAAAAGAAAAGAAAAAAGACGAAGAATCGAGAGAAAAAAGGGAGAAATGCTTCCATAATTTGAGACTCTGTTCCATCCTTCAACCTAAAGCTGCAAGAGGTCAAAGCAATCAGACCAAAGATTCAGAACAATCAATACAGTATGAATGTCACTTGCCTCTTCTGTGTACTCTTTTGTTGTTGTTTTTTGCTGGTCCTATTTTTGTTCTGACACCAAGGTGAAATGCCCTGGAGGTGAGTCTGGTAGAGCTGTCATAGGACATAGATGTAGAGATATCTACGATCAGGTCATAACCTAACTCAACTAGTAACTGAGAACCAGGAAATGGACATAAAATGTAACAAGTTTAAGGAGGAGCAGTGTTGAAAAGGAAGCAGACCTAGTGTAAGATCCCATGATTGAAACAATAATAAGATAATGATACCATGTAATACATGTATTATATATATGCATGTCATAACCTGTTTGTTTTACTTTACCCAGAAAACTTCTAGTGAACGATACATCAGCGTGCCACGACGTAGGTGTATGTATATATATATATATATATATATATATATATATACACTGCTCAAAAAAATAAAGGGAACACTAAAATAACACATCCTAGATCTGAATGAATGAAATATTCTTATTAAATACTTTGTTCTTTACATAGTTGAATGTGCTGATAACAAAATCACACAAAAATTATCAATGAACATCAAATTTATTAACCCATGGAGGTCTGGATTTGGAGTCACCCTCAAAATTAAAGTGGAAAAACACACTACAATCTGATCCAACTTTAATGTAATGTCCTTAAAACAAGTCAAAATGAGGCTCAGAAGTGTGTGTGGCCTCCACGTGCCTGTATGACCTCCCTACAACCCACACAAGTGGCTCAGGTAGTGCAGCTCATCCAGGATGGCACATCAATGCGAGCTGTGGCAAGAAGGTTTGCTGTGTCTGTCAGCGTAGTGTCCAGAGCATGGAGGCGCTACCAGGAGACAGGCCAGTACATCAGGAGATGTGGAGGAGGCCGTAGGAGGGCAACAACCCAGCAGCAGGACCGCTACCTCCGCCTTTGTGCAAGGAGGAACAGGAGGAGCACTGCCAGAGCTCTGCAAAATGACCTCCAGCAAGCCACAAATGTGCATGTGTCTACTCAAACGATCAGAAACAGACTCCATGAGGGTGGTATGAGGGCCCGACATCCACAGGTGGGGGTTGTGCTTACAGCCCAACACCGTGCAGGATGATTGGCATTTGCCAGAGAACACCAAGTTTGTCAAATTCGCCACTGGCGCCCTGTGCTCTTCACAGATGAAACAGGTTCTCACTGAGCACATGTGACAGACGTGACAGAGTCTGGAGACGCTAAGGAGAACGTTCTGCTGCCTGCAACATCCTCCAGCATGACCAGTTTGGCAGTGGGTCAGTACTGGTGTGGGGTGGCATTTCTTTGGGGGGCCGCACAGCCCTCCATGTGCTCGCCAGAGGTAGCCTGACTGCCATTAGGTACCGAGATGAGTTCCTCAGACCCCTTGTGAGACCATATGCTGGTGCGGTTGGCCCTGGGTTCCTCCTAATGCAAGACAATGCTAGACCTCATGTGGCTGGAGTGTGTCAGCAGTTCCTGCAAGACGAAGGCATTGATGCTATGGACTGGCCCGCCCGTTCCCCAGACCTGAATCCAATTGAGCACATCTGGGACATCATGTCTCGCTCCATCCACCAACGCTACGTTGCACCACAGACTGTCCAGGAGTTGGCGGATGCTTTAGTCCAGGTCTGGGAGGAGATCCCTCAGGAGACCATCCGCCACCTCATCAGGGGCATGCCCAGACGTTGTAGGGAGGTCATACAGGCACGTGGATGCCACACACACTACTGAGCCTCATTTTTACTTCTTTTAAGGACAGTACATCAAAGTTGGATCAGCCTGTAGTGTGTTTTTCCACTTTAATTTTGAGGGTGACTCCAAATCCAGACCTCCATGGGTTAATAAATTTGATTTCCATTGATAGTTTTTGTGTGATTTTGTTGTCAGTACATTCAACTATGTAAAGAACAAAGTATTTAATAAGAATATTTCATTCATTCAGATCTAGGATGTGTTATTTTAGTGTTCCCTATATTTTTTTGAGCAGTGTATATATATATATATATATATATATATATATCATAGAACAAACGAGGCGGCACTACCAGATTCTTAAAGTGTAGAAATCTTCATCAACATTTCGGGGGTCTCACCCTATCATCAGGATGACGGGGTGAGACCCCCAAAACGTTGATAAAGATTTCTACACTTTAAGAATCTGGTAGTGCCGCCTCGTTTGTTCTATGGTATCTATGGGATTTGCATAATCCATAGGAAGGCACACCAGTGAGTTTGCATCAAGGGATTGCGCTGCCCTGGGTGAGTGCCGGGTTTTGGACTGTGTTATATATATATATATATATATATGATTGTTCAGGTAAGACATCACAGAAAATTTAGTCATAAAATTCCCCAGCATCCTTTATGGTTAGATGATATCCCACATCCTACGAATGGTCCAGGATCGGCGAGAGCGTATCCTCTATACACCCTCTGTGTCTTACCCTTATCCCTGTCTCCCCATTACCAATTGAACAATCAATGTCTGACTTGCAATGTAGGTATGTATACATATATCTATGTCACCAAGTATATATGCATGTTTCCACGTTACTGGTTATATTTGTATGTATTCATTTTATAAAGGTGTGATAGTTTTGTTGACTATCAAAGGGTGGACTGTCGAAGTCGGAAAAAGAACACATACAAACAACACATAGAGTGGCATTTCTCAGTGGTGGCGTAATTACGCAATTGACGTATGGGGACACACCATGCGTCTTATCGCGCACTGTGCATAGAATCGCATGGCGTGCGTGTTGCCATGTGGTGAGTGTATATACAGTAAAATGTGCAATCACTAAGAAATGCCATAAAGACACACACAATCATATATCTACATATTACATAAATTACACATAGTCACTAAACGTCCAGAGCACTGTTTTAAATATATAGAAACTGTAGTATTATTTCAGTAAACTGGCTATATACATATTCCAGGGTTAGAACCACATTGTCGCATCATGTTTAGTCTCATATTAATCAGTGTTTTACCATCAGTAATCCGGTCATTACGGATAAACAGTCGCGCACTGCGATTGCAAGATATGAGTAATATAAGATATGTATGGAATAATGTGCAGAGCAGGTTGTGCATACTGGTTAGTTTAATCCAGTTTCAGAGAGGGATCCTGAGGGCATCAACAGTAACATTCCTGAGAACAATACCTTTGAATGGACCAATGCATCACCGATTTACGAAAATGTTTACATCACGGACCAATAAGAACACTGTGTTTATTATTGTATTGTGTGTGTTAGAAGCTACTGAATAATTACAGTTGTTTGGATCCATTCCAGTGATCACCTATCTCAGAACTATCACACATACACTTTCATACACACTCTCACACACATACACTCTCATTCACACAACCTCACACACACACACATACACTCTCATTCACACACACACACACACACACACACACACACACACACACACACACACACACACACACACACACACACACACACACTCTCTCTTCTCTGATTTCTGGCTGCCTGCACCAGAGAAACTTGCGTATGTATATTGGCTGTAACTTACTCTGTCGGTGTGTATAATACTTGCTGTTTACCTGTATTTCTGTGCTTTTACCTTTTTCTGTTAGTATTAAATCTGTATGTGTGTTGGACCACATTACAAACGTATATGGTGTCATAGTTGGATTCCTTAAGGTATTTGCGTGTGCATAAACGCACTTAAGGTACGCTTCGTATTTCTACGTTATTCGCGTCTGCAACAATATACTTTGCCTTGTTATTAATATTTTGAACTTAACAATCACTATATATGACATCATGTTGATGCAATATATATTATAGTCATGTTTTGTCGCTATTCAGGAAAACTGGCGATGTCTTCTGATAAATGGCCCCTCCGTAATCCCAGGAAGCAGTGCGAAGACAGACATATCGGGAGTCTTCTGCACAATGCACATGTTACGGCAGTGACAGAGACACAAGGGAGGCGGAGCCCAGCGAGTTACGTTTCAGCTTATTTTTTGCCATCTACAGATGCCAAACTGAAATTGAGAAGCAAAACGAAAACATATGGTGTTTCCGTTCTCTGAATCACTCTCCCCATACTAGTGGGATACTGCTGGAGAAATCTTAAGCTGGGTACACACTGGAGTAATATCGGGTCAATATGTAGTTTCCAGACAAATCGAGAGATCGTTCCGTCCTTCATTCATCATTGTTCTGATGTGTACCGCGGTAACAATAAGTCAGCTAGTCGGCAGCCATATCGTCCGGGTACACAATGATCCAGTGTCTACCCATCTTAAGCATACCCTTTCTTAAATACCAGGATGGGGTGAAAAGCCTTTTCTGAAATGCTTCATAAAATAGATTTTCATTGCAGCATGAATTAACCCCTATTAGTAATAGCAAATGAATATTAAGCTTCCCCAGTTAATGCTAAGCACCCTAAATTAGCATATGCCTCTTTGGCAGTGGCGTCACAACGTGGGTGCGGGGGGTGCGGCCCGCACCCGGGTGTTACCCTCTGAGGGGTGACACCAAAGTGCCGGCTCCTGCTCAGTGACAGGAGCTGGATGCTACAACCCGGCTCCTGTCACAGTGCAGAAGCCAGCACTGCAGATTCAGCAGTCTCCGGGTGAAGGCCGTATGTCCCGACCCACAATGTGCCGAAAACGGGGGTCGGGACGCGAAGCCACGCCCCTTCCGTGAAGCCACGCCCCCTTTTCACCCGCGACCGCACCGGGTGTTATAAAAGTAAGTGACGCCTCTGCTCTTTGGTACTGAGGGTATTAATACTCGAGGGCTGAGTTTGTGTTGCACACATTCCAGTTTCCATATCTGTCATTCTTTTCTGCATTTCCCAGAAAAGCTACAGTAGCTCTTGTTTTCTTTTCCAGAAGATTTTAAAAACACAATCAGTATTTTTGCTCCTTCTAACAGAGACAATTATATCTTCCCCAAATGCAAAATGGACAAAAATGTGTTTTGTTTTGATCACTTAACTGACGATTTTTAATTTAATAACATTAAAATTGTTCTTACTTTATATTAAGTCAAAAACGTTTTAAATTTTTTAGTGGAAAAAAAATATACCTGGGGTATCTAACACCCAGTATGCGGTTACTAACTCGACAGTTAAAATGTCAACAGTCGGGGTGTGGCCTGGAAATTCGAGGGAGCGGACATGTGTCAGAAGAGCTCCAACTTCCTCAGGGGATTCTCCAGCTTTCCCAGGGATACTCACTCCCACTTTGCTGCAGAGAGGTGTCCGAATGGTTTGGGGGATGGTGGGGACAGGTTTGTGGTTTGCCGTGATTCCCATCCGTCGCTGCAGACACGAGGGCCTACTGCTCTCACTGAAGGAGCGGACTTTCCTTAAGCTGCTGCTGCTTGATGCAGAGGTGCAGTGGGGGTGTGCATCACCTGTCAGAATTCTGTTCGATACTTCAGATAAAAGGACTCTACCTTCAATTAGCAAGATTGATATTTTACCACAATCCAGGTCAGGCTCTTTTTTTAGTGTGGGATACAGGCTTGGACTGACCCACAGGGGTACAGGGGAAACCACTGGTGGGCCCCACTGCCTGGGGACCCACCTCCTGCTCTAAGGATCAGGTTCCAGACTGTGCACTTAAATTATACATTATACATATGTTACCTTATACTGGACTATGGTGTATCTTGTACAGTGCATTGCTGTTATTAATCTGGTACATTATCACGCAGGCAGCAGCTGAATTTACTGTATATATTTATGTAGGGGCCCTAAAGTTGCACTCTCTAATGGTTAGTCAAACCAATGAGGTGGCAGACCACACCCCCTCTACAGACTGGCCACACCCCTAACATGGGCCCCTACCACTGCATTTCCCCGGTGGGCCCTACATGCCCCAGTCCGACACTGGTGGGATATTAGCACCAGACAGGCTCTCCCAGGTCGCTGGAGGTTGGGTAACTATATTCTGCCCCAACCGGATGCTCTGCGAGCTATCTAGAACTCCCCCTCCCCATTTTTAGACACCAAAAAGCCTGAGGATACCTCTGTGTTTAATGTTTGGTGTTCTCTGAAAGCAGTAGTTAGAGGCTCTGCAATTCAGGTGGCAGTGCGGATTAAATTGTCTATAGGCAGTGTCCATTGTGTGTCAAGGTCAAGAACACAAGAAAAGTCTGATTCACTGCCAAATACGTTACTATGTTGTTGTACCTCCATACCGTACCTCGCTCTTGGTAGCCATTGGTCACTCCTGCGCGTTGCCCATACAAAAATCTGTGTTCAGCCTTAAAAACCAAATGGTGGCAGCTTTTTGTACTGTGTGCTGTGATAGATTAATATTATATATATATACATATATATATATATAAAAAAAATATATATTTTTTTTTTTTTGGGGGGGGGGGGGGGGTATTGGTCATTAATACATGGTATTATGTTCACTGACCTCTTTACACTAAATCAAACCTGGCCAGGTTAGTCTTGCATCTGCAAAGAGTAAGTCACCATGCATCTTATCATTTTGCTTACCTCGTTCTAATTTCTTTAATGCAGGATGGTATCTCCATGTAGCCAATGAGTCTAATGTATCACATGTACTGCTACATTTAGGCTGGGTACACATCTGAAAGATGGGCAATCAGGCCGATAGTCGAGGCGATTTCACTACGTCCTGGAACATGCCACATTGCCCGTACACGCTGCCGATGTAATGAATAATGGAGCTACATCTTGTTCCATCCTTTATTACACTGCAGCACATTGCACATTATATCTTCTGATTGGCTGTGCAGTGTGTGCAACCTGTGTGGGTGCGCAATCGGGCATACACACTTAACAATATCTGGGATCTGACGTTCCAGTATGACATATTGTGCTGATAACGTTTAGATGTATAACCGGCATTAGATACCTTGCAGGATACTCTCCCTGTACTACATAAATGTGAGCATCATTCATTAATCATGAGCCAATAATTCTGTTAAAGGCCCAATAGTCGTCTCCTAGGGTTATACATGTTGTAGCCAAGTGTCACATGCACTTATGGGTAAATGTATCATCTGACGTTATGGGGTAGAAGCAGTATCAGCACACGTTACAAGCGCTATACCGCTTCTCTTCCATATATAAATCTGCCAGTATGCGGTACATGACAGAGCCCTGTCCATATGGCCACTGCTATCTATAAGATAGGAAGCTGATATGCATTGGCACTGCCCGTTCCGACACCTGCAGCTATAGATTTCGACAGCTGCAGGTGGCGATGCCCCATCTCCACAGCAGAGACAGAGCTGACCCTGGCTGTGACGGATGCCGGCTCCGGGCTGCGCGGCATGAGTGTCGAGATCCCGCACATGTGTAGTGGAGCCTAAGCTGATGCGCTGTGTGGTCACAGGGACATCGCCGGAGGGAAGGCACGATCATTACCCCTTAGCCTGTGACTACCTGGCAACTGACATAACAATGGGAGAACATAAACTCTACTTTTATGCTGATAAAAATATTTAAATAAACTGGCAGAACATTTCCGCGCAATCAGAAAGCTGCATCTCTCAGAGCTGTATTTATAAATATTGGTGAAAAATTAATAATACCACAAGGAAAGTGTTATCAACAGAAAATGTTTGTTAAATACATGTGAAAGTAACAAATTATTTTGAACTAGTTCAAATGAAAAAGACAAACAAGTTGTGCGAATACATTCAATGGCATTAAATGCAACAAAAACAAAACTATAAAATCACTTATAAAACTTGTTAAACAAGTGATGCATAAAAATATATATAGAATATATAGAAATTGATAATGTCGATTTTATATTAAAACATAAAGCTATACTTTAAACACACCGTAAATACACTTTAAACCTTTAGCCGCTGCGGCCACTATACTTAATACACATGCTACGTACTTTATACACTGTTTGCGTACGGAGTCCCGTATAACTGTACGGACTTAGCGTACAAACGCCGCGCTGGGGGTACAAAGTACACACAGCACGCACACACCCAGAGATACACTTTAAACCTTATACAGCAATGCGATGCGTTACTAATACACTCTTAAACCTTAGCAGGAAAAGGAAGACACAACACCGATTTGTAGTTAATCACTGGGTTCCGACACCACAGAGTAATATTTCTGAAAGGGGGTTAACAATACAAATTATGCACTACAATACAACAGAGTAAATGGCTACAGTCAATGTACATACGTGAGAATATTCGCGTGCGCTTCCCGGTCCGGTCCTCCGCTATCAGGTTGATAGCGTTGAGAGTCTTGTGCCCAGCCAGGCTGCAACAGGCTTTTTATACAATACTTCCAAAAGCAATACAATGGATACTGTAATACCTTTGTCCATTGGAAACAGGAATGCACTTTTACAGTACAGGAGAGGTCATAGGTCGATTTGAAAAGGTAGGCAATGTCTTTCCCAACTGCTCTTGTGGGTGGTCTCCTCTGGATTCCCGCCGCATATATAATATACAGTAAATACAGTTTATATCTATATTCGGCTTCTGTACCTAACTATCCGCAGGAACATGCGATCTTCCGCAAACCATCACCGGAATGTTACCCTTAAAATACCCTACAGCTGGATACCAAACACCACCTTATAACCTTAGTCTGTCCCCTCTTATCCTGTAAAGGTGAATCCCCTTGTTCTGGAATCATTTAAACTGTTGATACTTTCTGATGTGGTGCAGGGGGACTATGTGTACAATGTGCAGTATTTGGATTAAATATGTAATGTTTTGATAGCTCTAAATGCGTTCACAAACTCTGCCGTAAATACCCATACCACGCGCAGGACCGCGGGAGCGACCATACGCAAATTGCGGATATGTGCACGCACGGCGGAACAAGTGCACGCGCAGTGGGCATGTGTGTGCAGTTTATACGTGCTGTGTGTTCTTCAATATTTTTCGACTTTAACAGTCCACCCTTTGGCAGTCAACAATAACTGCCACTATCTAATCACTAAACAGAAAAATATCAATACAATATCTACAGACAATTGGATGGTCGGAGGAGAGTTGTAGGCGGGAAATGTATGACCTAGTGGGATAGTAAAAAACATGTATGTATGAATCCATGTCTGAGGGGCATGTATCATCGTGCCGTATATGTTCTAGATAAGCTTCGAGGTATTGCGAAGTATACATTAAATCCTTCTTATCCCGTATTAAGGGTCTGTAAGTGGGCTAACATACACTACCGAGCTCTTTTCGGCTTCTTGTTCCAACAAATGGGGTGCACATTTAGTTGATGATACATGGAGGGGGAACATATGTGAGTTCTAGTACATGTGGATATCACCTGTCGACTATGTGTGTCGTTAACTGAAGGTTGTAGAGATGAAGATAAGACACATATCTAAAATACATTCACATAACATTTTCATAAACATTCTTGGGTATGGTCGATGTCTTTTCCGGATGGGTGTATCTGGGCAGAGGGGGAGACAAAGGAAAAACGGGTGAAAGAAACAGGCCATGGAATTCATTTGCAATCCTTATCACAACACTGTCTCTATGGATGGGTCGTAAATTAAATCTGCTGCTGTAACAGCGCCCCTGCTCCTTAGACTCATCAATTTTGTGCCATGCTTGCGCCGCGTTAGAATTCGAACACACCTAAATATCAAGCCAATAATTATGACGACTCCCAGGATACAAAGGAGAAACTTTCCTACACTCATAATAACATTTTGAGCCCACTCTCCTAATCCTGAGAACCAATTTCGTGGGTTCAACCATGAGACCCAGCCGGTCAGCTCATTACCCACAGTGGTCAGGGTAAGGTTGTGTCTCCTCCGGAACTCCCACTTCAACTGCAATATATCATCCATCTTTTGATCGATAATCTCTGTGGGGTCGTCAGTGCTGTTTGTAATATACGTACAGCACTTCACACCATACTGAGTTGCCAAAGTGACACAGTACCCACCCGTCACGGCTGTGATATAATTGAGGACCATCCTGTGCTGGATCAGTTCTGTCTTGTAAGCTTGTAACTCCCTTCCCGTATACCTGAAGGTGTCGTCATACATCTCAGTGATATTATCTATCAGGTTCGCTAGCGCATGGATATACCTATAATTTATAATTCCTCTGGCAGTACAGGTGATGTCTAATGCAAGAAGGAATTGAATCCCGGTGGATTCGTGGATCAAATCAGAGGCTACGTGCTCTGTCCATTCTATGAGGTGTCTCTTGACGATGTGTTCATAGTGAGTATGAGTATAAAGAGCCTGAGCACTGCGGTGAACCTCTTTTATCTTATCATGGGTTATGGTCATGACCTCTGGCAACACTCTTCCAATATAACATAATCCTTCTGAGCTCGGGGCAAGCCACTTATAAGCCTTCCTCCCACATATGAAATAGGCATTGTCAAAGTCAGAAAAATATCACGATGCACACTGCCATATTTGCACCTCATACAGGTCTGCGCTGCGCATGCGTGCGCTCTCCCGTGCGTGCGCATACTCGCTGTTGCGGGCACCCGCGGGCGCGCGGTATGTGCATTTACGGTAGAGTTCATGTGTTCGTAGCGTGCGACTCAATCGTTACATATTTCCACTATATAATGTATTTTGTAGATTATGGTCCCTTTGATAGAATCTGAAAGTTTGGTTAATGTAGAATGTTCATGGACAGAGAAATCCCTCTTTGTTTGATACGAAGGGTCAGACAGGAGTAATACTGTGGTGTTTAGTATCCATCGGAAGAGTATTTAATTAGCAATATTCCGGTGTTGGTTTGAAGCGGATTAATCGCTCGTGCGAATAGTTATGGACATAAGAAGTTTATGTCCATTTACTATTATTTGCACTTACTTATCCATGCGGCGGGAAACCTAGTTTCCCACCCACCTGAGCAGTTGGAAATCGTCACAGCCCACCTGTATGAATCAACCTATGACCTTTTGTTATAATGCGAGGAGGAATTCCTGTGTCCAATGAACAATGAGATTGTAGGGACCATTGAATTGTATTGTGTGTGGGGCATAAATAGACAAGCCGATCACATCCAGCTCACTCTTCAACGGTTATCATTGCTGAAAATCGGGAGCTGGATGTCCAGAGACGCATGCGATCGTTTCCTTTGTGCGTAAGTTTTCTCCGCAATCATATTGTCTTTCTTGTTGTTGTGGGCCATATCTCTCTCTCTCTCTCTCTCTCTTCTCCTCTTTTCTCTCGTAATCTCTTAAACGTAATAGTATTGTATTGTATTTCATGTGTAGTTATCTGGTTAGGTAGTCTATGTTATATTGTAGTGTATGACTTGTATTGTATTAATTCTTTTGCAAGTATAACATTCATAATATATATATTAGGCGTTGGACCCTAAGCCCAGGTATCTGTGTATTTCTTATAGTGTTAAGTATTCTCAGAGCGTCGGTGACGCTCAAACAGCTTTTAAGCTAATAAGGTTACACTGTGTTGCATCTACACCCTATCTCTACACTAAGGTTTTACTGCATATTACATTGTTTATGGTTTAGATATAAAGGTTTAACATTGTGAGCGTCTGCGCCGCTGGTGATCTCCTCGTGGTCCCGAGCGGCCGCTACGCTATAGCGAATCATTACGTTAGTCGGCAGCCAATAGTGTGCCTGCCTGTGATCTCTTGGCCGTGAGCGAACGTGACGCTTGAGCGTCTCGACCACGGCTAAGCGATTGTTACGCAACGAGCGTACCCTTACGGTACTCCATACGTAAATAGCGTACAGTGTTCTTAGACCTCATAAAGGGTTTTATATAAGATAAATATTTAGCTTTATCAATTGGCGGCTCGTCCTGTCTTTCACATATCTCTGCTAGGTAATTTCAGCAGACATTATCCATCAGCAAAGGGCGGGAGATCATATTCTTCGCAGTGCTGACGGGATAAGCGTCTGCTTCGCTTAGTAAAGGGTGCTGAAGGAATCCGGAACCGGAGGTAAGAACAACACACTAGTGTCTTTTAAAACTGTTTATTTCTGTCTTGCGTACACACGCACATATCTGCATTTCTTTTTCATTCGTGTATTTTCATATATCACTCTCCTGTTTGCCATTTTATAATTGATAAAACGTGCTAAGAGAGATTTGTCGCTATTTCATAGTTAAAGTGTAAAAGTAATGCGTTAAGGGATAAAGTGTAAAGCACACACGCAGCTCTACCTAAAGGTAAAAGGAGAGATTGGTGTGTTGCGCGGTAGACGATCGAGGATCATCTACATTGATAAACGTGTTAGTTGTGTTATGGTGGACATTGGTTTTGTGTACACGTGTCTCTAACAAAGGGCTGAGACTCGCGTACGCAAAGGCCGACGCACGCAGCGTAAATTACGCAACGGAGCGTCTGGGTACGCCCAGGTAACTCAAGTCACACGATAGTGTTGATTTTTAAGTAACGCAACAGGCGATAAGTAACGCAACAGGCGATAAATAGCGCAACAAGCGATAAATAGCGCAACAGGCGATAAATAGCGCAAATCTATTTTAAATCCGAAATTTAAATTAACAGATCCTTCTCCAAATTTACAACACATCTGGTCTAAAGAAAAATTTCTGCGCAGAAATAGAAATAGAAACAAAAGTGTGTATGTGGTGAGTGAGTGTTTGTTTTTACAATTTTGGGGATTGAACCACAGAAATCATCGAGTTCTCGTGAAGGTACATACGTGTAAGTGACATACATGGTGGCTAGGGAGGCATCTCTGGTTAAACAAAGAATTTGAGCATTTAGAGTGTAGACCAGGAGGTCATACTGTAGCAGACCAGGAGGTCATACTGTAACAGACCAGGAGGTCAGACCAGGACAGACCAGGAGGTCCAGGTACAGCAGACAAGGAAGTCCGCTATAGAGACAAGGCACAACACCAAGAAGGGTTGGTGCGACACCCATATAGG
Organism: Pseudophryne corroboree; assembly: GCF_028390025.1. Classification (NCBI taxonomy): domain Eukaryota; kingdom Metazoa; phylum Chordata; class Amphibia; order Anura; family Myobatrachidae; genus Pseudophryne; species Pseudophryne corroboree. The sequence continues at coordinate 168,505,668 of NC_086445.1, forward strand.
ACAATAAAGCTCAGGCTGAAGGAATTCGCAGCTGCTGAATGTCGATTCCACTGGTCGCTCCGTACATAAGATTAGTTGCTTATGTACTGAACGATTGTACCGCACGTAATTGTGTGCATTAGTTAGTAACCTGACCAGTACCGTTTGTGTGCAAACCCGGTCATAAACGCTATTTGTACATTCTAACGTGATTTGTGTAATTTTTTTATTTTAACCAAGAAGGGAAGTTCTCTGGTCACTCAGGAATTATCCGACAACCCCACCTTTACTGGAAAGGGTCAATGCTCTGCGGATCACACCCACATGTTTCAGTAAACGAAGGTTAATAGGGGCCCTGGGTCGAGTACGCCAGCACTATATCAGTGTGTGGGCATATTGGTCGGCGTGGGCGAGTGAGTGAGGTGCTCGGTAAACTTCACCGTCAGCCTATCTTTGAATATTTTGGTTTTTTAAGGGTTCGCAACACCTGCAAATTATGGGGGCCAGTTGTTCAGGAAGGGGGCGATCAACCTCGGTTCGGGTTGATTCTGTAAACCGACCAGTCGGGTCGGCAAGGTACGTAATGTGTGAAAAATACGGAAGGCACACAGAAATTTTATGTGATGAATGGGAGAAAATGACTGTACATGACGGGGAGAAATTCCCAAGAGTAGGTAGCTTCAGCCCAGAAGTGTTAATGAATTTAAGGAGAAGGATATGTCTCATTAAATCAGCAAAGAGACGAATCAAACATTATGATTATTTGCAGTTATGGCAACAGGAGGGTGAAATACAGAGAGGATTGGCTCAGGCGGCGGGATCTGGCCCTATCAGGAAACTGATAGCCACGGCCCCGCCGCCACCATACATATCAGGAGAGAAATTGGTTGCGGAGAATGACGCATCAGGGGGTAACAAACAGGCACTTAGCAACTGTATAAATGTTAAGGATAATGTTAATAAGTTAACCCATGCAAGTATTAACCCGTGCAAGTTGTACCCTGTTTTGAACTTTTCCCAGGAGTGTGATCAAGAAGACGAATCGGCAACAATATCGGCGCTCTCTCTAGCAGCCACCATATCAGAAACAACAGTAGGCACGGCCCAACCCATAAGATTAGTAACAAAGCCCCCTAGCGGAGGGACAGGTGAGGTCGTATCAACGGGTAAGTACGGCACCATACACTATGCTGAGACTATTTCACCACAGGCTGTAGAACCTACACAGAATGATGTTGTTAGAATTAACCCTTTTAAGGTAATAGTAGTGCCAAATGGGAAAACGGACACTTCAGGAGTCACTCCTGTTAGGAACATTGCCATGTACAGCCCGTTTTCCAGAATGGAATTAAGGACCATAGTGTCTGAATTCCCTGACCCCAGAAAAGACTTAGTTGCTAGCCAAAAATACATCAGAGACCTAGGGAACACTTTAGAGCCCAATAACAAAGATTGGCAGGTATTGCTGAGGGCATGTTTACCCTCCAATGTCGACGCAGCTCAATTTTTAGCTGACTGTGGACTGGATCAGGATGTACCTCTTACAGATGTGTACAACAAAGATAACGTAAAAAGAATAAATTCACAGTTAAAGGAGTATTTCCCAGCTGTAGCCAAATGGAATAGATTTTTTTCCATTAAACAAAAAGAGTCAGAAACAGCTGCTGATTATTTTCACCGGGCATTATTAGAAATGGCAAAGTACACTGGCATAGAGGACATTAGGACCAATGCAAATCATCAAGAAGTAGCAGTATCTGTGCTAATGGATGGTTTAAAAGAGGCATTAAAGACCAGGGTACAGACCACACAACCATGTTGGCGAGGTCTGTCGGTGGCTACTTTGAGAGAGGCTGCTATTGATCACGACCGGAATATCACCAGACACAGGGAGTCGCAAGGTGATAAGTTAATGTCAGTAAGTATACAGGCCCTGACAACAAAACAGCCTGTGTTTATATCACCAAACCCTGTGGGTAAGTCAAAGGTGGTAACATGTTATTTTTGTCATAAACAGGGACACATAGCACGAGACTGTAGAGCGAAAAATTCGCAAAGATCATACCAACCCCCTAGACAACGACACGACACACGACATTGGGAGCAAGGTCCGCAGAGACGGAGTTATGAGCCACATACAGGGGAAACAAAAAGATACCCCCCGAACAGAGACTGGCAAGCCACTGGTAGTTCCCATTTAACCCCTTCACAAGTAGTTGCTGCCAGCGGGATTCAGGGAGGTCACCATACCCAATAGGGGTGTGGCCATACCTGTAATCTCCAGCCAGTAAAATTGATTGCAAATCTTGGAAGTGAACCAGAAATTGCAATCAATATAGCTGGTAAATCATTAAACTTTCTTGTAGATACAGGGGCGGCCAAATCAGTGATAAATTCGACAGTGGGCATGAGAACCACTGGTAAGACAATTCCAGCCATAGGAGTAACAGGAGTAGTCCAGCACTACCCTGTTAGCAAACCAGCCGAGATTACAGTAGGGCCTTTACATACCAAGCATTCCTTTTTGATGGCTGCATCGGCACCGACTAATCTCCTGGGAAGAGACTTATTGTGCAAAATGGGGTGCGTCATTTATTGTACTCCTGAAGGTGTATTCTTGGACATACCTGAGAATCACGCTCAGGAAGTGCAAGACATGTTAGACTCCCCATCAAAATTAATGTCACATACCATTATGACAAATAGGACTCCATCCCAAGTAGAGGAAATGACATCCCAGATACCAGAGTCACTTTGGACAAAAGATGGACAGGACACTGGATTAATGGCAAACGTAGCTCCAGTAGTTGTACAAGTAAAAGATGGTAGGATAGCTCCAAAAATCCCACAGTACCCTCTGAAGCCAGAGGTGGAGTTAGGAGTGTATCCCGTAATAGAGCGCTTGCTACAACAGGGCATTCTGGTAAGAACGTCCAGCACTGCCAATAGTCCCATCTTCCCTGTGAAAAAGAGTGGGGGGAGGGGTTACCGGCTAGTGCAGGATCTAAGGGGGATTAACAAAATAGTTGAGAGTCAGTTCCCCGTAGTGCCAAATCCAGCTGTCATCCTTATGCAAATCCCTCCCACTGCGAAATTTTTCACTGTTATTGACCTGTGCTCCGCCTTCTTCTCGGTACCTCTGCACCCTGACAGCCAATATTTGTTTGCATTCACATACAGAGGAGTCCAATACACATGGACTCGATTACCACAAGGTTTCATAGACAGTCCAAGTATCTTTTCCCAGGCTTTGCATGATTGTTTACAGTCTTTCCAACCAGAGAGTGGATCAGTATTAATACAGTACGTGGATGATCTACTACTGTGTTCTGATTCATTGGAAGCATCCCTGAAGGATACGAAACAGCTCCTGTTTCATCTTTCAGACACAGGACACAAGGTTTCCAAAGACAAGTTGCAATTATGCCAAACTAAGGTAAAATATTTGGGACACTGTCTAACACAAGGACTGAGACACCTGACCGCTGATAGAATTCAAGCAATTAGAGACATGACTCTGCCACAAACCCAGCAACAGATCAGAACATTTTTAGGAATGTGTGGGTATTGCCGTAACTGGATCCCAGGGTTTTCCATTCTAGCGTTACCTTTGCAGGAGATGGTCTCCTCAAACAAACCTGATCGGATTTCGCATACAGACGAGTCCGAGATGGCATTTGAGAGACTTAAACAGTGCCTAACGCAGGCACCAGCATTAGGTATGCCAGACTATGGGAAACCCTTTGAGCTGTACGGAACAGAAAGTGCTGGTTGCGCGGCAGGCGTCTTAACCCAAAAGCACGGTGATGCCAGCAGGCCAGTAGCATACTACAGCGCTCAGCTAGATACGGTAGCGCGATCCCTCCCCACATGCTTGCGAAGCATTGCTGCGATAGCATTGCTAGTAACAAAAAGCGAAGATGTAGTGCTAGGTCACAACCTCACAATTCATACACCACATGCAGTGTCAGCCTTGCTAAATTCCGCCCAAACCAGGCACGTCTCATCAGCGCGGTTTACAAGATGGGAATTGGCACTAATGGCCCCCGTAAACATCACCATAAGGAGATGCAGTGCATTAAATCCTGCAACATATCTCCCAGGTGTGCCTGGACAGGCACAAAGGGTGGAGGATGAGAGTGGTGGGGAAGGAGAATTTAACACAAAGGAAGACACACATGATTGTATGGAATATTTGACCCAAAATTTTACCGCAAGGCCTGACATCAGTGACAATCCACTGGAAGATGTAGATCTAACTTTCTACACGGACGGTAGTTGTCACAGACAGTCAGACGCGGGAGACTTGTGTACTGGATACGCAGTCGTAGATGACCAAGGCACCATAGAAGCGGAACCGCTAGGCCCACCTCACTCAGCCCAGGTTGCTGAACTGATCGCCCTAACCAGAGCATGTGAATTGGCTAAGGGCAAATCAGCCAATATCTACACCGACTCTAGATACGCATTCGGGGTAGTCCATGATTTCGGAGCCCTATGGCGCCTCAGAAATTTCATGACGGCAGCTGGTACACCGGTAGCGCATGCAGCTCACATAAAAAGGCTTCTAACAGCGATACAGGAACCCGACAGAGTGGCTGTTATCAAGTGTAAAGCACACACATATAGCCAGGACCCAGTATCACTTGGTAACAGCCGAGCAGATGAAGCTGCTAAGTTAGCAGCTGGTACCCCCAGACAGACAGACACCACACAACTGATGGTATTTAATACCATCAACACACAGAAGTTGTGTGAGATGCAAAATTTGTGTTCCACACAGGAAAAGGCAGTTTGGAAGGCAAAGGGATATGGCCAGGAGTCCTCAGGACTCTGGACGGATGGACAAGGTAAACCGGTGGCCCCCAGAGCATATCTTCCATGTTTAGCTGAGGCAGCTCACGGGCTGACTCATCTGGGCAAGGAAGGGATGTGCAAGTTGGTAAGAGCATATTGGTGCGCCCCAGGATTTTCATCTCATGCAGGTAAGAGAGCAATGTCATGCCTTACCTGTTTGAGAAAGAACATCGGAAAGGCAATACCAACAGAACCATCTCATATCCCACCTACAGGCGGTCCTTTCCAGGTAATACAGATTGACTTCATTCAATTACCCCCTTGTCGAAATTTGAAATATGTACTTGTTTGTATAGATGTATTCTCAAATTGGGTCGAAGCATTTCCTGCGGCCACAAATACCGCTATGTTTACTGCTAAGAAAATTGTGCAGGAATTTGAATGTAGATATGGTATCCCTAGAATAATTGAAAGTGACAGGGGTACCCATTTTACAGGTGATGTTTTTCAAGGAATGTGTAAGTTGGTGGGAATTGATAGCAAGCTGCACACTCCATACCGTCCACAGGCGAGTGCGAAGGTGGAAAGAGTGAACAGCACTATTAAAAATAAACTGAGCAAAGTTATGGCAGAAACAGGATTGACATGGCCAGAAGCTTTACCCATTGTACTATACAGCATCAGAACCACTCCCAGGTCCCCTCTTAATCTGTCTCCCTTTGAAATCTTGTTTGGTCGACAACCGCATGTTATGATTAACCCTCAGGATGATTTGAAGTGTAACAATGAAGTGACTGTAAAGTACTTGATTAACATGAGTAAACAGCTAAGGAATCAAAATGATAATTTGAAGTTAGTGATTCCTGATTTACCAGATAGTAATTGTCATGACATTGAACCTGGGGATTATGTAATGATACGGAATTTTCTACGCTCAGGTTGCCTTATTGACAGATGGGAAGGACCATACCAAGTCTTATTGACTAGCACTACAGCATTGAAAGTTGCCGAGAGAGAGACTTGGGTTCATTCGTCCCATTGTAAGAAGGTTGCTGATCCAGAGAGGTCCCGTGATAAGGTAGAGGACGTTGTATCACTGGAGTGTCTGTTCCAGGAGGACTGAGGCGGCACCTGAGCATCGAGAATCACAAGATCAAAAGCAGTTGTCGATCCCCCGTTTCCCTTTTATTGTTTTTCTCCACTTCCCATCCCCTCTCCCTCAAATCATTTTTCCCCCTTCTCATTCTTCTTCGTTTCCTCCTAAGATGGACTTGCCTCAAAAGACTGTGATCCGGATTTTCCTGTTGACCATGATGTTGACCAGAGCAGTCTGTTCCGGCGAGAGTACCATGGAGTTCGAGAGAGGTTCTGGAATGGGTTCTGATGACAAAGATGGAGGCGTAGTTTTCCAAGAACAACTTAACCAACAAGCAAAGGCGAGTATCAGAAAACGATCCGATAGCATTGACCATAGAAGGAATTGTGAAGGATTGTTAGCTGAAGAAAACTGTATCTGTAGGCTCTGTGACAACGTAGTTGAGGATGGGTGCATCAAGAAATGCCAATCCAGTTTTAATATCCACATGGACCGGCATCCCTTGAGTGACTATCACTCCTTAGTGGGTAGTGTGTTAAATCAAACAGATTGTTGGGTATGCTCTCAAGTACCTCAAGGTCATAGCAAATCAGGACTAGTACCATTTCCTTTAACGATAGGGGAGGTACTTGAGCTAAGTGGTGGGAGGCCGGTGGACAGGAGGTTTAATATCTCCAGTCCTCCTAGTTTGAAGCTCCACCAATATCATGTGGATAGATCCCTCATATGTTTTAACATTTCCAATCCCCGAAAGCCGGGAAATTGGGAAGTGTCATGGAGTAACCAAACCATGACCTTTTCATATAGAGCAGATAGAATGCCGACAGATACAGAGCTTATACGCCACATAGCCAGTAGAGGAAAATCTTTCCGATATAGGTATACCCTAGGAAGTAGGATTACGAGAGTTGGAGAGGTATCACCAGGATACTGTGCACATATCGTACAAGCTGATACGTGTACTAGACAGATGGGAGAATTAGGGTTAGGAGATTTCACATGGAAGATGTGTAATATGGTTATGTCCTACTCCGTCCCATATGTTCTCCCCGATGATGCATATTTCATATGCGGGAGGAAGGCGTATAAGTGGCTTGCCCCAAACTCTGAAGGATTGTGTTATATTGGAAAAGTATTGCCTGAAGTAATGACTGTATCACATGCCAAAATGAAAGATATACACCGTGTTGCCCAAGCTCCTTATATTCATACCCATTACGAGCACGTAGTTAAACGGCACCTGATAGAAAGAACAGAGCATCCGGCCTCTGACATGATCCATGAATCCACCGGGATTCAGTTTCTAATCGCGTTAGACATCACTCGCACCGCCAGAGGAGTGTTGAATTATAAATACATATCTGCGCTCGCAAATTTGTTAGACAATATCACAGAAATGTATGATGACACGTTTAGGTATACTGGAAGAGAACTTCAAGCTTATAAAACAGAACTAGTTCAGCATAGAATGATTCTCAATTATCTCACAGCAGTAACAGGTGGATATTGTGTCACACTGGCAACGCAGTACGGCGTGAAATGTTGCACATATATTACAAATAGTACCGAGGACCCGGTCGAGGTCATAGACCAAAAGATGGACGATATTCTCCAATTGAAGTGGGAATTTCGCAGGAGACACAATCTCACCCTTGCTACTGTGAGTAATGAGCTGACTGGTTGGGTGTCATGGTTGAACCCGCGAAATTGGTTCTCCGGTTTAGGAGAATGGGCTCAAGGAGTCATAATGGATGTAGGGAAGTTTCTCCTATGTATCTTAGGTGTTATCATAACGATTGGCTTGATATTTAGATGCGGTCAGGCTTTAATGAAGTGTAAACGAAGTACCAGGGTGATGAGTTTAAGGAGTGAGGAAATTGTAATTCCAATGGATTTGATTTATGACCCAAATGTAGAAACAATGATGTGATGAAAATGCGATTTCTACGGTCCGTTTCTTTCACCTGTTTTTTCCGTTTTCTCCAAGGTAAAAAGACCCACTTGGACGAGGAATTTGATGATCCTGTATACAGACAACTGATGGATTAAAGAAGAAGTTTTGACAACCTTATACACAGATATTTGATGAACTTTGCCATAGACCCCCAGTTTCCCTAGAAATTTTAAAATTACGCTAGCCCAACACTTTTGTAAGTCTATGGACATTGACAAAGCTTTTTGCCCACACGCCTTTTGGCAAAAGCACAAAGAAGACTGCATTCAACAGACACCGAACAAGACTTCAACCGACAAATGTTCATTTACCTGACATAGAATACCACTGCATTTACCGTAATTATGTCTTTTCTTCATCTCTACAACCTTCAGGTAATTACACACATAGTATAGGGAATACAGGCACAGATATCAGCAATCACTTATTCCCCCATTCATGTATCATCAACTAAAATGTGCTCCCCATTTTGTTGCAACCAAAATCCGAAAAGAGCTCGGTAAAGTTTGACAGCCCATCCACAGACCCGTACCACGGGATAAGAAGGAATTCAAATGTATACTTCGCAATACCTCGAAGCTTGATTTAAAACACGTACGGCATGATGATACATGACCCCCAAACACGGATTCATACACACATGCTTCTGCTATCTCACTAGGTCATACCCTTTTCCTACCTTCTCCTCTCCTCCCCTACCCAACCATGTAAATGTATTAACCCCTGACATATATTTTTCTCTTTTTGAAATGTTTTAGGAAGTGGCAGTTATTGTTGACTGCCAAAGGGTGGACTGTCAAAGTCAGAAAAATATCACGATGCACACTGCCATATTTGCACCTCATACAGGTCTGCGCTGCGCATGCGTGCGCTCTCCCGTGCGTGCGCATACTCGCTGTTGCGGGCACCCGCGGGCGCGCGGTATGTGCATTTACGGTAGAGTTCATGTGTTCGTAGCGTGCGACTTAATCGTTACATATTTCCACTATATAATGTATTTTGTAGATTATGGTCCCTTTGATAGAATCTGAAAGTTTGGTTAATGTAGAATGTTCATGGACAGAGAAATCCCTCTTTGTTTGATACGAAGGGTCAGACAGGAGTAATACTGTGGTGTTTAGTATCCATCGGAAGAGTATTTAATTAGCAATATTCCGGTGTTGGTTTGAAGCGGATTAATCGCTCGTGCGAATAGTTATGGACATAAGAAGTTTATGTCCATTTACTATTATTTGCACTTACTTATCCATGCGGCGGGAAACCTAGTTTCCCACCCACCTGAGCAGTTGGAAATCGTCACAGCCCACCTGTATGAATCAACCTATGACCTTTTGTTATAATGCGAGGAGGAATTCCTGTGTCCAATGAACAATGAGATTGTAGGGACCATTGAATTGTATTGTGTGTGGGGCATAAATAGACAAGCCGATCACATCCAGCTCACTCTTCAACGGTTATCATTGCTGAAAATCGGGAGCTGGATGTCCAGAGGCGCATGCGATCGTTTCCTTTGTGCGTAAGTTTTCTCCGCAATCATATTGTCTTTCTTGTTGTTGTGGGCCATATCTCTCTCTCTCTCTCTCTTCTCTTTTCTCTCGTAATCTCTTAAACGTAATAGTATTGTATTGTATTTCATGTGTAGTTATCTGGTTAGGTAGTCTATGTTATATTGTAGTGTATGACTTGTATTGTATTAATTCTTTTGCAAGTATAACATTCATAATATATATATTAGGCGTTGGACCCTAAGCCCAGGTATCTGTGTATTTCTTATAGTGTTAAGTATTCTCAGAGCGTCGGTGACGCTCAAACAGCTTTTAAGTTAATAAGGTTACACTGTGTTGCATCTACACCCTATCTCTACACTAAGGTTTTACTGCATATTACATTGTTTATGGTTTAGATATAAAGGTTTAACATTGTGAGCGTCTGCGCCGCTGGTGATCTCCTCGTGGTCCCGAGCGGCCGCTACGCTATAGCGAATCATTACGTTAGTCGGCAGCCAATAGTGTGCCTGCCTGTGATCTCTTGGCCGTGAGCGAACGTGACGCTTGAGCGTCTCGACCACGGCTAAGCGATTGTTACGCAACGAGCGTACCCTTACGGTACTCCATACGTAAATAGCGTACAGTGTTCTTAGACCTCATAAAGGGTTTTATATAAGATAAATATTTAGCTTTTTCAGCATCATCAGGGAGAACATAGGGGACAGAATATGACATTACCATATTACAAACTTTCCAAGTGAAAAACCCAATCCCTAGTTCTCCCATCTGCTCAGTACAAGTATCGGGCTGGATGATATGAGCACAGTACCCTGGTGATACTTCTCCAACCCACAAGGTCTTGCTTCCTTGAGTGTACCTATACCGAAAATACCTTCCACTGTTGGCTATTTGGCGTACAAGTTGCGAGTCTATGGGTATCCTATCAGCTCTGTGTGAAAAGGTCATTGTCTGGTAATTCCACGTCACTTCCCAATTTCCCGGTTTTCGGTAATTGGAAATATTGAAACATAATAAGGATCTATCTACATGATACTGGTGGAGCTTCAAGCTAGGGGGCCTAGAAATATAAAATTTCTTGTCCACCGGTCTCCCACCCCGTAATTCGAGTACCTCATCTATTGCTAAAGGGTACGGTACTAATCCTGACTTGCTCTGACCTTGAGGTACTTGTAAGCACACCTAGCATTCTGTCTGGTTTAAGACCTTACCCACTAGTGAGTGGTAATCACTCAACGGATGACGGTCCATGTCGATATTAAGGCTGGACTGACATCTCTGGATGCACCCATCCTCGACTATGTTCTCACAATTCCTACAAATACAATTTTCCTCAGCCAATAACCCTTCACAGTGCCTCCGAGCTCCCTGACTACCAAATCGCTTTCTGATACTCGCCTTTGCTCGAGTGATGTGTTGCTCTTGAGATTCTACAAATCCATCCTCGCCATCAGAACCCATTCCAGATCCTTTCTCGACCTCTCTGGGACCCTCACCGAAACAGACTGTCCTGGTCAACAACAGGATTAACAGGAAAACCCGGAACACAGTCTCTTGGGGTAAGTCCATCTTGTTAAGGGAAGAGAAGGGAAAAAAGAAGGGGGAGAAAGAGAAGGAGAGAGGGAGGTTAGTGGGAGATGGAGAAAAAAAAAACTGGTGCGACAACCGCCTCTGGTCTTGTTGTTCTCCGCGCTCAGGTGCCGTCTCAACAGTCCTGCCTCTCAACCTTCCAGGAACAGACACTCCAGTGATACGATGTTCTCTACACTCTGCTCTTTGTCACGGGTTCTCTCCGGGTCAGCGACCTTCTTACAGTGGGACGAGTGGACCCAAGTCTCTCTTTCGGCAACCTTTAATGCTGTCGTGCGGGTTAGCAAGACTTGGTACGGTCCTTCCCACCTGTCAATGAGGCAGCCTGAGCATAGAAAATTTCGAATCATTACATAATCCCCAGGTTCAATGTCATGACAATTACTGTTCGGTAGGTCAGGAATCACCAGCTTTAGATTCCTATTTTGATTCCTCAACTGCTGGCTCATCCTAACCAAATATCTCACAGTCACTTCGTTATTGCATTTCAAATCATCCTGGGGGTCTATCATTACATGAGGTTGTCGGCCAAAAAGAATCTCAAAGGGTGATAGGTTAAGGGGGGACCTGGGAGTGGTTCTGATGCTGTACAATACTAGTGGCAAAGCTTCTGGCCACAACAATCCAGTCTCAGCCATCACTTTGCTCAGCTTGTTCTTAATAGTGCTGTTCACTCTCTCCACCTTCACACTCGCCTGTGGTCGGTACGGAGTATGCAGCTTGCTATTAATTCCCATCAGTTTGCACATAACCTGAAAGACTTCACCTGTAAAATGGGTACCCCTATCGCTTTCAATTATTCTAGGGATTCCATATCTGCACACAAATTCCTGCACAATTTTCTTTGCAGTGAACGTAGCAGTATTTGTGGCAGCAGGGAACGCTTCTACCCAATTGGAAAACACATCAATACAGACTAACACATATTTTAAATTCCTACAGGGTGGTAACTGTATGAAATCAATTTGTATTACCTGAAAAGGGCCGTCTGTCAGAGGGATATGGGATGGTTCTGTTGGTATTGACTTTCCAATATTCTTCCTCAAGCAAGTAAGACATGTCATTGCTCTCTTACTCACATGAGAAGAGAATCCTGGTGCACACCAGTAGGCTCTCACCAGCTTACACATACCCTCTTTACCCAGATGAGTCAGACCGTGTGCCACCTCAGCTAAGCTTGGAAGATATGCTCTGGGGGCCACTGGCTTACCCTGTCCACCTGCCCAGAGTCCTGAGGACTCCTGGCCATACCCCTTTGACCTCCAGACCGCCTTTTCCTGTGGAGAACACAAATTTTGCATTTCAATTAATTTTGGTGTGTTGATTGTGTTGAATGTCATCAGTGATGTGATGTTCATTTGTATGGGGGTGCTGGCTGCTGATTTAGCAGCTTCATCTGCCCGGCTGTTACCAAGTGAGATTGGGTCTTGGTTGTAAGTGTGTGCTTTGCACTTGATAACAGCCACCCTGTCTGGTTCTTGTATCGCTGTTAGAAGCCTTTTTATGTGGGATGCATGCGCTACAGGTGTGCCAGCTGCCGTCATAAAATTTCTGAGGCGCCATAGGGCCCCGAAATCATGCACTACTCCAAAGGCATACCTACAATCTGTGTATATATTGGCTGACTTACCCTTGGCCAATTCACACGCTCTGGTTAGGGCAACCAGCTCAGCAACTTGTGCTGAGTGCGGTGGGCCCAGGGGCTCAGCTTCTATGATACTTCTGTCATCTACAACTGCGTACCCAGTGCACAAGTCTCCCGAGTCCGTCTGTCTGTGGCAACTACCGTCAGTGTAAAAAGTAAAATCTACGCCTTCCAGTGGGTTGTCACTAATGTCAGGTCTTGCAGTGAAAGTCTGGTTCAGGTATTCCATACAATCATGCGTATCAGTGTCTGCACTAAATCCTTCTTCACCATCATTCTCATCCTCCACCCTTTGTGCCTGTCCAGGCACACTTGGCAGATAAGTTGCAGGATTTAGTGCGCTGCATCTCTTTATGGTGATGTTTACAGGGGCCATTAGTGCTAATTCCCACTTTGTAAACCGTGCCGATGAGACATGTCTGGTTTGGGCGGAGTTCACTAAGGCTGATACTGCATGAGGTGTATGGATTGTCAGGTTGTGTCCTAACACTATGTCTTCGCTTTTACTTACTAGCAAAGCTATCGCTGCAACACTTCGCAAGCATGTGGGGAGAGACCGCGCTACGGTGTCCAACTGTGCACTGTAGTAAGCTACCGGCCTGCTGGCATCACCATGTCTCTGGGTTAGGACACCTGCCGCACACCCAGCACTTTCCGTACCGTACAATTCAAAGGGTTTCCCATAATCTGGCATGCCTAATGCAGGTGCCTGTGATAGGCACTGTTTGAGTCTCTCAAATGCCAGTTCGAACTCATCTGTGTGCGAGATCCGATCTGGTTTGTTCGAAGAGACCATCTCTTGCAAAAGTAAAGCCAGTATGGAGAACCCTGGGATCCAGTTTCGGCAGTACCCACACATTCCAAGAAAGGTGCGGATCTGTTGCTGGGTTTGTGGCAGAGTCATGTCGCGAATCGCCTGTATTCTATCAGCGGTGAGGTGTCTAAGTCCTTGCGTCAAGCAATGTCCCAAATATTTTACCCTGGTCTGGCACAGCTGCAACTTATCCTTTGAAACCTTGTGTCCCGTATTAGAAAGGTGAAACAGAAGCTGTTTCGTATCTTTCAAGGACGATTCGAGTGAATCAGAACACAGCAATAAGTCATCGACATACTGTATTAATACTGATCCGCTCTCAGGTTGAAAGGATTGTAAACAGTCATGCAATGCCTGGGAGAAAATACTTGGGCTGTCAATGAAACCTTGGGGTAGGCGAGTCCAGGTGTACTGTACTCCCCTGTATGTGAATGCAAACAGGTATTGGCTGTCAGGGTGCAGAGGGACAGCTGGAGAAAAGAAGGCAGAACAGAGGTCAATGACAGTGAAAAATTTTGCAGTAGGAGGAATTTGCATGAGGATGACAGCTGGATTTGGCACTACGGGGAATTGGCTCTCAACTATCTTGTTTATCCCCCTTAGATCCTGCACTAGCCTGTAACCCCTCCCCCCACTCTTTTTCACAGGGAAGATGGGACTATTGGCAGTGCTGGACGTCCTGACTAGGATGCCCTGTTGTAGCAAGCGCTCTATGACTGGGTACACTCCTAATTCCACCTCTGGCTTCAGAGGATACTGAGGGATTTTTCGAGCTATCCTATCATCTTTTATTTGCACTACTACTGGAGCTACATTCGCCATCAATCCAGTGTCTTGTCCATCATTGGTCCACAGGGAACCCGGTATTTGTGAGATCATTTCCTCTACCTTTGATGGACACCTGTCTATAACAGCAGAGTGTGACATTAGCCTTTGTGGGGTGTCTAACATATCCTGCACTTCCTGAACGTGATTCTCGGGTATATCCAAGAAGACACCCTCAGGAGTACAATATATGACACACCTCATTTTACACAATAAATCTCTCCCAAGTAGATTAGTCGGAGCCGATGCAGCTAGCAAAAAGGAATGCTTGGTCTGCAAGGGCCCTATCGTAATCTCTGCTGGTCTACTCAAAGGGTTTTGTTACACTGTTCCTGTTACTCCCTTTGCCGAAATTGTTTTACCAGTGGTTTTTATACCTACCGTCGAATTTAACACTGACCTGGCCGCCCCTGTATCTACAAGAAAAGGTAATGATCTACCAGCTACATCAACTGTGACCTCAGGTTCACTACCAAGGCTAGCAATCAACTTCACTGGCTGCAGACTACAGGTGTGGCCCAACCCCTATTGTATATTGTGACCCTGCTGCAGCGCACTGGCAGCTACAATATGTGAGGGGGGTAACTGAGAATTTTCGGAAGTCTGCCAGTCCCTCCTAGGTGGGTACCTCCTTGTTTCCCCTGCATATGGCTCATAATTTCTCCTATGCGGTTCCTGATTCCAATTACGTGTATTATAGTGTGGTTCATATCCTGGTCTAGGGGGTCGGTATACAGTATGTGTGTCTTTATACCTACAGTTCCGTGCAAAATGTCCTTCCTTCCGACAGTTATAGCATACTACTACATGCGACTTACCATCAGGGGTCTGGGGTTTTGGCTGATGTGGTTTTGTTGTAAGAGCATTTATACTTACTGTCATCAGCTTATCCCCCTGAGACTCCCTGTGCTTAATGACGTTCCGGTCGTGCTCGATAGCGGACTCTCTTAGTGCAGCCACCGAGATACCTCTCCAGTTAGGTAGAGAGGTTTGTACCCTTGTTCTTAATGCCTCTTTTAACCCGTCCATTAATACTGACACAGCTACCTCCCTGTGATGTACATTGTCCTTAATGTCCTCGATCCCAGTGTATCTAGCCATTTCCTGCAGTGCTCGATGGAAATATTCAGATGCCATTTCACCTTCTTTTTGTCTTATGGAAAAGATTTTATTCCATTTGACAACAGTAGGGAAATATACTCCTAATTGCAGATTGATTTGTCGTACATTCTCCTGAGTGTACTCATCAATGAGAGGTAATTCTGCGTCTAATCTACAATCAGTAATGAATTTCGCCGGGTCAATATTGGAAGGTAAACATACTCGTAGCACTGTTCGCCAATCTTTGTTTGTGGGTTCGGTGGCGTTACCTAACTCTTTAATGAACCTCTGGCATGCGACTAGATCCTTTCTGGGATCGGTAAATTCTGACATAATTGACCTCAATTCTGTCCGGGACCAGGGACAATGCATGGCAATGTTCCTGACGGGAGTTACTCCCTGAGCGTCAGTCCTCCCATTGGGGACTGCGATCACCCTGACAGGATTTAATTCAACTACGTCATTCTGAGTTGACTCCACTATGTGAGGTGCTATTGTCTCTGCATAATGTATGGTGCCGTACTTACCTGTAGACACGACCTCACTTATCCCTCCGCTAGGGGGCCTTACTACTGCTCTTGCTGGTTGGGCCATGCCCACCTGAGTATTCTGTATGGTGGCTGCTAGAGAGAGTGCCGATATCGCGCTGGGCTCATCTTCCTGCTCGCAGTCCTGGGGAAAATTTAAACTGGGATACAACTGGCAAGGATTAGCGTTAGTACATTTATCACCTACACTTTTATCTGATACCAATATGCCATTGTCTGTAGCCACTTTCTCCCCCACAATATACGGTGGTGGTGGTGCGGTTGCCATCATTTTCCTGCTACGTTTGGAACCTGCTGCGTGAGCTAATTCGCTTTGCATATCACCCTCTTGCTGCCATAAGTTTAAACAATCTGTGTGTCTGACCCTTTGTTTTCGGGATTTTATCAGACATATCCTAATCCTTAAATTCTGCAATACCTCTGGTTCAAAACTGCCTACCTTAGGGAATGGTTCCCTATCTTCCGCAGTCATAAGTTCCCATTCATTGCATAAAACTTCTGTGTGTGGTCCATGCTTCTCACACATAATGAACCTCGCTGACCCCTTGGGCCGCGGTATGTCAACCTGAACCCTGGTTGAACGTCCCTTACTTGAGCAACTGGCCCCCATAATTTGCAGGCATTGCCCTTTCGGCTAATCCCACAAAAAAACAAAATACTCAATATAAGGCAACGGTGAAAGTTCTCAGAGTGCTTTCACCCACTCACGCCCACGTTGGCCAGTACTACCATACACTGTTGATAGCGAAGGCAATGTACCCAACCTAGGGCCCCTATGTAACCTCTATTTTCTGGAAGTTTCTAGGAATAACTTACCCTTTCCAGTAAATATAGGCCGTTGGAGATTTCCTGAGAGAGACCAGCGAAAACTCCTTAAACCTTTATTATACACAAATTACGCTTGCGTATGCTATATAGAGCGCTGATACCGCGATTTTACGCAAAGCACGTAAAAAGGGTATCACGTTGCGCTAAATATTGCACCCACGAATGCGCGGTCCAATCGCACAGCGTATAGGTACTTGTTACTTATCCGCCGTACGACCACTGGAATCGAATCACAAGCTGCGAAACCTCAGCCGGAGCGTATCAAAAACTATATGGGTAAACCTCGCTGACCCCCTGGGCTGCGGTACTCTAAACCTTGCTGACCTCCTGGGCCGCGGTACTCTAAACCTTGCTCCTTTGTACTTCAATCTATATTAACATGAGTCAGCTGCCTCACGCCACCAAGTCTCCACTCACTTGATGTACCACTCGACGGGATCCCGAATTCCTGAGGTCCACTACGTTCACTGTTACGTTCGCTCACTCACGTTCGCTCACTCACGTTCGCTCACTCAAATACACTTTGGTTTTTCTGTACAGAAAATTATCTTTCATTCAGATAAACAGCTTTACTCCCAGAGGCAATACAGTAAAAAGGTTTTATTTAAACTAAATCTTGGAAATTTGTGCTAATGTAGCGTGACTACTGTCCCGCTCCTAAACTAAACGATACTATTGTGTAATTTGTACTTAGCGGTCGTACCCTTACGCACGTTGCGTAAACACGCGACCGTGCGTATGTCTTTACGTTGCGTACGCAGTCCCGTACTTTGTCCGAGACACGTGTACAAAAAACGTACGTCCGCAATAGTACAAATCCCACACTTCTATAAATGTAAGCGATATTACCTATAATCGCTCACTTTACACAACACAGTTTCTTTCTGTATAAACCTTTTTAACTAGGCCAGACTGTGTTTGTGTTTTACGGTTACTTCCTTAATATTTATTCTATATTTTAACTAAATAGCAACAAATTTCTCCGTTTTTTTTTTTACACAGGTCTAAATGAATCTAGTAATCAGTACTTATGGCAACAATGTGAGCGGGTATACAGAGTACAGGTGTACGCTTGTGTTGTGTGCGCATTTGGTGCAAAACAGAAATTCACAGACTTTTTAAAATAGCTTTGCGTATTTACTTTACGGGTCCCACCAGCATCCCTACAAACCATGCAGAGCAGACGCCATCTAATCAGCAATAAAATAGGGTTTCCAGTGTATCATTTGGCCAGAAAAAGGTTTACGTAGGATACTTGTCCGCCCTTTGCTGATAGATAAAGTCTGCTTTAACCTGCTAGGCTGCGGGTATGTGGAAAAACCGGACGATGCCCCCAATTGATAAGGTCGATTTTATATCTCCTATATAATAGCCCAGATCTGTGACTTTGTGACTCGTTTGCTAACGCTGGGCGGAGTCACAACACTGGGTGGAGTTAGTCAAATGAGTCACAGATCTGGGCAAATCTATAGGAGACAAGGAGCAGAAGCAGATAGTATGGGCATGGCACAGGCAGGGGTGCATACCTCCCAGCTTTCTTCAGGTAGACAGGGGTGCATACCTCCCAGCGGCGAAAAGGGGGTGTGGCAAGCAAAAGGGCGTGGCTTCACGGGAGGGCCCCCGTTTTTGTCAGTGAGGGGGCATGCCCAGCGCTCTGTGAGCTGCTGGCATGCCTCCAGGGGCGGTTTATGAGTCCGGGGGGCCCAGGGCACTTGAGACAGGGGAGCCCTATCTCATTCCTGTGCCTGCTGTGGGGTTAGGGGCGTGGCCTAATCGCGGGACACGTGGTCACGCCCCCTTATGCAAATTCCGGGATTTTTTTATATATGGAATTTTGGACCCTCAGCTAGGGCTACATCCAGAGGAGGTGGTCGCTCCCCCCTACACACCCGCACAGGCAGAAGAAAGCAGGGAGACTGCTGCCTCCCTGCAACACCACAGACCTGCCAACACGCAGCAGCGTGTGCTGACTGTAGCACAATGCTGCCGCTGTTGCTGCCAGGACAGGGGAGCTTCTGAGCTGGGACAGAGCTACTCCAGCCGGGGGGGCCCCTAAAACTGTGGGGCCCACGGTACGTACTCCCTGGTCCCCCCACCCTTAATCCGGCTCTGCTGCCGGAACCCCGGGACAGTTGGGAGGTATGGGGGTGTGTGAGGGGGTATGCCGTACAGACAGATGGGCACCGGCTCACTGTGTGCTTGACCCCCCCACATCAGCATACTCTTTGGCGCGGAGGAGCGTCACTTTCTAGCACACTCCACGCTTCTTAGCTGCAGTTTTGTGGGGCACCTGCCGCTGTGCAGGTTCCGTACTGCCTCTGTTATCTCCAGCCCCGGCAACCCCACCGCTAGCTGCAGTGCTGCCGCCCGCAGTGAGCTGCGCCCAGTTCCTTCACACACTTTAGCCAGCGGGTAGCGCTGCAGAAGTCCGAGCTGCTTGCAGGCTCCGACCCCCTCCTCCCTCCAGCCGCAGCGTCTCCTGGGAGCTAACCAGTCACTCCCAGTCTCCCCTTACCACAGTGCCCAGCAGCCGCGAGGTCCGCGCCGCGTGCATGCTATGACCCCCTCCTCCCTCCAGCCGCAGCGTCTCCTGGGGGTTAACCAGTCATTCCCAGTCTCCCCTTACCACAGTGCCCGGCAGCTGCGCGAGGTCTGCGGTGTGTGACTGAGGAGCGGGGAGGGATGCTGACGGCCAGAGGAAGCAGGACTCCAGCCTGAGAGAGTCAGCCATGCCAAGTCTCCACCAGCAGCAGATCCCAACAGGTTGGAGTGGAACAGCAGCAGCCAGCAGCAGTGACTCCGGTAATACACATCTATCTGTCACCACTGTTTTGTCCCTAATACCAATCTCTCCCGTGCCCTGTGTTCTGTCATGTCACTGTCACCCCTGGCCTTGCCCTGTCACCCTTATCCTGGCCCTTTCACTCTTATGCTGGCCCTGTTACCCCTATCCTGGCCCTGTCACCCCTGTGCTTGCCCTGTCAACCCTACCCTGGCCCTGTCACCCCTGTCCTGGTCCTGCCACCCCTACCCTGGCCCTGTCACCCCTATCCTGTCCCTGTCATTTCTGTCCTAGCCCCGTCGCCCCTGTCCTGGCCCCGTCACCCCTGTCCTGGCCCCGTCACCCCTGTCCTGGCCCCGTCACCCCTGTTCTGACACTGTCACCTCTGTCCTGACCCCGTCACCCCTGTTCTGACCCTGTCACCCCTGTCCTGGCCCTGTTACTGCATGCCCTCCAACTACCTTTTTGGCAGGTACAGTACCCGCAGCGCCTCCAGACCCCTCCTCAATGCACCACACCTCCGCACCTTCCCCTCCACCAGATGCGGCACTCCACCCCTCCCCCACATGCTGTGCCTCCAGACCCCCTACACCACCCATGGCTCCCACTCCTATGCCCCTCCACCACCCACAGCACCTCCAGACCCCCTCCACCATCCACCCCCCATATATGTCTCCCCCCATACCCTACACCCATCCGCAACATCCCCGCACCTGCCCCTCTCCCACCCGTGGCACCGCTGCCACTCCCCCACCTACAGTGCCTCCGGACCCCTCCCCCATCTGCAGCCCCCACTCCTCTGCCCCTCCCCCACCCGCAGCACCTCCCGACCCTTCCCCATCCGGGCCCCCCCCCCGCGCTTCCGCCCCCCCCTCCACCAGCAGTATCTACAGACACCCTCCCCCATCCGCAGTCCCCCCCGCACCCGCTACATTCTGTACATCGTGCCCTGCATGTGCTGTTCACGCCGTCGCAAGGGGCTGCGCCTCCTTCACCATTGCACGCCCTTTCATTGTGCAATATTTAACTACTAACAAAGGAATGCAGGTAATACTCCATATAATACAAATATTGAACCCCAGAAAGGCATGCAAGGGTTAAGGGGGCGTAGCCCCTTGTGACGGTGTGAAGAGCGCCCGTAGGGCGCGATGAAGCACCTAGTTAAAACATAAAGCTATACTTTAAACACACTGTAAATACACTTTAAACCTTTAGCC
Organism: Pseudophryne corroboree; assembly: GCF_028390025.1. NCBI lineage: Eukaryota > Metazoa > Chordata > Amphibia > Anura > Myobatrachidae > Pseudophryne > Pseudophryne corroboree. Next base: position 168,526,349 of record NC_086445.1, read on the forward strand.
GCTGCGGCCGCTATACTTAATACACACGCTACGTACTTTATACACTGTTTGCGTACGGAGTCCCGTATCACTGTACGGACTTAGCGTACAAACGCAGCGCTGGGGGTACAAAGTACACACAGCGCGCACACACCCAGAGATACACTTTAAACCTTGTACAGCAATGCGATGTGTTACTAATACACTCTTAAACCTTAGCAGGAAAAGGAAGACACAACACCGATTTGTAGTTAATCACTGGGTTCCGACACCACAGAGTAATATTTCTGAAAGGGGGTTAACAATACAAATTATGCACTACAATACAACAGAGTAAATGGCTACAGTCAATGTACATACGTGAGAATATTCGCGTGCGCTTCCCGGTCCGGTCCTCCGCAAATAAAATATATATAGAAATACAGATGCGTCTTCTTATATCTAGCACCAATACGCCACACAGCATGAGATGTCTGGCACGAGTGAGCCAACAGATCTCTTGCAATTCTGCTAGAGTCGGACGTCTTTTATTTGCCAAAAATGAGTCTTAGTCACAACGCTGATTAATTTTATATGCCACACTTATATCTGTGTGCGAGTGAGTCTGTATATGCAGCACAATGGAAAACAGCCAAGGCCGTTACACTGTAGGACTTTGTGTGTCAGAGACACGGTCGCATACAGATATACAAGTGTGGCATATCAAATGAATCAGCAGAGTCTCCTGATGCATCCTAGTTGCAACAAAAACGCTTGATGCTAGCAGAGTCTCATGGGACCTGACGTGTCAAGATGGGCTGTTTGGCGCAACTGCAGCAATGATGTTTGAGGACACGTCTGTAGTTAAATAACCATTTACAAACTTAACAACTATTAATATGCAGTGTGCACTGCTTGAGGCAGACCCGTGCATAGGTTGTGGTCAAAGTGAGGGCTCCATGGAATTGTAATCACAGTCAGTGAGGTGCGGTGAGGTCAATGGCTGGGGCTAGTATCAAAGCCAGATTTAAACATACACATACAGTATATGATTTGGTGGTGAGATATAACTATAAAAATGTTTATAATTATACAAAGATTATATTTATAAATTATAAATATCACCTTCGTATTATTTTTATAATTTTTATAGTCAAAACTCTGGAGTGTACCGGAGTATGACAGGAGAGGCTCTGCCTCCTCAGCCTACCCTGACTGCACGTCACTGATCACGGTCACATGGTAACTGGGTTCCTGGGAGGCTGGATGTCGGTAGTGGAGGTGAAGGGCAGGACCTCTCTACGGAATCCCCAGATGTTGCCATCATAGACTTAAGCAGAAGGTTGACCTCACTCTGTTGTACTTCCAAGAATGACAGC